>NC_086236.1:69101479-69450229 GCF_036321145.2 Pelmatolapia mariae
GTGATTTGCTGATATATAAATAAAACTGAATTTAAAAATTAAGTATCTAGATTTGCACATTTCAGACCACTGTTTAAGACTGTTTCTTAGTCGATACATGATCAATTAATAAGTTCATGAATAAATATTATTAATATTGAGTCTGATCTTTTAGATAAAGCAATCCAAACACACATATCTGCAAACATTGTGGCCATTATCTGATGATCAGCTAATGATAACGTCAGTATCCAAACATAAACATAAAACTAACCAATAAAATTAAACAACAAATAAAATGGAAAATCTAACCAATAACATATAAAATATTTAATATTACATAACACACACCCCACTAGATCCAAGACAAACAAATCAAAGCAAACAAGTGGCAAACATCTGATATCTAACTGTTTGCAGTTAATATAAACTTGCATGGAGTATTTATCTCTTGTGTTATTTGATCTGTAATTGTCAGAAAATGCAAAAACATTATCAGAAATTTAATTAACTACCCAACATATCTGTTCAGAAACATAAGGTTTTTAAACACTGTTTGCTGTAATTCAGGATATTAGGGAAAATGTAAAATATAAAGTAAAACTCATTCTGCACATCAATTATAGTTATTTTTTTCTTTTTAAGGAAAGAAATTTTGGACTAATTGTGATATAAAACCTGTCAACTTTGAGAAATTATGACAAATGTTTTTACTATTTGCTGACATTGTATTGATAGCAGCAATACGTTGATTAACCCTGAGAGAACTGAATGATCATTAATGATAATTATGTCTTTTTGTTTCTCTGCCGCTTCTACTTTTCCTCGCCTGTCAATTCTGGCACTGCTAAACAACATGAATTAATGTAAATTATAATAAAAATGAATTTTAAAAAAGAAAAGAAGAAATAAGAAATATGAATATAAAGAAATATATTCTGATCATATGATCCTGTCCCCATGTTTGGGGAAAAAATGTTTTTTTGTAAGTGTCTTTGTTTTGTTTTGGAAATATATAAATATTTCTGCTAGCATAGGGTTACAGTAGCAGGTCTGCAACCTGGAAAGAATCAGTTTTTAAAGCAACCATACCACATGTGATAACACTGCTATAAATCTGCTATCAATTTGCAATTGAATTGGGTTGGATTCCAATTATATTTGTAAATCAGCAAAAATCACAAATCTGTTACTCTACACATTAAACAAAACTTCACATTACTTACATTCAGCGTCCAGTCAACGACTCATAGAGTCAGAAATTTAGAAATTCCTCCAAAAAGAGTTATGTGGGATAGTTATTTAACACTATTGAATATGACGAGGCACTTAGCAGACTGATACAGTAATATAACCACTACAACCTGTCAACTAATTGATTGGATATGTGATGGAAATCTCTCGGTATTTATAAATAAACAGCTGTTAATTATAAACACTCGCTACCATATGAGTGATTCCAGTCAGTCCAAGTCACCAGTGTTGGTCAAATTACTTGAAAAAAGTAATTAGTAACTAATTACTGATTACTTCTCCAAAAAAGTAATCCTGACAAGATGTGGATCCTAAAACCGTTTGGATTGCTGCAGACTTTCTTGTTGTGATCAGCCTCATTTGTCTCCTTCTTCAGGCAATAAACTGTTCTGACTCAAATATAACTCAGATAAGAAGATTAAATGGCTGACCAGCTCTGAATACTTGCTTAGCACAGCATTATAGGCATGTTTCAGTGTCAGCGAAAACACAGAGATTAGCACTAATAACTATACTTATAGAAAGTCCATTTTCTCTGCCCTTCGGTTTGTACTCAGTTGGAGTCTGTTTTCCCAACTCTGCAAGATGTTGACTGAGAGGATGAAACCCCATTGATAGACAGGACAATTCTGTAATGCAGGAACACGTATTTGCATAGCCTAGATAATTTTTTGTTGGCATATAAATGTATTCTGTTTGTGAATGTAAACAAACCCAAATTCACCATAATAATGCTCTAATTTCACGCTACACAGCTGAGGTGTATATGTATTAAAACCAGTAACCTTCAAGCACTCCAGCCTGAAAATCAGCTTTAATCATCCAAAAAGTTTACTTATTTTAGAAAAATGTCACTAGGTGATATTAATATCTTTAATATTACCTCATGGCATTTTGGATATTAAATATCTCCAAGACAACGAAGACTCAGATGTATCACCTTTTATCTTCTGAGAAGTGTGTGTGTGTGTGTGCGTGTGTGTGTGTGTGTGGGGGGGGGGGGGGGGGGGGGGGGGGGTTATTGGGTTATAAAATAGTGTTTTTTGAAATTTACAACTAAAGTAATCAACCTATTTTAAAACAAAAAAATTATTCAAGCTTCAACTTTTAAATCTACTGCCTTTGTTTTTCATTTTTATCATTCATTAAAATCTTAACAGTTAGAACTGATGGTCTGATCAAAGCCACCTTTGTACTGTTAGATTTTTCCAAATATTGGATTGTAGCACCCAGTAATGTTATTATTTCTTGAAAAATGTAATTAAATCTGTGCATAATTTGATTAAAATCTATGCACAACCAAAATTTAATATCTTGATCAATAATTAAATTAAACTATCTTGATTGATATCCTAATAAGATTTTCTGGTATTAAAATTTTGCACCAGCTCATGGCAATGGCTGAATCTATTCCACCGTTACTGTGTTTTTTAAAATCTGCGTTATTGTCTCAGTAAGTGCTTAGTGGCTGGCAGTTACACTCAGTGCCCTCTCTATTTGGTTACCTGTTTAACTCCTTGTTAATGCAACCATCTAATCAGCCAGTCAAATCAATGCATTAAGGTATTTAAACATTGTATCAATGACCTGCTGAAGTTAATATCAGAATGATAAGTGACTCTGAATTGGACATGGTTGGAACCAGAATGGATGATCTGAGTATTAGAGAAACCTCTGATCTACTGGTTTCCACACAAAGATCTTTATTTTATATAGAGAAAGATCAGAAAAAAATATCCAGAGGGAAGGGATTCTCAAAGGAGAATGGGCCGATTGCTTTACGGTGATAGGAAGGCAGCAGTAACTCAAATAACCCCTTGTTACCACCAAGGTATCCGGAAGAGCATCTCTGAGCACACAACCAGTTGAACACCACACCAGGTGCCACTCTCATCATCTAAGAACTGGAAACTGACACTACTGAGGCTTCATGCAGAATCACCTAAACTGAATAAGAGAAAACTGAAAAATTGTTGCCTGATCTATTGAGTCTAGATTTTTTCAGATGGTAGGGTCCGAATTTGGAGTAAACAAGGTGAAAGCATGGATCCTTTCTGCCTGTTATGAACACCTCAGGCTGCTGGTGGTGTAATGGTCTAGAGTAGCGGTCCCCAACCTTTTTTGCGCCATGGACAGCTTTAATGTCAGACAATATTTTCACGGACCAGCCTTTAAGGTGTCGCAGATAAATACAATAAAATAAAATGATACGACCAAGACAAAAACTGTGGTATTTTGTAAATATAATAATAAATTCACTGTGTAATTTTATAACTTTATTAGCAGCGTCCTCCTGAAATACGCCAACAACATTGAGAGTTACATCATGCTCTCTGGTCGCTATGGTAGCGTGAAAATATTACTTTCAAAATAAGACACACAACTACAACACGGGAAAAGACCCAGGGAAACTGAGTTAACGATAAAAACCCTGAAAACCATAAAGTTCACACCCGAGCCACAACTCTCGCGGCCCGATACCAAACGACTCACGGACCGGTACCAGTCCATAGCCCGGGGGTTGGGTATCGCTGGTCTAGAGTGTGTTTTGTTGGCACACTTTGGACACCTTAGTATCAACTGAGCATAATTTATGAAACCAAAAAGGGTTACATATCAAATTTAAAGTAAATTAAAAAGTTGGTCTTGCTACTTAAGTGAATTTACTTTGCTCAGTGGCTTCCCACCGATGACTATGATGGAGTGGATCCATTCACCAAAGGTGGAAAAGAGAACCTAACAAAAAGGTTTAAAAAGTACTGCTTTAATTTATAATCCCAAATAGTAATTGATTTTCTCATTTCTAAATCAGTTATTTTCCAGTTAGTTTTCACTTTTATTTCGTTTATAATTCACTTTAATGTCAGCTTGTGATCTGAGTTTAATCTTTACTTTTTGAAAGTTTCACTTTAGTTTCAGCATCATTTTTAGTCTATTTGATTGAAGCTATTTTAATGAAGCTCTGACAGCTTAAATTTCCATTTAATATAAGGTACTTTAAAGGTTTTAGTGAAATTGCACTGTAGTGTCTCACAATTTTGAACTACTCTGTAGACATGTATGCACACATTCCCGTATGATATATCTGATTACTGAAGAAAGAAAGAAAAAGTCTGATCCTCAAAACAAGTTGGCGAGGGTCCATCAAGCATTTGTACCGAGGGGGGTCTGTAACCTGATGATGTCATACTGTTATGAAAATCCTCATCTTGTACTTCTCCCTGATTCCCAAATAACCTGCTGCATGGACTCCTCGAGTAATGATTTTTCACTACCAAAAGTGCAACAATATTTTTTTTGGTGTATTGTTTTTGATAAATCAATTTTAATAGTTGTAATCTCTTGCTGAGTGATTTTATTTTCTCTGCCATTATCTCAATCATCTCCTCTCTTCTCCACATCTACCTGCTGCTTGTCAAACTGCAACAACGAGCAGGCTGAGTTTCCACAATTAAAAAACATATTTATCTCCTCACAGAATAAATTATACCTGCAATTAAATCATAAAAGAGAACACCTATAAAGAAATGTGTTACACATGTTTTTTTTTTTATTTATATCGCATGCAGTAAGCCTTATATTGCAAATAAATATAATCACCCACCCGCACACGTGGCCTCAGTACTGATTATCCTGCATTCTTTTGAGAAAAGAAACCCCAAATCCCGATACGGAAACTGTGTTGAGGCAAACAGTGTAGGGTAGCACTAAGGAATAATTAAACATAACTTTAAGAAACACCGAGCTAATGGTGAATTAACAGCAGATTGAACAATAAAGCTTGAATAAGGTAGTCTGTTGTAGAAAAGTATTGTGTGATCTGAGAGTAATGCACATTTTGCCAAATTATTTCCATATGTGGATTAGAAGTAATTATTTTATGTATTTATATCAATTATTATAATTATAATTTATATACATTGATAAAAATAAATGATAACTTATAAATACATTTAATATTTAGTCTAAAATAAAGAAACCACTATAAAAAAAAAATGCAGTGTGCACCTGTCACGTCAGGAGCACCTCATGTAAAAATCTGCTACATTAAGCCTACAGATGGCCATAAACATGTACACAAATGATTTTTGTGTGTGGGTGTACATTATAAAAATATACCGTGTCAGTATATTTAATTTCAGATGCAGGCACAGTAACATGTGCACAGAATAAGCTGTTTTATATGGGAACCAAATATGCTCATTTCTAATTCCATATATTTATTTTTGGACTCTTCAAGATTAGATTATATGGTTCGCATTTTAGAAAAATCTTTATTTATCTCACACTGGACCCTCAGCACCTCAGTTCATCTTCTGACTAAAACAAGCACGTTTAGTGCCTCTCTCTTTAAACCAACATTATCCTGATTGGCTCATGGTGATTACTTACATTTTAAGCTCTGGTTTAATGTGAATGTCCACCATATATTATTATACATATGTCAGAAAATAAGGAAAGGATTATAGGTCTCCTTTGAGGCCATGTGCCCTTCTTATCTAGAAAAACAGGTTTATGCAGAACAAATTGTCTAATATTATTTTCATTATCTAAGTTATTTCAATTATTTTACAGTTATAAGAACTGGATGGTGCAATTTGTCCATAATATCTGACAAGATGACAGGAATAAAAAAGGCTTCATCAAAAAATTACTCAAGCAGTAGTTAGTTCTTTAGATGAGACTAGAGCATATGATAACAGCCTTGAGTGAAGAAATTATGACAAAAATACCTCATCTAACTGAAAGGTGAATTATTGTGAATGCTGGATTTATTCATAATCATAATGGCTTCAGTCTCTTACTCATGCAGTTCTGTTATTGCTTCTCATTTTGCCTTCTCATTTTGCTTTGGAAGAACATTAAAGTACACCATGTGCGCTCTGTTTTGTTTTAAAGGGACATTCTGTCAAAAATGTATTTTTTTGGTATTGAAAACTCAGTATGTTTAGAAAAAAAGCAATGTTTTATGCTCTTTGTTTGTTTGTTTTTTAAAAAGATACATTTTGGGTCAGTTTCAAAATTCATATGTCAAAGCAAATAATTACAAATGTCTCATAATAAACGTGCCTCAAACAGCATAATTCCTCACTGTTCATCTGTCTTTTCATTATTTCCAAAAACTAATTGTTCAGTCTGATCTGCCCATTCCCATTCCTGGGGTGTCCAATGCTGTTGAATGCTGTTTTATCAAAGCAGGTGGTGTGTCTCAGTTACATGAAAGGGTACCGCCATCAAAGGTACATGATACACCACATTAATAGCATCTGTGAGACAGCGCTGTCACTGCCAACATTTTCAGTACAGGGTTACTGATGTAAATGGGGCATGCTTTAACCTAAACCACCTTCTTTCCATTAATCTAACCAGGTAGTTTTTAGAAAATAAACCTAATCAGGTGGTCTTCAGTGTCTAGTCTAACAAAGAACCTCTTAGTTTCTGAACCTAACCAGTTAAGGTCCAGTGGTAAACTGGAAGCAAACGAAGTGAAAATCAAATTAATCCGTGACTGCTTAAAAAACAAACAAAAAGCTTAAATAATTCTATATTTATAAAAGTATAATGTAAGTCAATGTGGGATAGTTTTTTACCTATATTATCATTTGTAATGGATAATATATATAAAACATCATGTGTTGATGAAGATAGACCATCCAGGAAGGTTGAGTTCCAGATTTGGTGAGTATTGTATTTGCTAACCAAGCTAACTAGCATTAGCTGATAAATCCACTCTCGTATTGAAACTTTGGCCCAAAAAACTAATATGGCAGCTGCCAAAACATTCCAACATGTAGGTAATTGCTGAATAATGACTACTGTGCACTTGAACATTACTACTACATTACTACATATAACTGAAATTAAAGCCAAAATTAGCTGCTAACACAACTTCGGCTCTGTGCAAACATCTGCACAGACAGCATGCTAACGCTAAGCTAGCCAAGAACCTTGAGTGATGTTAAAGCTGAATGAAAGCCGACCTGTTCATGTTTCTAAAGCAAAATCACTGTGGTAACCGCTTTAAAGTCTCTTTGTGCTGGTTTTTATCTTTGCTTTCTGATGTCTGCTTTGTGTTTATACCTAAATACTAGGAGAAATATGGTATATGTGTCCTCGTTAGGATAGGGATTTGTGTTGGTGTGTGGGCCACTAGCCTATAGGTTTAAATTGTTAACTGGTAATTATGAGATCATATGTTTCAGGTCATTTTACAGAGAAAACCAAAAAATTATTATTTTTTTTTAAAGTGACAAATTACTTTCTCCTGGAAGTAATTAAGTAGTGTGATGCATTACTTTTAGGAAGAGTGTTTAATATGACTGTATAATATGTGTAATACTTTCTGACCCCAACACTGATAACAAAGAGGGGAAATACCTCCATGCACAAACATTTGACCACACAGCATGCAATTAATTTGCACAAATGTAATGTCTTTGATATGCTGCTAAGTCTTGGTGATGACTCGTAAAGGGGAGCCAATGAGAATTGATAAAAGAATAGAATTCTCATCCCTACCCACATCTGACCAAGAGCTCTCAACGAACTTAACCCCAAACCCAACAGCATAATAAAGAATCATTTGTATTCAGAGAGAACTACATAGATGCCTGCTATTGTTTTCTCATGACAGCAGAGCCTTGACCAAATAGACCTATAGAAAAATGAAGTAAGGACACACCGTGCATTATTTTAATGTCAGTCATTGAAAAGAAGTCTCAAATAAGGACAGCCATTATTGATGAATGGAGGGGGAAATCCAGCGTCTTTTAAAGGCACGCCTCGATTGAAGTTGGCAGCTAGATAATGGTCTGACAAGCCATTCAAATTTCAGTCAGTCTGTCCTTGGCAAGTTACTGAAGCTAAGTGTTGATTGTGTTGTGATACGATGTGTTGAGCCATGTGTTGTCAGACTGCTGGGCTGCTGTTTTCCTGTGATTACTTTCTGAAGGCAGGTTGTTTTTTTTGTGAGGGTGGATTGGAGATAAAGGTTGCTACTTTCACTACTCTGTCTACTTTACAAATGAGATTTTTTGATGGAAGGATGGCCCGTCAGTAATTAGATAAATGACAGATCTGATTTGTAGAGTAGATGCATTTGTCATTTACTGATGAAGATTAGTCTGGCAGCATTTA
Source organism: Pelmatolapia mariae (assembly GCF_036321145.2). NCBI lineage: Eukaryota > Metazoa > Chordata > Actinopteri > Cichliformes > Cichlidae > Pelmatolapia > Pelmatolapia mariae. The sequence goes on from NC_086236.1 coordinate 69,109,850, forward strand.
GGTGGTGGCTGGTGGTGAATTTTCAGCCTGCCAGTTTCACACACATCTGCCCCATCTTATCTTTTTTTCTCCATCTGGCTGACTGATTCCACTGCGCTGCTCACAGCTGACATTTAATGGCAATAGCAGTGACAGAGGCTACGTCATAGCTGACACTTTGAACACTACTGTTATGCTGTCAACTTATTTTAAACACCTAAAAGTCTACTCTATGTAACTTGAGTACAATAAAAGTCATTGCACTGTCCCCTAAAGTTCCCTGTCATGTGTGCCACTATCTGCTAAGATTTGACATTTATTATGCACTGAAAAAAATGTCTTTAACTCAAGCAGACGGAGAAAAAGAAACATAGACCATAATGTGAAAAATCATTGTATTTAGTTAATTCCTGGTTGAAATGTTGCATTTCTGTGGCTCTTATCTGGCAAACAGGAGCAGACAGCTCAAATGTCATTATTCCTTGTGGTAAATAGACCAGACTAGGTTTTACTTCTTCTTCTTAAACCAGGTAACGTTTGTTGCGCTATATAAGTTTACATGCATCCTATACTCAAATAAGTGATATGATAGTGTTGGGCAACAACTAGTTCTATTTATATACTAGTCCCAAGTATAAACTCAATTTAATTGTAATTAGTTAGAATAACTGTGAAATGTATTTAATAAATTTCAGTTGCTAATTTAAACGCTGATTACAGTGTTGTTACATCCAGATATTATTTGTGAGAAAAACCTATACATAGGATGCAACATTTAGTCTGTGACTATGCAGAAATGTTTTCTTTTGACATGTTTCAAGATAACACAGGGCTTACGGGGCAGGGCGCCTTACAAAGACCTGTCTGTGCATCTATACAAGCTCTATTTATTGATTTTCTCACCACCTCTTGGTTGTCAGTCAGACTGATGTGCATTCCTCTAAGGCCTGCTACCAGCTGACCATAGACTGTATATAAAAGATGGACATAACCATGAACTTACACATCAGCCACGGGTTTCTGGACTTTTTTTTTGGAACACCATGTTACCGTATTTGAGTGAGAGGGTGGAGTGCTGAGTTGTTAGCTGATCGGAGCAGGCCTGGTTTGCAGACTCCAATTGCTGAATTACTCCAAAATGACAGATTGCTAAAATGTAACTCACCGAGATTGAAGTACGGATTTCTTGGACTCTCTCTACCTTATAGCTTGTTATGTTATTGCTAAGATAATATAGATAAAAAATATTCCATGAAGCACTAATAGCAAAGACCTGGAGTGGCCATAGTGGAACTACAGTGTATGCCATGGCTTCATTTTTAGCCACAGTTTGCCACTTTGAGCTGACTATACCATGGTGGCAAGCCATATCCATCAGTTACACCTGCGTATTTAATCACATTTTAAACTTCATCACGATTTTAGCCTACCAAGATTTTAAAATTGCATGCTATGCTAATAGACATTTTTTAACCTTTATTTAACGAGGAAAAATAAAAATCTCTGTCCTTCCTGGCAAAGAAGGACAGAAGTACATAAGTTCATCATAAGTTGCATAAATTAATAGCACATACACATACAAATCCATATGCTAGTTAACTACAGTCAAAGAGCAAAAAGACAAAGCACAGAAACAACCAAAAAGTATGAACTTCAGTGTCAATAAAGAATGAAAACCTTTGTAAAAGTAATTGTCTAATGCCAGAAACAAAGGCAAAATATTTGCAGCTTAAAATAACTGCATTCAAGTAATTTAAAATTGTGAAACAAAAGAAAAATCGAGTGCTCCCTAAACCACTGACCACAGGTCAAATGTCTAAAAACACATTGTGTGTATGTGTGTGTGTGTGTGTGTGTGTGTGTGTGTGCATAAATGGCTATATGTAAAACGTTGCAGGCGAAAAAATCAGTGAATAATGGATGAGAATAACTGTGATAATTATTTTGGCCATAATTGTGTATCCCTCTCGTCTGATATCGGAAAGATTTTTTAACACAGATTTTGACCGTTTTATTAGTTATTTACTGTATTAGTCAGTATCATCAGTTATGGTATCTTCTAATATATTTTCCTATTAACCCATTGTCACAAAGAATAGATAATTTTGATTGCTTTGCATTATTTTCACATAACTGTACTACACATTGAAATCTCATTACTGTTCTGTGCAACTTCAGCAAAGAGAGTTGGCACACAAGTGTTATGTCCTCAGGATAAGCAGGTTAGCCTAAATATCCTTCTGCTTCATGCTTTAGATCTTCCTTGGTAATTTCAATAAGTGCCTGCTAAGCGAGGTGAGATATGTTTTCCTTCCAGCATGTTCTGGGTCCCTAAACCAGGTGGATGTGCCCCAAATGACCGTACAGAGAGATATCAGTCTAGATTAGACATCCCTCCAAATCACTGAACCATCTCAGCGTGGTTCCTGGGACCTGATAGACCAATCTTTGTATTCTGACCTCCTTTGGATATCTGGGGACTTAACCTTACCTACCCTTAAAAGCAGAGTGGGACATCAATTTGCAAAATGCTACTCAAGTGGTTCTTTACCATGATACTGACGTACATAGTCATAGTCTTGGGTTTTGCTGAATTTGTTTTTGCTTCTTTTTTTAATGCGTTTAATGACTTTTCTAGTGCTTGAAGTTGTTAATTTTTTTCTTCGTCTTGATGCATGCTCAATCATCCAGGTAAGTAAATCTCCAAAAGTGGATTCTGTTCATCTGGACGTAGCGTTTTGTGGGAGAAACGTTTCGTCACTCAACCAAGTGACTTCTTCAGTCTCAGCTGACTGTAGGTTTCCTCAATCTTATAAACAGTACATTTGCATAATGACTGAAACCAGCCCACTGAAGGAACAGTGGGCTGGGAGGTCAGTTCCTTCATCATAATTATGCAAATTCTCATGACCACTGATCAACAACCACTGACCAAAGCCCACTGATCAAAGCCCACTGATCAAAGGCCATGAGTACCATTCACAGAGAGTTGGGGAATGGCTGCAATCACAGCATTGTAAGATGGCGACAGATGTACCAGGGAGGATATGAAAAGTAGCAGGTTAGCCTTCTTAGACTGTAAGATTTCCATCAGTAATGGGGGACATCTAAAAGCAGACGTGTACTGTAAACCTACGCATACGGATCAGTATTTAAGGTTTGACTCTCATCATCCACTGGAGCACAAACTGGGTGTCATTAGGGCGCTACAACACAGAGCGAACACCATCCCCACTGACACAGCGGCCAGGGAGGCAGAAGAACTGCACATCAAGAAGGCCCTGAGTAAATGTGGTTATCCCAGCTGGACTTTTGTCAAAGCGGGAAAGGCACCTAAAGAAAGCTCCAGCCGATCCAGGAGAGAAGGACAATGCTGCCTAAGTGAAAACCTGTAGTGATCCCATGTGTGTCAGGAGTATCGGAGCAGTTGAGACGCATTTTTTCTAAACACCGGGTCTCTGTGGCTTTTAAACCCCAAAACACGCTGTGCCAAAAATTGTTCCACCCCAAGGATCGGGTCCCCCGACACAAACAGAGTAACATAGTGTACACTGTTAAGTGCCAGGAGGATTGCCAGGATTTATACATCGGGGAAACCAAACAACCTCTGGCAAAGCAGATGGCACAGCACAGAAGAGCTACCTCGTCAGGCCAGGACTCTGCAGTCTATTTACACCTACAGGCCAGTGGACACTCTTTCAATGATGAGGATGTACACATCCTGGACAGGGAGGAACGCTGGTTTGAGCGCGGAGTCAAGGAGGCCATTTACGTGAAAAGGGAAAGACCATCTCTGAATCGAGGAGGGGGCCTAAGGGTACATCTGTCGCCATCTTACAATGCTGTGATTGCAGCCATTCCCCAACTCTCTGTGAATGGTACTCATGGCCATTGATCAGTGGTCTTTGATCAGTGGGTTTTGGTCAGTGGTTGTTGATCAATGGTCATGAGAATTTGCATAATTATGATGAAGGAACTGACCTCACAGCCCATTGTTCCTTCAGTGGGCTGGTTTCAGTCATTATGCAAATGTACTGTTTATAAGATTGGGGAAACCTGCAGTCAGCTGAGACTGAAGAAGTCACTTGGATGAGTGACGAAACGTTTCTCCCACAAAACGCTACGTCCAGATGAACAGAATCAACTTTTGGAGGTTGATTTTGTCATGTTGAGGTTTGGATTTGTTTTTTTATTTAACCTCCTAGGACCTGGCGTCCACATATGTGGACATCACATTTTGGGTTACTTAGACCAAAATGCTCAATTTTGCTCTACAAGGGCCTGATATCCACTTAGAAGGACATTATACTGCTACTGTTCAATCGAAATTTTAAATGAATATCCTCATATGTGGCTCTCATTTTTCTTAGAAACAAAAATTAGGTTAAAAAAAATCTGGTAATCCCCAATCAGCCCAAATATCAAAGAGAAATTAAAAATGCATGCCGCGGAAGAGTTCGGGTCTTAGGAGGTTAATGATCATTCTACTAATGTTTAGCTTCAGTTATTATGGACTTATTTGGCTTGTAGTTTATATTAATTTGTTTTTTTTAGCTCCCTGCTTCAATTGATTTGCTGTTTTGGTGTTTTAAGTTTCTGATTCCTGGTTTCATTGAGTTTCAATTAAGATTTTGTCTTGCTGCATAATCACAGCTCCACCATCATGCTGATATTTGATGTGAGGTTTTTGGACTGATTTGCTGTTTTTAGTTTTCTCCAAATGTGGAGCTGTGTATTATAGTCAAACCTCTCTACTTTGGTATTGTCTGTTCAAAGAACATTGTTCCAAATGTCTTGTGGTTTATTCAGATGCAACTCTCTAAACCTAAGTAGTGCTGCCATGTTCTTTTTATAAAGAAGAGGCTTTCTCCTGGCTTATTCTTACTGTACTGTCATGAACCTTAATACTTAACATGCTAACTGAGTCCTGCAGCATCTGGGGTATAGCTGAGGTGATGACATGAGCTGGGTTTAAAAAAATCTTTTCATTATTATTATTATTATTATTATTTGTTCCCGTCTCTCTGGGCATTGCACAGTCTGACCACAGGGTGAATTTGCTGGGACAGCCATTCCTAGGAAGACTGTGGGATTGGGTTAACACTCACCTGAAAGCTCAAGACCACCTGCCAAAACCTCTGCTTTTATATAGGTGCTTATGCTTGCAGATGATTAATTTATCAAGTGCATTTGATTAGGAGCACTTGGCTGTTACATACCTTCTTAATTCACGTGGATGCCATAAGGTTGTACATAGTTTTAAGATGCAGGACTGTATGCAGTCTTGTAAAAGTTTTCTTTTTCCCATATTTGTCACTCTTGTCATTAGCACAAAGCTCTTTGTCTCACATGACCATAAAACATTTCTCCTGACAGTATTTGGCTTGTCCATGTGGCCAACTGTGAATTTCAGTCAAACACGCTCTTAGAAACTACCAGTTGTTGTCGAGCATGACCACTAATGAGAAGTGTTACGGGTTCGAAATTGAGGACGAGAGTAAAACAATGATGGTCCAGAAGAGGTCGGTCAAACAATTGATTTTAATGAATGCACGCAGCGTGGAGAGGTGTAAACTGCAAAACATCATTTGTACATCTCTACCCAAAATACACTCTAGATTGCTTTTATCCCATCAGGGTATTGTAACGCCCCCTCTTGCGTTTACAGTCACATAATTTGCATGTACAGAACATTCATGTATTTTAAGAGATAACTGCAGACACAGAAGTTCCCCATCCATCCAAATATGGTGAAAATCTCAGGGCTTTGAGGTCCCCCTGGACTGGACATCCTTTCGTCACCTGTAACTAAGCAAACTCAAATACCACAAGAAGCTGAATACATTCAGGCCTTTGCTCAGCTACTATTTTACTGTAACAATATACTCAGGCTATGAGTTATGATATTTATATATTAACTCAATCATTTTAAAGTAGTTATAACTGCACCTGTAATAAACATGTTAATATTTGATTATGATAACCCCTATAATATAACTTATAACATAATGCCAGCAGCTTCAATAAACACTTTGATGAAATGATAATTAATGTAATGTTAAGGATGATGGTTATATACAGTTCAGCAGTAAACTAATTTCTTTAAATATTACAGAAGTTAAAAGGCTTTTGCCTTATCAAGTAAAAAGACATAGGAGAACCTTCAAAATCACTTGGTAAAATATTTAAGTGTGTATGCATATATTTGAACCCGTATGTATACTTGACTCTGTGTAGAAAAATAAATAATTAAATAACAAAATAATGAAATAAATAAAACCCTTGTTTGTTAAAGTCATTAGATGTATGCTACAACCATTCAAGCCCCCTTCAAAAAAAAAAAAAAAACTTAGAAAAAACAGTTCAAACAAGTCTTTAAAAGCCCAAAATTACCATGAAATTCATGGCCACGATGAGTGGTTATGAACTTCTCACCACACTCTGTTTATGTTCCACTGTGTGCTGCCCTGTTAAATCGCTCAATGGTCTCGTATTTGGGCATCATCAGAAATGAAAGCTTGCTTTTTATTGAATTAATATGCATTTGGTTTATCTAGTAAATAAAATAAAACAAAACCATCACGTTAGTTTGTCCTGTTCCATAGTTTATATCTTTTATCTATTCTTTAATAGAGAGAACAGAATTGTCCAATCAGCCTTCATTAGCTGTGTCCCATAGATTACAACTGGTGACATCCTTGACAATACATAGGTTTCAGAATACCTAGAAACTCTCCATGAAATGTCTGTGTGAGAGGTGGATCGCTGTTCCATAACCAGAAATATCTGCAGTACTCCTCCCTCAAAAGTTATTTGTTTGGTGCCACCTTACATAAGCTTTACTATAAAGACATTGTCACTGCTCTGTGCCATTTCTTTGTACTGATGTAATGAACAATTTAAAAAGTCTAATGATGTTACAGCCATACACATAACAGAAATAGTTTTCTAAAGGACGCTTTTAACGTCTGCTTTTGTATTTATTGCCTTTTTCTGTCCTTATTTCCAATGGGAAACAGTGCAGTCTTAAGAACTAAGCGATTCTGCACTGTAAAAAAAAATTGTAATATAAAAGTATTTTACTGTGTATTTTACAGTTTTGTACTGTTCTTCTAGAATATCATTAAATTTACATAAATAGACTGTGATTTTACATTTCAAATGTAAATTAACGTAAAATCACTGTAAATGTAATAAAACATAATATTCTTGTTTTTTAAATGTATTTGTCTGTACATATGCATATTTAGATTGTTAAAATACATTCACAAATGTATCATAATTTCACAAATATTTGTCCATTATTTGAAAGATTGAACTGTTAAATTCAAATGTAATGCTATGGAAAAATATATAAAATGATTCTTAGAAACTTTTTTTACATCAAATAATAATTATTATTATTATTATTATTTAGGGCGATCGTGGCTCAAGAGTTGGCAATTCGCCTTGTAATCAGAAGGTTGCCGGTTCGAGCCCCGGCTCGGACACTCTCGATCGTTGTGTCCTTGGGCAAGACACTTCACCTTCCACCTACTGGTGATGGCCAGAGGGGAATTATAAAGTGGAATTGTAAAGCGCTTTGAGGGTCTCAAAAAGCGCTATATGAAGGCAATCCATTATTATTTAAACCAACTGTTGACTGTATATTTCTGTACATTTAAGTATTATTATTCATATTGTCGCATTCATTGACCTTGTTTATGGGTAATTTCATTGTTTAATCACATTAAAATGTTCCTAATTTAATGTTTAAAAGCACTTGAAAAAGGCAAAATCCCATGTAAAATTAGGGCAACAAACTGTATTGTCATTACTGAAAATAACCGTATTTTTATGAGAAAGTTATTTTCTGTTATTTTATGGTATTATTTTGGCGCCCCAGCTGCCGGAATATTACTGTTTTTTTAGGATTTTTTTTTTTACGGTGTGGGAGTCACTCTTCTCTCAGCCTCTTTGTGAATCTACTAACTAGGTTTATGCTCCCCCTCAGCTGCCTCGGTCTAGTAAAGACGAGCTAAAACTAGGATGACAGGTTGGCCGTCCTCAGGTCAAAGCCTGTCAGTCAGGTGTCCTGACACAGTCTCAGCCAGGTCAGACTGTCAGTGGTTGAGACAGTAGATGAAGATTATCTACGACGGATGAATTCTGCCTCTTCATTTTTGCCACTAAACTTACTCTTTCTCCACTGTAATCCCTGTTCTTGTTTAATGCATTAGACAGAAAGGTACACAGACATTTACTTTTCTACTTTGACAACATGTAAAGAGAAAATGAGTTATGAATAATTATCTGTGTAAACTGAGATGGAGCAGCTTACTCTTCTTGACTTAGATGATCTTTTTGTTTGAAGAAAAAATTAAAAACACACACATTTGGTACATTAATGTAATGTTTGGTTTGTACATGCAGGCTGCTGTTGTTTTTTGTCTTGTTCTTTCTGGCTCAAATTTTTAGAGCTCAGTTGTGCTCAAGGTGTGTGTTACGCTGATATATACAATGATACAACCAGTGTTGGGGTCATTGCTTTTCTTACAAGTAATGCAGTGAAAGTAATTTGTTACATCGCTTCCTCGTTACTGCATAAAATGGCCTGAAACGCAATGTCTTATAATCACCAGATAACAATATAAACCTTAAGCTACAGTGTCACACAGCAACACAAATCCATATTCCAATGAGGACACACATAGATTCTTTCTTTTAGTTTTTACGTGTGATCACAAAGCCGACAACGAAAAGCAAAAAGACTTCAAAGCAATCGCTGCAGTGATTCTACTTTAGAAACATGAACAGATAGAAATGGAGGCTGCAGCCTGACTGCTCATTGGGGCCTTTGTTACCTGTTAAAGATCAAGCTCTGGCTGCTGGGCTGGGGTCTGCATGTGCTCAGCTTTAACATCACTCTGGGTTCTTGGTTAGCTTCAGCTTGGACTTTACTATTGTGCTCTTATGCAATAAAAATAAAAGTAATGTCCGTATCTCCATTCCTCAAAAGCTGCTTCACCGCTTTCCCTCTGCCACAGTTATTTCTGTATAACGGAAGAACCTTTGTAATGTGACAAATGACATAATTGTAACTGTAATATAAGTATTGAATTCATGGTAGTACAGTAATGTACTAAAAAATTACAACCAACTCTGGGTACAGTGGGTACTGGGTACTCTTATTAAACAGGGCCAAAGTTCACAGTAATGAGGTCAGTGTTATGTGAATGTAGTCTCTGTAAGTCAAACGCTCAGGTTTCAGACTGCTCTACATGCTCGATTAAAGACAGCTTTTTTTAGTCTTGGCTCCGTTTGATCTCGGGCAGAGAGGATATCTTTAATACAGCTCTGGCTTTGGGCACAGAGGCCCCACCAACCTGCTGTTAAAACCTGATTTTTGTCAGGGACAGCCAATCAGATGAGATTTGGATTAAAACAGAGGGTGGCCTTAAAGATGAGTTAAAAGAGCTTATTCTGTAGAGAGGACGAACTAAGAGGTTGCACCAAGATACTGTACGATAAACGGATTATTTTGAACAGTGAAAAAAGTGAATGGATCTGGAAATGAACACTACCGCCTCTCTGTAAAGGTAAAACCTCACTACATTGTATGTGAGACTTGTCTTTATAAACCAGGGGGTTAGCGACTTATAATTGCAGCCTTGACTTCCACTGACATAGTTAGCAGAGGATGGTGCCATTAAAATGAATCAAACAATATCTTCAGGTGATGTTTCCTGGATTTTTTTTTTTTTTTTTTTTTGCTGATGAAATTCCTCATGGTGGTGCTCTTTTCTTTGTCTCTTCAGCCATGGCTGATAAAACTGCTCATTGTAAATACCCACTTACATGTCCCATCTTCAAAAAACAAATGAATAAAACTTCATATCCTGGCCACAACATGAATTTGAAAAAAAGGAAATAATAATTACTCCTCTTGCTCGGAACATTTCTAACATCGAATATTTTTTAAAAAGTCAATATGTTTATATATCCAACTATTTCCATTAATTTTTGTTGACAAAATGGGTAATAAAAGTCTGTAATTCCACTTATCTGTTCTATAATTTCACTTTCACAGCCCTTTCACACGGCCACAGTTATCCCCTCACCCTCATCTTTCACGCGCTCGCTTCCACTCTCCTTTAGTGTTTTGCTCCTCCTTGCTCCCCCCCTCCCTCCCCCCCCCTCTTCCACTTACTCTCGCTCTGCATTAAACCCAGCTTGTCTCTCTGATCCCGGGAGGACTGCTTATGGGAGCTCCTCGGACCAGTGTGAGCCCTGCTGGTTTCCAGTCGCCTCGCAGCACTGCACGTGGAAGAGGAGGTGGAGGAGGAGAGGGAGTATTTGTCCTTGTGCCCTAGGCAGGAGAAAGAAAACAAGGGGAGAAAAAGGAGAAACTGAGGCAGAGAAAACAAGGAATGAGCTTGTTAGAGATGCAGAGTGTAAAAATAAAGGGAAAGTAATGCAGAGAGATGAGAAAAGATGAGGGCAGGGGAGAAAAATAGGAAAAAGCCAGAAGTAGAAAAGGAGAGAGCGAGCGCAGGGTGGCGGAGGGAGAAGAGCAAATGAGTGAGCGAATAGGAGTGGAAGAGAGAGAGTGAGCGAGAGCAAGTGAGAGGGAGGGAGGCGTACAACACTGCAGACACTCGCCCACTGTCACTGCTCCACAGCCAGAGGACAGAGGCAGCAGCGGCAGCAGAGGAAGCGGATACGATGGAGGAGGACGACTGTACCATCCATCTGCAGCTCAGTCCCCGTCACTGACAGCCTCCCTCTGGGACCATCCTGCCAAGTTGGGAACAAAACTACACTCCTGTCCTTCACAACACCAAGTACTGGACCCTCAACTCCTGCAGGAACACTGTGCACAAGATCATCATTATTTTTCCCGCTCTTGCACTCCCGCACACTTACTCACACACCTTCTCTCAAACTGAAGCACACTTCACTCTGCCTATTGGACTAGCGAGTTTTTTGTTGTTTTTCATCATCGCTGCCTTCCGAGCTGAGTGGATTTACTTTTATCCTGTGGAGGACCATGGGGCTGGGGTGGATGGGTACAGGAGGGGCCATCCAAAAAAGGACAGAGGAGAGCTGGTACCATTTGGTGGCATTGCTGCTGTTGTGTGGTTTCTGGGAGGCTCACACACAGACAGATGATGGGAAGTCTGTCTACTTCTGGGAAACAGGTACTGCTAAACCACTAATTAGAGATTAAATGTGATCCTTTGCTTTACATATGGAGTGTTTATGATAGCTGCTGATGTATTAGTGTGTTGCTTCTGAGTGTGGGAGGTCACATACCGTAGCTGCGCCAACAGCACAATCAGTCAGATCTTATCGTAAATGTTTTCTAACTCATTATATGTGGATAATGTGGCATGAACAGGGTGATAACCGTTTTATGGCACGTTTTAAATCTATGCATGCATCGGTGGAAATAAAAGCTTCTTAGATCTAGTGCAGAAATGTTCTCATGACTTATTGGGTTTCAGAGATCTAAAAGGCTTCCAGATGACACACTTTGGCTGTCTTAATTTTTTTTCGTTGAGGTTTACGCTGCTGAACTTCAAAGATGCATACACTTGAAAGATGACCCAGAAATCTACAGTAGAATCTCGCTCCTTCGTACTGAATCGCATGTTGCATGCAGAACAACTATGATCCATTTTTCAATAGATTAGTTTCATCTCCCTGAGTCTCAAGTGATGCACCGTTATTGAAATGTTGCTGTTGTGTTTTACAGCATGCAGATGATTGATAGGCACTGCATCACTATTGTGGTTGGCAACGGGTTTGATGCTGCTGATACAAGATCAGCTCTGAATCTGAGGGCGTTGTGTGTTTTTGAGGCTCACGCATGTAGAAGATTGTAGATTGATGAGTGGGTACAGTAGTTCTTATCTTTACACGTGCTTGTTCTCTACACTGAATCTAGCTGAACTGAACTGTCTATCAGAGACACATATAAATATTGAGTGCTGTGGTGAATTATATCCCCATACTTGATGCTGAGCACTACTTTAAGGTTCTAGAGTACATATCGTGCAGTAGGTTCAGATTAACACCGATAACTACTAACAGATGCAAAAATTAACCTTTGCAGTCATTTTTGAAAACATGTAGGACGTCCTTTAAGGCACAAATTAAATGACGATCGCTTCATTTCCCAGTTTGATGCTCAGGAGATTTAAGGTGTGCTCTTCTCATTCAACATTTGGAAAAGTTTTATTTTCTCAATGTCGGTACAACTTTGTCATCTCTCTCAAACTCAAACGCCGCCACTCTGCATGTCCTGCCCCGCCTTGCTCAGCACCAGTCCCCAGCTGACGTATCCCACGTCTCTCCCGTGGTTCTGCATCTTTAAAGAGGATGTAGCTGAGTAAGGAGATTAAAGGAGCAGGGATTTAACAACCCAGGAAAGACAGCCCAGGGAAGAGACTTGAGAAAGAGAAAGGAAGAGTGAGCACTGCAGGCAGAGAGAGGGACTAACTTAACCTACATCTACCCTACTGTAGGTCATAATGATTATGCCTCTCTCCCACGCTACAGCACCTTTCTCCCACACTATACACGCTCCTCAACTGGAAAGCTCTAGGCTCTGCGCTTTGAAATGTAATCCAGTGTTGGGAGTTTGTTCACTTCTTCCCAAATAAAAGGTAGTGCATTGATTTCAGCCCTGGAGTGTTCTTTCTTCTGAGTCTCTTTGGTTTGACAATTGCCTGCAGAGTATTAAAATCACATAGGGCAATTTACCGTTTTGGATCCCGGTGCTTTTCATCAAAATGTGATTATGTTTGTGCAAGATTTGCATACTTTTTCTTTCCAATGGAAGTTGTTTTTCCCGTTATTTATTTTTTTAAGAAAAGAAACGCAAAATACGATGATGTTTGTGCACATTTGCAGAGTGTGCAGTGGAGGGAATATTCTTGTGGCAAGCAATGCTCTGATGTTTTGCATATTGATGAGTCTAGCTGAAATACAGCCCCTGTCTTCAAAACTGTGGGGAATTGGGCCTGCATTGCTTTTATTGCCTTCTGTGGAAATATGATGTATCTCTTTTGGAAGGTGAGACAGTTCATTGGTGATTTTTTTTTTTCTTTTTTCGTGGAGAATACTATTCAAATGAAGCAGATGGAGACAACAGGATCCTCCAGCAATTGCAAGTGATATTTCTGCAAGTGGCGTTAGGCTAGCTGAAGGAAAAAAGAAAATGATTATAGCCACCATGAGGATGATGGTAGTGATGATGATGATGGTGATAATGGCATACCACAGATTTTCTGGGGCCTCTGAGAGTTTGCTGGGAGTTTGTCTTCGTCTCAGATCCTGTTTTCACACCATTTTTCTCCCTGTCACTTTCTCACAACTGTGCACTCCTTCTGCACTTCTTCCTCTGCATCTTTATCACTTTGTTTCCCTGTCTAGCACTCATATCATATTTTGCATTGCTTTTTTAAGAGCCACAGCCCAAACAATAAAACAATAAAATATGATGAAATCTCAGAGAAACTTATTGTCACGAGGCAACACCAGGATGTCAATCTATCTCTTATAAATACCCCCCAACCCACCCTTGCCTCCACAAACACACACCGCAGCAGGTGCATCTTCCCGATTCAGTTACAGTGTGTGTGCTTCATTAGACTCAGTTGTGGAAGCAACAAGGTTGCCAGGTTTGTGCTGTCAAGACCTCCCATGTTTGCCTGAGGACAAGGCAATTACAGGTGGTGGAGTATTACGTATTGTTGTATCTCGATATCTTGAGCATCTGCTCTATGCCTCACTGTAAGTGCTCCTTACACATGGCTTTGCAGTTTGATACTGATGCATGTTAATGTTCCAGTGGATCCTTAAATGCATCAATTATCCACAACATTAAAACCACCTGCCTAATATTGTGTGGGTCTGTCTCCTCCCGGCAAACAGCTCTGATGCATCAGTGTATGGATATGGGACATCTGGGAGTGTCCTGTGGTGCTTGGCATGGTGAATTTTTGGATCCTGTAGGTTTTGATGTGGGGCCCCCAGGGACTGGGATTATTCTGGTGTATCCCACAGATGCTCAATTGAATTGAGCTGTTTGAAAGATGGGATAATGCTTTTGTGGCTCATTGTCATGTTTCTTGAGCTGCTCTTGAGCAGTTTTGCGGCATGGCTGGATGCCGCCATCAGAGAAGCAGTTGGTCTACAAAAGTGTTCGCAAAAGCGGTCGCAAAAGAAATCCGCTTGTATGGACGTCAACAGGAAAATAACCCTCAGTACAACATGATCCCCATTTTGTAAATTATGGCAAAAAAGATGATAAAGCAAAGTGTAAGATGAGGAAAGGTGGGAATTCACACACCAATGGGTGCTGACACTGTAGCTACATCAGTCCTTTATATAGAGATCTATGAGTCCCATGGATGCTCAGTTTGATTAGGATCTGGAATGTTTGGAGTCAATGCTTTTGGGATCTTTATGTATTCCTAAGTGGTGTTAGTTGTAGCAGGGTGCATTGTCCTGTTTGGAGAGGCAGCCATGGTCAGAGTATCTTTGCCTTTAGTGGTTTGGTGTGGTACATATCAAAATAATGTCCATACGAATGCTACAGTAGGACCCAAAGCTTAGCAGAAGGACATCACATTGTAACTAGAGATGGCACGATACCACTTTTTTATGTCCGATACCGATACCGATATCATAAATTTGGATATCTGCCGATACCGATATTAATCCGATATAGTGTGTTTTTTAATCAATAAAACTGTTTTTTTTTAATATCTTGCTGCATTTTGTATAAGTTCATACTCAAGTTTAAATAAACAACAACACTAAAGCTATTCTGTTATACCTGTATGTAAAAAATACACTGCACCCGAAATATTTCATAGTTCAGCAATACTGATCAATCTAATAAACTTAAACCTACTCCATCCTTCCTATTCTGGTATTTTAAAGAGTACTTAGCAGAAATATTAAGCAACCTAACTAATAGGGTTGCAAACTCCCAGCAAAAAAAAAAAAAAGGGAACCACCCCCACCCTCCACCTCATGATGCTTAATCGACGTAATCAACTTTAATTTGATGCAGTGTGAAAAAAATGCACAGAAATAAATTATTTTTCAAGAATAATTAAATATATTCAACATCTTTCTTCTACAGAATTGCAGACTGCACAGATGGTACTTTCCCAAAGGAAAAAGTACTATAGCTTACTAGGGTATATTAGACTTAACAGTTACTATATACAGTAATGGACTTCTATACATTTTACATCAGATTAAAACTTTGGGTGTAAGATTCAGATAATTATTTATTAAAAGCTAGACATTTTAAATGAGAATAAGAAAGATAAGTATGTCTTTGTGCCCCCTTTTCCCTGTTAATGCCCTATCGGCCCCCCTGGCTAAACTTTGCTAGATCCGCCCCTGCACAGTTACCAGCCGTCAGCTATGTAGAAAAGGATCCTGGTGTAGAAAGTAATATTAAATAAATTCTAACAACAGCTTATCAAGGTTAAACGTGCTGCTGTTGTTCAGCCGCTGGTTTCCTCTTTCTGATGAGAAGTGGGCCAAAAACAAAGAAGAGAGACGGACTCCCGACAGAAAAGCCGATCAGCTGATCACGATTGAAGTAGCAGCAAGAGAGGGAGAGAGAAGAGGCTCCATATATCGGTTGTTAAGCTTAACGCAGGAATGCTTTACAAACATTCAGAGATGAACTTACACACTTGCTTTACTTCTCTCTGGGATAACTTCCTCGGAGATGAAATGCTGGATTGCTAGCGAGGCTACAAATAAACACAGCCGCTCTATCACGTGAGCACACTGCTTCGACGTGCTACGGTTACAAGCCGAGTTACGTCGTGTCGCAAGTTTTGTGAGATGCTTTTTTGATATTTAATGGATCGGATTACATTTTTTAATTTCTCGCCGATATCCGATCCAGTAATTTAGGTCAGTATCGGACCGATACCGATACTTAATATCGGATCGGTCCATCTCTAATTGTAACAAGATAATCATGACTTGTTACTGCTTTTAATGCTTCGGTTTCATAAAAAGCACAAAAAAAGAAGTGAAGCTTACCTTTTAAAATTTTAAAATGTACACCAGCAGGTGTTAATTCATTTATCAGTCTGATCTGACAGCCTGATCTTATCACTCTTGATCAACCTTCTACCTTTCCTGATTGGCCGCTCGTAATCTTTCCCGGAATCAAGATTATCTATTATTCAGATTACGTCACCTCTGGATCCTGATCAAGCCAATCCGCAATTACCTGCCGTCTTACCTCATCAAGTTAAGTCACACTTCACAGCATGTGCCTCTCAGTCACAGGCCTCTTAAATCAACTGTGACATTCACAGGCTCTCAACTGACTGCTCTTAGATGTTGTTTGCCATTTGTGTTTGCGAATACAGTCACCCAGAAAACGAAAAATCTTGTTCAAATTTGCATTTTAAGCAACAGATCGCTTCTTTTGAGACCTTATGCCTGAACAAAGTTTATACACATAAAAGCGCAGCAGTAGGTCTTCTTCAGGCTGCTGATTTGGCACCTGTTACTCTACATGCTCCTCACAGAGCATCAACAGTTAAACTTTTGCTTCCTGAGCTGTTAACTAACCAACCTCATAAAGCAGATGCTTGAAAGACTCTTTTAATTAATGATAAACTGTATGGGATGGTGCAGGGTTTTAAATAAAGGATTTTGATATTGATACCATAGGGGTGTCTACTTGGAGGCTGGGGGGACACCACTGGCAAGATCCAGTATTTTTATATCAACCACGCCAGTTAACACAGCTGTCATCTCTTTGCTTTCCCCTTTACTCATTTACAATTTCCCTTCAAAGTGGGGGCCGCAGGTGTGTTAGGTCTGCATCCCCATTTAGCGACCAGTGGCCTGGTAACACCTTTGAACTCTGTGTACATAATAAAACAACTACATGCCCATCCTGATGTATTGTTTGTGCGGGGGGGACTGGCAGATTTAATGACATTTAAGTTAAAAGCAAATGTTCATTACTAAAAACTGATAATATAGCCCATTTCTAAGTGGTTGCTAGGCATATATAATTCAGCTTTTGCAAATATAAAGGAGATGTTATTGTGAAATTAAAACGATACAGTACTTTTATGAGGTATTGTGGGTGCTACAAATTGCTAACACTAGGCCGTTTTAGCCCATTGTTAGGTGTGATAGCATCATATACAATTCAGTATTTTGTGGATCTAAATTAAATGTTAAATGTGGTTAAAGAGAAATGCTATGATGCCTTTTATAAGGTGTTATACATATAAAATGTGCATAAATCTCTTGGGCACTAGCTACTTCCGAGCTGTTTGCTAGGCAACATGATGTCGTAATGTCAGGTAAGAACCTTCAGGGGCCCAAGATGTACCTGTGTGCCAAGTTTGGTTGCTCATTCCCTGATGGTCTAGGAGGAATTTGTTGAAAGAAACACACAGGCAGATTATCAATTATCTTTTCTTTTCTAAAGTCAAGTTGTTCTTTTTTATTTCTCTTACCCAAAGTGCCTGGATATTAATTTCGTTTTTACTTTAGTTACTTGATACAAGGTACCTTTCTTGAGAATGCTAGCATCTATAGGCCTGTACATTTGTTGGACCTGCTTCTCTAATGACCTGTCAGTTTCCAGAACCAATGCAGGTTTAGTCCTACAAGGTATCATCCAATAGGGATTATTCTGGTTTTCTGCTCTGTGACGTGCTGCAGTGTGTCAACACATCTCGCCCATGTCACCGTTCAGGACACAGGTGCAGGGCAACTATTGCTGACAGGCCATTGTTAGCTGAATACATTCCTCCTTTTACAGAGCCGCCAGCAGTGAAGGATGTCATCCTCGCTCAGGGTTGTTACTGGCTCTCCCACAATCACCTGCTATTACGGTGGACCCACTGAAGAGGCCATCCAGGAAATTGAGGGAGAGCGGGTGTGACAGGTTCACAAGTTCACTACAGCATGTCAAGGGCGTTACATGGAGAACAAAAAAATCCTTTAGCCAAACTGATAGTGGTAACCAAAGACAAGAGAAGATTAGTTTAAGGGGAAACCCTTGAGATAAATGGAAACAAAAGAACAGTGATCTTTTTCAGGCTGTTTGCACTAAAAAAGCAGACAGTTCCCCTCTAGCCTTATCGTCTGTTAAAGCAACACATCTGACATCTTAGGAAGGTTTTATTTATATTCATGTGCAATGGATTTGGCTACATTTTCCCATTTTAAACTTCTTATTCTGTTTTACTGGTGTACTTGATTGATTCATGTCCTCAAATCACCGCAGCATCAACCTCACAACCTTTCCAACATCTAAATTAGAGCCTGTTGTGTCTGTACTGCCATGGAAATCCTTTGCCTCAAATAGCTATGTGCTAATACCTGTGTACCTGTATGATATCTACCAGTTTTCTTTTCATTAAGCCGGAAACAAACAAACGTCTGAGTAAATAGCTGTAGCTGTGATAGCAGCAGGAAAGTGACTGGCATCATCCCAAATGAGAATATCCCTTGGAGAATCCCACCTCATTTTAGCGAGTGCATTACAACGTGACCCTCAATGACCCTAATTAGCATAGCACCTGAGGGCAGACAAGGATCTGGTCCATAATTGGCCAGCCAGTGTTAAAATTCCTTAGCAACAGGCAACAAATTTAGGCCACGCATATAAATTAAGATAATTTCCTTGGGAATTTCATTTTTCATTACAGAGTGTGCCAGTGGGTTTTATTTTAATTCAGTATGCCCATGTTTTTGTTTTCCTTTTCAGTTGGATGAGAGTGAAAATGGAGGGTAATTGTGTCTGTTGTGCATCTCGCCCTACAACCATCAGAAAATGAGCACTCAGCAGCTTGTGGAAACAACAACAGCCATGTGGCCTCAGCATCTTTATGCCTGAAAGAGGATGGAAGCTATTTTTCAAAGTTACATTTAGTCTCAGTGGAAAAAGACTGAACACAGCTCGGGCTCAAATGATCGGCACTTTACTGTCATTGAAATGACAGAGAGCTCAGCAACAGCACTCCATGACATTGTACCTGATTTTTTTTTTCAAAGCATTTGCAGCAAAATGTGTCACGTTTGACCCACATTGATCTGTTTTGTGGCTTTAGAGATATTACCCTACTACTCTCCGCTCCAGACTGCTGTGCTTTTAGAAATTGCCAATCCATCCAGTGGAGAAAGATGCCAAAGAGATGCCAGAGTTTGTTTAATCTAAATGGCAGAGCTTACACTAAGAACTGGCTTGGCTATTACTGATATAGGAGGCACGGCAGGATTAGAGATTACACTTCATCCAAAAAACTTTATTTAGAGTAAGATAAGAGGATTCCCACTGCTTTATTCCACCCTATTGAAATGGCTCATACCATATTTTAGATGCAGTGCTTTGTCATTCAACCACCAGAGTACGTTTTGCATGGTCCTGAGTAAGCAGATCAGTGATAGATTTATGTTGCGTAGGACTGTTATCTTTCCGATTATCCGCCTTGACCTGGTATATCAAAGTGGTACGTGCTGCTATGAAAAGATTAGAAAGTGAGATAAAAAATAAAGACCTTTTTTAAAAATTGGTACATTTTCTGGTGTGCATTCTCAGTTTTTGCAGTGAAACTATTAATTTATGTCCTCACTGTTGCAAAGTACATATAACATATTACAGTATCCATCAATAAACACTCATTCCAGTCCCAGTTCATATGCAGGAACAACCAGTGATGTACTGACTTTTGGAAGGAATGTGGTGGGGAGCGACAGGAGAGGCTAGAGGTCGAAGGTGTGTGGATATTAGTTCAGTCTCTGAAAACGTGGTTTCCCTGTATACTCATGTGAGGCGCTAATAGCTCAGTCACACTAGATTAAAAATAGGAATGCATCCTCCTAACAAGTATGAAAAATCAATGGTTTCTTGGTGATTGCATTTATTTATTTATTTATTTTTGCATTTGGTGACCAATTGCAAGTATTTGGAGCAAACAGCTGGCCACGCAGAGTTTGAGTATGCAACACCCTCAACCTCTGGATACATGGTGGGATGCAACATGTCTCCACATAACTTTCAGACAGATTGACAAATGTTTGCAAATAGTTACCGTCTAATTTATTAATGCAGGCAGATTTAACACGCTGCATTCAATCAGAGTCAGTCTGCAGTGATCAGTGCAGTGCATCTCATTGCAGTTGAGAATGTAACCAACTCAAGTGGCTGCATTCTGGTTATATTTCTATATAAAAGCAAGATAGCCAAACAGTTTGTGGTAAAACTGCAGAGACAACATCACTGTTTATAGAGCCTGGACTTCGTATGATTCAGTTAATGTAAATTTCTGTGTATTTTACAGCAACAGATTTGAAACAGATGGCAATTACAATTTTCACTATTCACTATTAATTGCTGTATTGCCACAAAATATTGCATGTAATTGTCAAGTTGACCCCCTTCAATCACAAACTTATAGCAGACTAATAGAAGACTGACTCCATCTTATCTTGCAATCAGTTGCTGTCTTCAAAGCTGGTGCCTGACGGCAGCCACCAATTGCAAATGGTGGCAGAAAACTGGTCTCCGTCCTCAAGGCATCCATTTGAAAAACAAGAATATTACAAGTTCCTTGCAAAAAGTTGTAATAATTTTGGTTGTGCCATGGTAGTATCATAAACCAGAATCATAGTTCCAGTTTTAAATATCCTCAGATAAACCGCTTGATCCAAACGTCAGGAAAAGGCTGACAATGTCACATTTTATTCTGAGCATGTCAACAAACATGCTAACATCCTGGCTCTGTGGTCTCTGATCGTTTACACATCTTTTTGGCAGGTGATTCAGTCAAAGTCCCATGTCAGAGTGTTTAGAGGAAACATTTTAAACTAAAATCATTTTGAGAATTTCATTCGTTCACATAATCCAATCAAACCCCCCCATATTATAAAAAAAAGTAACAAAATGTTCTCTATAAATTGAACAAAGTCTTGGCAGATGAGCTGATCTCAGAACAGGCTGACAGTGCAGGCTTAGCTGATGCTCTTGCACGCATCCTACTCGCAAATCTCACTCAGGGCATTTAAGGCTGCACACTGATTCACAGCCCATCTCCACCCCTGCTCCTCCCTCTCATGCTGTGTCTGACTTAATCACTGTTAATGTCTGATCTTGCTGATGCTTGCTCCGGTCAGTACAGGGGTCGTTCTGGTCTTGTCCCCACCCAATCATATGTCCAAGCTTTTTTTTTTTTTTACTTGATATTCTTCTCTCGATTGGGAATGATTTGCTTGTAATCAATCTTCAACACAAACCTTGTCTATCTCAAAAGTCTAATAAGAGTGTGCAGCCCAGTTGAGTTAAGAGGTACATTGAGCCAACATCGAAATCATATCTATATTTTAACCATAACTAGTTTGTTTCTTTGATTATAATGATTCTGATTGAAATCCAGGTAAACTTAAACAGAGCAGCAAAGCAGAAACATATTCCCTTCTTTTTCCGTCCCACTTGTTTTTCTCCTGAGTTTTCCCTAAAATAGTAGGTTTGTGTTTTTCTGGTACAATGGGGTCGTGTCCCTTTGGTGTCCCTTCCCAAACAAGGACTTAAATCTCCACTCAGCCACAAGTTGAAACACAAACAAATAACCGGACCCATATTGAGGAAACCAAGCACTCTCGTGGTCAGAGAGTGGCATTCAAAACAGGCCCTTGACTTCCCAAGAGGCAACGAGGCAGCTTCAGTGGGCTGAGAGGAATTGCGGTATCATCGAAGAAAGCAGTGACATTTACCTGAAAGGAGCCTGTGCTGCCTCCCCCGATGCTATTCTAATAAAGCTGAAGAGATGGAGGTGGCTTGGAAGTAAATATCCTCCTGTCTATCCAGCAGCTCTGTCATTAATCCTTCATCTCCCCCACTGGCCATCCATTTTTATTATTTTTTATTTATTTATTTTTTGCTCCAGCCATGAGGTAGTCATGTCCCCACATTTTTTTGAAGATAAAAGCTTTCTTTTCCATGGCGGTTTGGGTGTTTTGCTCCCCAGTGGAAAAAAGCTGATAGCTAACTGTCATAGATGGTCTGAGAAGCACTCACTGTTGTACAGCAGAAAGATTATAATCCATCTGTAGATCACGTAATGAACTGTACACAGACTGCTTTAATATGCAGTGCAGTTTAGAGTCATATATCAAAGCTACTAAATCGGAATATAATGAGAACATTACATTAGTGTATTGAGCTTCTGTTGTTGGTTTGAAAACCGCACTGCATTTGAACGCCATGCTGTACTTATGCAGTTTTGACCACATTTATGAATGCTTTGCCATTTGTTTCTGGACCATGTGTTCTGGGTTTATCGAGTAAAAATGGTGCAGTAATTCCTCAGAGTGCACTAAGCAACAGCGACAGAAAAATGGCTTCAGGTAATTGTTTGTGAGGGTGTTCTTCAATCCCGCTTTTGATGTTGTTTGTCTGTTGAAATCTGGAAAGCTTGCGTTCTCGTCTGTTTTAGTTTGTTTTCATTTAGTGTGATAAGCTGAAGCAGTAAGCAATCAGCCACAACATTAAAACTGCCTCCCAAATATTGTGTAAAGCTTGTCGTGCTGCTGAAACAGCTCTCAATCATGTACAGTACATATATTGGACATGTAGAAATGTTCTGTGGTCTCCAGCACAGGGCAGATGTTTGAATTTGGAGGGGGTTTTTAGGTTTTTAGTTTGGGGAAAGAGTTTTCCCATGTTGTAGCTTAAAGTATTGCAAAATTTGAAGTTTACTTTGTAAATCCTGGTCCAAAACGGCAATAAAGCAGGCCTGTCATATGATTGACAGGTTGCTGCCATATGCTTGTGCAGTTCCTCATTTGGATTTGCCACTCGCTCATCAGGTCTGGGTTTACTACACTGACATAGAAGCAAAAATTCTCAACTCGTGAAATTAAGACAGAGATTCATCAACCGACATGCAACATACTGAGGCCAAGACATAGGATCCCATGGATGCTTAAGTAAATTAGGGTCAGGGCTATTTGATGGCTTGTTCAAAACCTTTGGGCTCTTTGTCATGTTTCTTGAGCCATTCTTCTTTAGTTGGAGGCTTCTGTTGGGGTTGTGTTTGGTCTTTGTGTTTAGGTGGATCTCAAGTAAGATCCACATGAATATCAGGACAAGGGGTCTTGGCAGAATGTTTTATTGTAACGAGATGATCAGCGCTGTTCACTACACCTTCCAGCTGGTTTAATGTTGTGGCTGAGGGGTGATTAAACCATGATTAAACCATATTAATTAACACAAGAGCAGTCCATGTTAGCAGCTCTGTGAGGATGTAATTAGACACAGCAGTGCTTGGATATAAAATGCGTTCACAGTAACAAAACTAGTGCAGATGATGAGCAGGTATAATATGTACCATAGCTTTTCAATAGGATGCTCACATTAAAGCACTAACTGTTTTCACAGCTGAGGGAGATGGTGGGTTTTTTGGGATGTTTGTAGATAAATGAGACTCTCCAGCCTGCAAATAACCAGAGTAACTTTAATTAACTGAAAGGGTGTTTAAAAAAAAAAAAAAAAAGAATTGCACAATACTGATGGGACAAAAAAAAAAAATCTAACAAAATCCTAAAAGAAAAGCACAAGAAATTCTAGTAAGGAGTGCAAGGGACAAACAAAAGAGCACAAAAATGTGATAAAGAGAGAGACAAGATTATATTTAGATAAATAAGAGAAACTAGTGGAAGCAATTAAGAAATTATGGAGAACCAGACAAAGACGGGAAGTAAAACAACAAAACACGAACAATTACTGAAAAAAAGAGAATTTACCATCGATGGGAGAAACAGCAGAAGTAGACAAACACTTTGAAATTTGGCAGGCATGAGGAAGAAGAGCCATGAAATAAATAGAAACCAAAACCGCCAAAAAATAATTCTTTTGGATTTTTTTTCCCCATAAATTTACAACACATATTGACATATTGCTGCATCTCTCACTGATGCTCATCAGGAAACACCTAAAGAGACCCTTCACTATCTGAGCACAGAGATCTGATCTGGTATTGGTGTATTTCAGGAAAATTGATCAAATGTATTAGTGGTGGTGTAATTATAAATATCGGTGTCTTAACTTAAGCTGCTCAGAGAAGTTTAGAGATTCACCCTGATATGATGGAGTTACACCTATCAATTTTTTGTAGTACAGGCTGTCTAGGAACTATTATAGATAGGAAGTTCCCATATTTGGCTGGCTCTCTTGCTTCATGGTACAGCCTGAGGAGTTGTGAAAGTCATGGTGAATGCGTGTACAAAATATTAACACTACAAAATTCAACTTTACACCAGTGCTACATAAAAAGTTCACCAAAGTTATTACAAATTATCTTGAGGGGGATACCACATTTTATTCCACTCAATCAAACAGTTAATTTTTTTCCCAGCAGAGAGCCCTGGTTGGCCGGCTGACATTACCACCCATGGAGACGTGTTACATGCTTGGCTTTAAAACATCGGAATGAAATAAAATACTAATTTGACAATGTAAACTCAAGGGGACAATGATAGTGAAGGTTTACTTTAAACTGCATCATGTTTAATAAACCTGTCCTTTTCACTTTGCATTCCTATTGATTACTGCTCTTTACACCTTCAGTAGGCAGGTCGCATTAGTCTCACATGCACAGTTCAAGAATTAATTCAGCTAGATATTAAAAGTCAAGATGGAAGTAAACCTGTCAATACATTTGATTGATTGTATTGATCTTGTTTGCCTTTTTTTCTCTCTTGAAACTGCTCCTGAAATTGATCTGCATTTACAGCCCTTTAATGCCAGGGAATACGTAGTGCTGACAAAAGTGTACATGTAGAGAGAAATTGGAAAAGGTGGTTAAAATGCATAAGGAGAAAATAGAGTAAGAGATCACTTAAGCACATTTAAGCCCTAACATCGGCATTATAGGCCTGGCATTTGTAATGAAGGAGCAAGAGGGAGAGGCTGATAGGAAGTGTAGAGGATTTGTAGGCATCAAATATCCATAGAAAGGAATTTAGCTGAAGAGAGCACACCTAACCGTGCTTTAACATTAGTATCAACATAATAAGCCAGAAATGTATAATGGTAAAGGGGCAGAGAGAGTGATAGAGTGGCCGGCTAATCACCAGCGACAAGCCCCTGGATTAGAGGGAGGGGAGCAGATGGCCTGAGGCAGGGCAAGGCCGAGCATATATGAATATCCCAGGAGGCTGAACAGGCTCTCTACCTCCTCGTGCCTAGAGTAGACATACATTGTGTACACAGAATATTTGTCACTGTTTTGGTGGTGGTGGTCACTACCAACCCAAGCAAAAAAAAGCAAAATCTTCCTGTACTAGATATCACATGTTTTACCATTCAGGGCACCAAAGAATTATTATTTGTCTTTTGCAATTAAGCTAGCTAAACATAAAGAGATAAATTAGTACAGAGTTAAATTTCTTTATGTCACCACTTTCATTGAGCCACCTTTTGGGGTTAAAAAGTAAATGCCGTAAAACGACATGCTTACAGCCTGCTGCACTAAATAGTTTTGCTCTCTATAGCCAATTATTAGCCAAATAAAATTAATAAGGTTTTCAAATATACTATGAACCAAAAAATGGTTAGATTTTCAGTTGGATAGGTGGAAGAGAATGGATGGATGTTTGATCTTTAAAAGGAGACTTTCACACATCAAAGTCGACAGTTGTTGGGAAGCATTTCTGCACTGTAAAAAAAAAATGTTGTGAAGGAATTGTGTGATAAATCACCTCAAGTGATCAAGTGACGTCACTCCAGCTGTCAACAAATAATGCTGAAGCCTGCAAATGTAAAGATTGGGGAAAAAGGGACTTCACTGGACCTCTGTGGCTTATTTTTTATTTGTGCTCGAGGCTACCTGCTGCTACTCACATAATACACCCAAATCACCGTCCCAGGTGTCAACTTAGTTGCATTGTGGGCAATAAAATCACATGTACACGTGTAGCGACCACAAAGGGCAGCAAAAACATCTCAAGCTGCTACTTTCCCCAAAGTGCACCAGAAGCGTTACTGGTCTTTCGGACGAGTTGAGGAGATACTGTATATTCAGCAAACATCATTAAGCACCAGTGGATTTATTCAGCAGCTGTATAGCCACTTTAAATAAGAACTTTTATTTATTTTGTGTTGTTATTTAAATGGAGCCAATTATGCTGCTGTCGCACTAGAGTTTAAAAATTCATATTGAACAGAAATTCTCATTAACTACTTGCATTCGGAGTCAAGACTGAACCTCATAAATCTGAAACTGATACAGTTGCTGTTAGATGACGATATAACTGCAAAATGACATAGCTGCTTGGCAGCCTTGCTTTTATATGGGAAATAACTAGAATACAACCTGTTAGCAACCAGCTGAGTCCCCATTGGAACTAGATGCTGATCAGAGCAGGCTGATTCTGTTGGATTGCAGTGCCATCATGGCAATATGTCTGCATTTTAAATTAGATGGCAATCAGACTGTGATTATTTGGAGAAAGGTTTCCCACCACCAGGCGACCTGTGCATTTGCCTTGTGATCAAATGTGGTTGCTCAGAGGTTGGGAGAGTTGCACACTCAAACCAATAGATCGCCAAATGGGAAAAATTTCAGTGCAGTCACATCTTACAAGTAGGTTACAGTCCTACTTTAACTCTAGAGTGACTGAGGCTTTTTTTGCAGCATACACAACTTTCGGTGGCCTGCCAAGTTTGATAAGTTAGCTTATGCCTGTATGTACAGATACACTAAAAAACTCAATGAATTAGGTTATCTGCTTTTAAATGGTTGCATAACTAAAACTACACTCTTGAACATCATCCAGCTCTTCATCCGTGTATTGATTTAAATCTCTATTCATCTGTTTGTCCATTAGCTTTTTCCTCTCACTACCCATTGTGTGGTGGGTGTATAGCGTGGGCCTGCACTCACGGGTGTCACTTCAAGCACTAGATCTCTGGCAGACACTTAAAGCATTACACACACATGCACAGTAATGCCACACTTGTAATCCACAGAGACAAAGTTGGCATTTCTTTTTAGCACAATGCGGAACGAGGCAGCTTTTTACGAGTTTTAGCAGTTGCACTTGGGAACAGAATTCTTTAGTGGTCACACCTCCAGTTATATGTAGCTTGGAGCGAACATATGACAGATTGTGAGAGAGGCTGTCTCCCTTCAGTTTTTATCCCGTGTCCTGTGTGTGTGGAAGTTAGTCAAGTTAGTCACTTGGTGTATAATTGAGAGTACGTTAAGAGAAACTTTCCCTGCATCAACTCAAACTAAAAGCTGCACTGGGCAATATTTTATCTGCAGACAGTGACCACCTGTCTTAAAAAGCTAGAGCAATGAATAACATCTAGAGTCTTAGAGTCTAAATGTTGTCAATGGGGATTGATTATTTTTCTGATTAATTTATATTTGTTTTTTTGTTTTTTAACTGATTACCAATAAAACACAATTTCCATCATCAGTAACTGCTTATAGACATTGACACTACCAGTAATCAAAGATTGTTTTTTGTGTTTTGAGCAGATATTGCCAAGTTCAGTTGCACTTCTTTCATTGCTAATTACCACATGCTACATGGACATCAGTTTACATAAATTCACATTAACAGTCTTTGCTAAATAAAAGTACTTTACATTGTAAGGTAAAGACCCTACAGTGAACAATCAGACAATCCCCTATGAGCAGCATTTGGCAAAAGTGGAGAGAAAGAAACCTCTGGCAGAAAAAGACAAAACTACAGCTGAATGGAGAAGAAGTTCTCAGTGCATCATAGCACGTTCCCCAGCAGCCTGAAGATATAGTGGAGTTCAGGGTCATTTGATGCAGCCCCATTGGTTTTAAAAGAGGGTTTCACAGGGAGGGGCCAATAGCTGAAGGTTATGCCACCGAATCTACTTTCCTAAACTTTAGGAACCACAAAAAAATCTGCAATCTGACAGAAAAGTGCTCTGTTTTGATAAAATATGATATTGTGATAGTCCTATTAGATGGTACTTCATTCACCTTTATTCTCACTACAGTACCCTGGATGGACTGGCAGAGACCTCCTGGTACTGTCTCACTGAAGTTCAAATATTCAGAGTTTAAAACACTTAAATCTTCAACTGATATGGATAACATCAACAATTACCTGTGTGTATTAAGACATTTTATTTCTTGAAGACTGGATGATTTTAATAATGATTTTATCTATGCCATCAAAAAAGTCACCTGAAAACATCAGGTCAGTTCACATCTAAAGCTGCAGGTCTCTGCACCTCTCAGTGTGTTACAGAATAGAGTTTAAAATAGTCTACTCCTGTCCTTCTTTAAATCTCTCTGGGCTTTAGGACCAAAATACCTTCCCTAACTGCCTTTCACTATATGAACTCACTTGACATCTGAAGTCATGGGGACTCTGAGAAGCACACCTCTAACAAACTCAGAAGACTGAAGACCTGCCCTCGTATGCCTTTAAAGCCAGATTATAAATATACTCGGACTGTCCTTACATCCAGAACGTCCTCCTACTCATAATGTTCAAATGTGGCATTTTCTATGTACTTCTATGTACTTACTTCAAGATGGACACTTTGAAGACTAAATGAATAAACAAAGATATGTTGCCTGACTAGCAATTTACTGTACGTGCATCATATTTCTATCCTCCACGCCTGCTGTGGCTGAAACTGTCATTACATTTTTAACAGTCTAGTTATGGACTATGAATATAAATGAAGGAAAGTTAAAACAAAAATACAAAGTTTTGGCCAAATGTTTAAAAACACTTAATGTGTATGAATTTCAACACAATACTGGCTTTTAGGTATTCCTTTGACCTTTTTTCCTTCAGGAGAATAACTGTTCAGCATATACATTAAAAGTAAATGGAGCATATGGATTTGGTTAGCTTTCCTTAAATAAATAGAGGGTCGTAATTATGAAAACTCAAAAGATATGTGCTGTATATTAAAGAATTTTCTATGGATAAAAACAAAAATGTAAAGTGTCGTATTGCTAAAACAATCATGTCCATAATGAGCGGTGTTTGGTGTAACGTGTTTCAAATTAACACATTACTGTAATCAAATTTACTAGTGACATTATAGTTACTAATGTTGCTGCTTGCACTGTGTAAGTTTCTCAGTTATCTGCACTGATGTGATATCTATTATATGCATACTTGACAACAATCCTTTAATATGAGTTCCTGCAGGAGCTTGAATAAAAATGTCACAGTGACTTTTGAGAAGTGAGGATTATGTCTAATTTATGGCACAAAGTGATAAGAATGTGATGATGGTAAAGAAAAAACTGTAGAAACAACAAACCACCTCTTCTAACATGACATCAATGACACATCACCTCCAAACCAAAAAGCCTGCCACTACAAAAGTAGCCATGAGAATGATATTGTTGCAGATTGTATGTTGGGCATCAATCAAAAAAACAAATGTTGACTTTCAACAGGAAACATTTCTGCCCATGCTTAGTTGTTATTTTCTGTGAATGGGCTGTTTTTCACAGCCTTTGCTGTCAGCTTTGTGATAATACTTATAAAGACTACTAAAAGAAATATCGTCTTGATATTGTCCCTATTAGATTATAAGGATCTGAGCAAATATGTTGGTGTGTGAAATGTTTGCTAACTGACAATTACAAAGGTGACATTTTAGACGAATGCAATCACCGATGTAATGTAATGTGGTGTAATGTGTTACTTTCAAATAAAAAAAAGTAAAGAGCTCTTTTTGAGCAACAGAGACTACAAGTGTAGGTAAACTGTCAACTAGAACTGTACATTAGGATACACCTAAAAGGTGCACATAAATCACACAGTATTTATTTGCAACAATGTGCATTAAATGGACCCCAAACTGACCTTTAATTTGAAATATAGACAACAGATAGTGTGCAGCGAGGTGTCTGTTTTTATTACCATGAGCCAACCTGCAGTTTCTGTAGTATTTATCATGGTCAGGTTGGTGGGTAGTGGGTGGATGATGTGCACGCTCTTCTGAATTATTTTGCATGAATGCCTTAAACATTTATTAAAGTTAATGCAACTTGGACAGGTATATTCTACAACTATATCTAACCGTTGTGAATCCAATCGGATATTTGCAGAGACATTTGCAGTCCAATATTGCATTGGTGGGGAGTGTCTGTTTAGGCTGCGCATTATAAGCCATCAGTATGCTACAAATATGGCCCAGAAACGTATAAAGAGGAGTGAAGTATTCACATGCTGTTTGTAGAGTACTTGAGTGTGAATTTTAATAGTCAAGTCTCATTTTCATACTAAAATAATGCAGTCTTTGATAATGCTTGTAATCTGTATCTGTCATTCTCCACTCTTAAGTGCTCTGATCAAATTAGAGTGCAACCATAAAATATGCAAATTAGCATTTGTCATTTTAAGATTAGGCGAGCTGTACTCGATTATGGGAGCGCACAATTAGATCCGAAACCCGCAGCAGGCTACAGAGGCACTGCAAAGAGCAGATGAGAATTGATGTAGCGTTGATGTGTCCTTTTGTGCTGTACTCCCCGAAGAGGAGTCATTAATGAACAAGCAGCCAAGACAACCTCGGTTGCTGTAATTCATCATGGCACGTGTGACCTCTCTCCTCAGTGCCACTGGCTGTTCTTCACGGTGCCCTTCGTCATCCTCCATAGATACACAGAATGCTCCTGATTGCTTAAATGTTGACCACGTTTTTAATGTGTAAACTGGTTATTTCCCCACCTTCTTCATTTTGGTTTTTCCAGCAATACAAATAAAAATCTTAAATAAATGATACAGCGGAAAAACATTCTGCTCCTCGAATGCATCATATATGACTCATGGCTTGCAGCCAAACAGCTATTGCAATAACGACACAGTTGTAAGACTTTAGAGACTCCTGTGATCCGACGAGGCACATGTTCACGTCGACCTCTGACTTTACTGCAGGCTTATACATCTCTTAGGAGCATCCCACAGTGTTTGCATGTCACAGCTTTTTATGTGCTCTCTGACATTTTCTAAGCAGAAGTATTTCATCCCTAATCCGCTTGCTTACATCTCATAAGTAAAGCTTATTTTGCAAATTACAACTTGAAAGATTCCATGTTGGCTTTAAGCTGAATCATTACCAGGAACTTACTATGCTAATTTCCAACTGCACATTTTTACTTTTGGTCTCAACTAGAGTAGCTTTGTATGAGTACCCTTTTAAACTAATCCTTATTTATTTTACATTAAGCCTCGGTGTAGCTCCTCAGTTGTTTTAGCTTCCATTCTGCTGTCTTTTAGCCGGCTTTACTCCTTATTGGCTACTCCTTATAAACAGAGCCCTGATCATGTTAGGGCTAACTGCTCTCAGTGACATCATGAAGGGCAAAGAGTAGAAAAAACCAAAAATCTTATAATTGTCTTGGCCACTAGCAGATTTCTGTGGTTGCCAGTGGGTTACATGGAAGACACCAACTTATCTGTTAACACTCGCCAGATGATCAGCGAGTGGAGTGAATCGGTAAAAGCAAAAACTTCAAAGTAACAGCTGTGCTTTTCTGCATGAAGGCAAACAGTCACTTTTTACAGTTTTACTACCGCTTGGAGAGCAGTTGGCAAGTTCCTGCAGACAAGTAGGTATCTGCTATGCAAACTACAGGACAACCAACTCAATCACAAAGAGGACCGTATATCTCCTCCTTGTATCTCCTCTCTTGTATACCACTCACCAACCAATACAACCAAAATCCAAAATATGGGTGATAGTTGCAGCAATTGCAAGCATCCCCGGTCACCGGTGACACATCTGTACTTAGACTTGAGTAGTATTCACTGCTTTGTATGGCTTTTTCACTTAACTAAAACTATTAACAGAAAAATGTAATGTTTAAAATCAGCGCATTGAACTTCTTTTGAAGGGCAACATTCTCTAGTTTCTGAAAATTAGACTTTTTTAGTTAGCCTGTGTGGCTAAATCAAACCTAACCCTATGACTAGACAGGTTGATGGTAACCCAGTAGAAGTTAAGAAGTTAATTAAACCTTTTCTTTGTTTGTTTTTGGCACTCAAAGGGAAGAATGGAAGTTACACAAATCATTTTTGAAAAATCTTTTCTTACCTGTGTATTGCTGAACAAAAACCAATCCCAAAAGTCCACAGAAGGCAATCTTTGTCATGTCATCAAAGGAAAAAATGTGCCTGGAAGGAGTTCAAGGGCCTTGGAGCACTTGAACCTCAACTAATTGCAAGACAAATCTACAGAAAATGTCATCCATCACCTTTGTGTTTACATTCTCCCACTTCATTTTTCCGAACAGGCTCTTATTGAAAACCCAGACTAAGGGGAAGAATAGGGTCGCTTCCTCCTGGAAGTAGTGAAAAATTGCCAGTTTGCTACAGGCGTTCACTCACTTTTAGGTATGCTCTCTGGGTGAGAGCTAAAAAATTTCAAAATTACAGCCACGCCAGAAGGTTTTGTAGGGCACACAGGCTACCTTCCTGTTAAATGAAAAAATCAACCTTTGATGATCTCACTCTTAGGTATCATCAATCAGTGAAGTTTTTGTTTTTTCAGTTTTGTGAGTGAGTATTGTAATATATTTTTCTGGGTTACCTGCTTTCCTTCTGCTTAACTTGAATGACTTTCAGCAAGGCCAGGAGAACGAGGATCTTTGTGCTGCATATGAGGTGGTGGTGAAAGAGAGAAAAACACAACATTAAGTTTTATAGTTGACAAAAGCCAAGCTGTCACACAGCTGCATTCTTTTAGTGATTTTACTCAGTTGATAAATTGGTGTCATTGCCTCTTTGATGTTTTTCTCCCTGTATAACTGCTGCACATCAGTAGCAGCTGTGGAAGTACAAATTCTGTTTGAATGACATTGCTAATTCATTAGCAGCCCTGTCAGAATGCATTTCATTTGAGTCTCCAGGAGTTCTTTATTCCTGCAGTTTGGAGCTGTTATTGAAAGTTATGAGATAAACACGTTCCTATCACTTTACCAGATGGATTTCTTTTCCCATTAACCTGCAGAAAAGAGAAAGATGAAGCTAGCAGTGATGGAGCAATAAAGACTAGTGTGGCTAAACATTCCCTCTGGGACTGTTAGAGCATATATCTTATCTCCCCGGTGTATTAAGCACAGTCTCCGTCTCTTCGTTAGCCAGTTAGAATTTAGTGGCTCCCGTGCACTTTAGTGGACCATACATCAAGCAGTTATCAGGCTTCTGTCTTGTGCTTGGGCAGCAAGAGAAATATGAATAAAGAAATAACACAGCACACATCCGTATGCACAAGGACCTTCAGCTCTCTGGCACAGTGTGTCATTAGAAGTTCTCGTCAGCTGTCAGCGACCGCCGAGCAAACACAGCAACCCAGCCCTCCTTCACCTGCCTCACTGAATATTGTGTGTGTGTGTGTGGTTCTTGCTCTGAAAGCACGACCTAGAGGATTATTTAGCTGTCACAGCTGTCAGTCAGGGCTTGAGCTGCCCCCTCCAACACTACACACACACACACACACACACACATGCACAAATACAGACCTCCCCTACCCCCAATTGTGAGCTGCTGACAGTTGTAGTCATAGCAACAGAGATAATATGATGAGTATGTGTATATGTCAAAGCCTCTGCCCTGCTACCTGTGACCATACCTGTCTTGACATCTTTTTAATGGGAAAATGTTAAACTGTCACACAGTTAATTATGTGGTTATTTTGCAGTTATTTGATGTGGGAGCGATTTTTAGAATGTGTGTGTATGGGAATAACAACATTTTTCAACATTGAAATCTAAATTATTTTATATGGCAGATAGAAAAACAGGGTTTTCGGCATTGATGGCAGACGAAATTATATTTTTGGTTTATGTGAAAGCGGCTATACCGAATAAAAACAAAGAAATAAAAAAACCCAAAAAACAAAGGAATCTCTTAGGAGCATCCCGCAGCGTTTACATGTCACTGTCTTTTATGTGCACTTTGACATTTTCTAAGAAAAAGTAACAGTATTTCATCCTTCATCTGCTTTCTGACATCTCATAAGCAAAGCTTATTTCAGAAATTTAGAACTTGAAAGACTCCATTTTGGCTTTTAGCTGACTCTTTAAAGGAACCTTTATGCTCTACTCCAGGTTTATTGAACTCTGCTAAAGTACCTGTGCTTGATTAAAAGTTGAAAAATAATCGTCTTCTTAGTATATACCGGCCCTCAGTGTAGTCAAAGCTATTCATCTCGCCTTTCATGTCCCTGTAAGCTATCTTTCTTCTGATTGGCTGCCCTTCGTACATAGGAGGTTGGTGAGGTGTGGTCCTGAGATGACCATATTAGGGAAACTCCTCTTGTTGACATCATCCAAAGCCACGGGTGAAAAAAAATGTCTCAAAAAGAGTGTAACCAAGAGCAAACAAAAAAAGCACAACGTCGCATTTAAAACAAATGTTTTTATGATTTAAATCATTCTATTTTTTGAGTTCCTGTAATAACTTATCGAAATCAGTGGTTAAACCATATTGGCTGTAGTTTGGGTAGACACAACATTTAAAATTATTTTTAAAATAAAATAATATTTAAAAAAAGTTGTGATGACTGTGATCTCCATCATTAATGTCAGTTTGGTACAGCCTTCCATGACCTTCTAGAAAGAAGAATCTTTTTTACCCTTGCCATTGTTTAATATCCTTTTATCCTTCTTTGTTGTCACTTGCAAATTTTCAAAAATGAAAAAAATGCACAGATAGTTTGTAACACTTTATGCATATATTTTAGCATATTTTGAGTCAACGCTGCTGTTGTAAATGCTTCTGGTAAAATCCTGTAAAGCTTGTTCATCCCTGACTTGGAATACTCTCAAAAACTGCAGATACTCCAGTGTTGGTTATGTCTGTTAAAGCTACAGTGACTTGTTGTTTGTGCAAAATATCCAATCTTGTTTTAAAAATGAAATTATATTGTACAGTTTTAACATGGGAAACATTTTGGATATATACAGTTTACTGTGAAAAAACAGTGCCTTTATCTCATATTGAACCCACAGAGTAAATAATTGCAGCTACCAAATCAGGTAAAAGGGTGAAATGTTTACCATAAAATATAGACAAATTCAAGGAAAAACCATACCTCACGATGGCCTTTATCATAGTATCTCACTAAGCCTGCCATCGCTGTTACAATATACACAGCAGTGTCCTGGTTTTGGTTTAAATTGTGTGTCTGAACCTGTCTTCACTTTGCTGTTAAGTGTGTGGAAGTGGGTATCCCAGAGTTTCCCATTAAATAGGTGAAATTGCTCTCTCTGCCCTGAAGAGTTGACACACCTGAACAAATTTTCAGAGTCTGGGTTTCACTTGGAATTTTTAGTGTCCCGTGTTGATCCAGATGTTGTTTCAGAGCCTTTTCCACTCCACACAAAAATGTAGCAGAAACATTGGCAATTGTGTGTGTGTGTGTGTGGGTGTTTCTCTGTGCCTCCGAGTGTGTCTGTGTGTGAGTGAAATGTAGGTCAGTCCTGCTGTTGTAGCCCGCTGGTGAACCCTCCAGTCAGACTGTGGACAATCTAAACTGGCATGCGTGCTCTCGTAAATGGGCACGCGGTTTTCCGGTGGAACCGCCCCTCCATTGATCCTCCACATCTGCTTCTTTTATTTTTCACAAAACCTTCTGTCATAAAAAAACACTGTAGCCCACCAGTGAGACGTCTAAATCACAGTAGGAAGTGCCAGCGTGGGAGCGGTGTAAGTATCACTGGCAGCAATGGGTCAGCTCTCCACGCTTTATGAGCACCATTTAAAAGAGGCTCATTTCTGATGAAATCTTCCCTCAGTCCACTGTTAATTTACGGAGGATTAATATCTTTAAAGCCTGCCCGTCCATGCTGCACGGCCTTTCTCGTTGACTGTCTGGTCCCCAGTGAGTAAAACTGTAGCTGGAAGGCCCTGCAGCACTTTGCTGTTTACACGATTTGAGACTGCAGATGAGGAGCAAACGAAGGAGGAGAGAAACGGTGAGGGAGGAGAGGTAGTGTTGGTGTGATTCACGGATGAATTAAATTGAGTGAAGCAGTGGGAGAGAAGGAAGATTACTTTTTCTCCTCAGTTTTTCACAGATTGTCTGCAGTTATAAAATATGTACCATTATAGACGTCCAGCTCGCTAAACGGCTGCTGCTGCACTTTGACTCTCAGAAAAATTCTTCAGCTTCTCTTTTTCTGTGATACCGGCTGCTGGCAAGGGCAGCCTTATTGTCTGCAATTCTCATCTTATGCTGCACAAAGTAAATTTGCTGCAGTGGAAATTCAAGAAATGCATAATGTCACCAGGGGTAAATTTTTCCCATCTTGAAGGGACAGGTCACCCCAAAATCAAACTTGAGTATTGTCCTGTGATTTATCAGTGTAGGTAGTTTTGGTACACATGTAGGCTGCCCAGTTTTACTGGCAAAAGATATCGTCTATAGAAATGTCGGAATTAAATTGCTTCCATCTTCTGCTGCTCAAAGTGCCAAAAAAATACATTTTAACCATATATCTCAGCAACAGTGAGTGCAGTCACAAATCATGATGTGGTAATTCCAAAAAAATTCTTCTTGTTGGCGTTTACAGAACTCAAAAAAGGGTTAAGATTGATCAACTTAAAAGTGTGACATGTGGAGGGCTTGGGTACATCACAGGGAGACAGACATCACTCAAATACACGCCTATGGCGAATTTAGAATCACCAGTTATTCAAAGACATGCATGCTTGCATCAAGGTTAATGGGTTATTTTTGAGGAATGGTTTTTGGACAGTTATTGCTGCTGTGATTTTCTTTTGTCTTGCTTTGTTTTTATTTGGTTGTTTGCTTGCTTGCTTGCTTCTGGCTTTCAGTACCATGAGGCAAGTGCAATTTACTTCCATTACATTTACTTGACTCTACAACAAGCAAATCACTTCAAAACAATTTAGATGGAGAAATGGCACCAGTGAAATTTTGGGGTAAACCGTCCCTTTAAAGGTTAAACCTTAGTTTTTGTTAGCGGGATTTCAGTCTTTGAGGAGTTTTGTGGACTTTTCCTGGCACTTAGCATTTTTATGCATATAACACTGTGTTTTTAAAAAAAGCTAAATAATTTCCTGGCCATGGTAGGTTTTGGCAAATACAGTATTTGTTAGTTACTATTTTTTGCTCTAGTTTTGACAGCAGGGCTGCTATGTGAAAGATGCAGGGCCATATTTCATCATAATGGAGAAATCTGTCATCCAGTGCAACAGTGTGGCTCATAGATACATTTTTATTAGTGGTTAGAAAACAACTGAGCAATATGACACAGACAGAAGATATTACCAGATTTTGGATTGGCACAAAATGTGTGCTTGTGGTGTTGCTCTTTTGTATGCGTTACAAGCGTTGGTCACTTTAATTCCACCGATCCATATTGAGCATAAAGTCATCACAAGAGCAACTATAAAAGATGGGCTGCACACTCAAAGCTTTTATGGGGATTTGGGGGTCTGAATTAGCTAAATGAAGTGAGCATTTTCCACACTTTCAATAATTTATCACAAATTAGGAATAAAAGCTATTGTGTTGCTCCTCACAGCTGAAGGAGGAAGCAGTCTGGGAGACAGTGCTCATATTGGCTTTTATTTTTACAGATAAAAGAAGACTTTGAATTTTTTGGACTGGTTTGTTGAAATTAGGAAAAGCTGATGATGATGCTAATTTATAATCATCTAAAGTTTGTGCTACCAGTGACAGGACACAAACCAGGCCTGCCAGACTCAAAGACAAAATCATCATCTCCAGTCCCTCACCACTTCTCCACTCTTTATGTTTCACGGAGCTCCATGAATATGTCACACTTTTTCTTGCATTGACAGTGAAGGTTGTGTGAGGTTTCTAGGCTGTCTTCTCCTGATGAAGGAGAGTTTAATGTTGAAAGAATTTTACAGCTCAGAATAATGTTGGAGAGAAAGCTGTCAGCAGCACTAACTCAGGCGGGATATGAGCAGATGTGTTCAGTTATGACTGTAGAATATGCTGTAGCAGAGGGCGATGAAGATGCCAACACTCATGTAAACATGTTTGTTTGTTTGGTAAAACGAGCATATTTATGCATGAGTAATTGGAGTTTCAGTTCATAATATAATTTATGTACTTAAATGTATGTTCTACAACTCTTTTATGGTTACTGTATATGTTCAGTTGAATCACATCATTATCTTGTTCTCAAACTGGTTTACTTAGATTAGGTAAATTTACTATTAATGTGACTGTTTGTTACTTTTGACAATACTACATCTAAGTCTAATATTCAGCTTTAAAAAATGAAAAAAAAACATAACTCCTTAATACAGTGTCTTTTTAAGCCTCTACAGTCTTTTATTAGGAGTATTAATTTACAGCACACCGTTACTGAGGCTGAAAGCTCGTCATATCCTCGACACCAATATTCAAGTGCTTTAGAAAAGTTGAATCAGAGCCAAAGCCAATTAACGTTTCAGGACCTGATGGCACCTTTTTCAAACCATGCATGCAGCATATTCATTAGTAAGGCACTGGTCACACAGGCCTAGAGACTAGTCATTGACCTTGTGGCAATCATACGTTGCTAGGGGAAAATATGTATTCACCATATTGCTGGCAAGTGGTTGCTGGCAGTTGCTAGGTGAAATTAGTCACTG
Source organism: Pelmatolapia mariae (assembly GCF_036321145.2). Lineage (NCBI taxonomy): Eukaryota > Metazoa > Chordata > Actinopteri > Cichliformes > Cichlidae > Pelmatolapia > Pelmatolapia mariae. The sequence continues at coordinate 69,148,487 of NC_086236.1, forward strand.
CAATTGTGATTGCTGCCATGGTCACCAAGGTCCTGCAGACTTGTCTGCAAACACTCAGCAACTATTTAGAGACTAGTAGTTAAACTACGGTAAGAAATGTGACACAAACCAGAAACAGAGACCACTGACCTTCGAAGTAAAAGTTTAGACTTTTGAAATGTGTTGATTGTAATAAATGTTCTCTGTTTCTGGTTTGTGTTGCACTTTTTCACGTTTCCCTACAAAGTCATGCAAACTAACAAAAATTGCAGCAATCTGCTAACAACCAAAGCAATTACAAGGATATTTTTGGTCTTCTTTGCAAATGTTTTTACCAAGTACCCAGCAGCCTTCAGCAATCACTCAGCAGTTCGTTGGGAAATACACATTTTTCCTAGTCACCAGAGGTTGCCAAGGGATCGCTGACTGGTCAAGGATGACAAGGATGCATGCCTCTCTAGGCATCCTTGTAGCCTACCTTGTGTTGTAGACGCTGTCCCTTCAGTCATTGAGAGCAGTTTTGTTATTTATTTTTGTTACTATTATATTTTTTTCCCACGTAGTGACACCTATCTCTGCTGATCAGACGGTGGAGGTGATGTACGTTAGGAATGCTTTTCTGAAAGGACTTTTCTGAATACACTTTTACCATTGCGCTAAGATACCACAAGGGTACCTGGCAACAGGGTGGCAGATTAAAGTCAACTAGTTCAACTTCACTAACCCACCAACCCTCCTCATGCATGGTTAGCATCTCATTTTTTTTAAGCCCAAAGTTATGGCATTGCTCTATAATTTTTGTTTGTGCAAAAGTATCTCAGCTAGAAAGTGGGATGTTCTCTTAAGATGTCAGCTAGTTAGTTTACTGCTGATGTCTAACTCATAAACATCTTTTCACTGATGTCTGAATGCATGATTTAAGCACTTGGAGAACAGTCATTCTCATCAGTTTCTTTGTGAAAGGTTTTGGACTGTTTTAGCTATTAGTGGTATCTCAGTGTATTTTCTCTTAGGAGAAGAAAGATTATTTGGACCTGGAAATCATGTCAAACATGACATTCTGACTGCAGCTCTTTAACTTTGCACTTTACACTTCTGTTGTAGAGATTCATAGAAAGGTGCAGTCTCTTTTCAAGAAGACATGCTTTTCACATGACTCCTTTTAAACATTTCTTTTCAACTCTGACTGAGAGTAAACACACAAATTAGCCGAGTGGAAAAGCTATTTTGCTAAAAGCATTACAGATCTCCATCCTTTTCTTCGACTGTCTAACCTAATTACTCCTCAAATTTATCTGCTCATGCCAGTTTGTTTACATGCATGAAACTGATTTTCTGCAAACTCTACAACTCAGTGTTTTGGTGGATTACGGTGTGGACAACCATGAAGACAATCGCTAACCTTCCTGTGCTCAGCAAGCGCACCCTGACCTTAATATTTTATATTGTTTCCAACAAAATCCAGAGAAAATGGTTTTATTTATTTGTGTGTATTTGTATTACCCAAAAAGTACAGAATAGCATGCTTCTGTCTCTGGTGGTACACTACTGACTCTGGGTGGCTTGAATTAATAATGATAAGGTCAAAATATAAATACTATGGAAGTCCAGTTGTTAGGGAAAGAAAAGAGAAAATAACAAAGAGGACAGCCTTGTCATCTCTGACAACTCAATTTACACTTTTTTTTTTTTAAATCTGAACATGCTAATTTGTGCTCTCTGTATTCCAGCTTGTACCTCATACCTCAAAAGAACCCACAGATATTCAGTCTGGCTGATGTGGTGGTTATACTCCTGTTAGTATTGCAACACAGGGGCATTTCTTGATTTTCTGATATATTCATATATTTATAGTCTTTAATTAAGTGTTCTTGATGTCCTGTGCCATAACACTACAGCTTTAGTTTTCTGTACATGTGGCAATTGTGTCTGTCAGACCCTGATGAAGATTAAGTTGATATGTGTTGTTTTTTTAAATAATAAACTTAAAAGAGACTATATGGAATGAACAGCAGTTTTAGACCAAACTTCTAAATCTTTGAATACAAGAGTTTTCAATCCCATTTCTACAGGTGTATGAAATCATCCATCTAGCCACACAGTCTGCCTTTACAAACATTTCTGAAAGAATAGGTTGCTAAGGAGCTTACTTAATTGGAGTGTGGCGCTGTAATGGGATGTCACAACTGAAACAAGATGGTTTGTGAAATTTTTTCACTTCCATATTTTCCACAATAAACTGCTAGTGTGTTTAGGAGCCACAGCAGTGTCAGACCACGTAAAGTTACAGAGCAGGGTGCCGTTGCCAACACCCTGATGACCTTGTAACTGCAGAGTTCCAGTCTTCCTCTGGCATTAACATCAGCACAAAAACTGTGCACCAGGAACTTCGTTGCATAGGTTTCCATGGCTGAACAGCTCCTGTAGGTGTAATGTGTAGGTGGTCAGTCCTTTTGACAATGTGGTGTATGCCTTCAGTACCATGCAGCTCTTCCATCCTCCTCTGTCTACTTCTCCTTCATTTTAATTCTGAACTAAAAAAGAAACCTCGATAGGTTAAGACTTTGTTGGCTAGTGGTATGTTGATTGGCTGGTACTTGAATCTGACTGATAGGTGAGTGTGTTGAAGCCTGAAACATGTCCATGCGAATCCTGCAGTAATCTTCAGTGGCCATGGCCACGCCTTGGCGCTCCCTCAGCATTAAAGAAGCATCTATCATCGGTTGCTATCGCTGAAATTTCTTCCTTTCCCACCTGTTAAAGGATTTTTTCCATTTGGATATAGGGTCTATGGAAAGAAGGTGTTAAGAACCAAGGAGCTGACAATGTGTGAGGATGGGAAGGACAAAGATTCAGACTAGTCATGCCTCTCCTGCTGCCATCTCCTTCTCTAAACTGCATGATCATCCCTCTAAAATTAAACTGGCTATCACAGGTTTTAGTCTACAGCAAGGAAATTTACAGTATTAACCTTTAGTGGTGCTTGACACTATAATGCTCACTTGACAGAATGGATCCCTAAGGCCTATCACATATGAGCTGACCTCTTCTGGGATGCTGTTGTTTATGAAGGGAAAGGAGGGAAATATGATAGGGCAAGAGTGAGAGAAAATGCCTGAGAGAATAGCAATGATGGAATGGGTGTGAAAGAGGAAGAGAGCAGCACAGACTAAAGAGACCCACTGCGAAAATGAATGCAGCCTCTCAGGATGGAGCAGCAAGGGAGAAAAGTAATAAGCCCTCCCTTGGTGTGCTGTGCTGCCAAATGCTATGATTGATCAAGTCAGAGCGCCGCTCTTTATTAACACTGATCATATATTGCCACGAGCAGCATTTTCCTACCCGGCTTTAGGGATAAGAGGGAAGAGCACTTTTCAATTTCATCTGAAATGTATTTCCATCTGTCGGGTTCGATTTAGCCCCGATATTGCCCGATATGTCTGTCAAAGTCTGTTCGTCAAAAGGACCGGCTGACTTTTAAGCTGCCACCATCAAACATCTTTAAAAAGATGCCATGTTGGCCTTTGAGGCAAAACAGTTTCATGCAAGTTTGATCGTTTCACTGTCACTTCAGTTTAGATTGTCTAGGATTTTATTTCCACTGTAGATATCAAGCAAAGTAAATACAGCAACATCATCCAAAGAGTACAAGCAACGGCAGTTCAAAGGGTTATTTCCCTCTCATCTTGACAAAAAAATAGTTTCACTTTATGTTTTCTCCAAATCCTATATCAAAGCGGACCCTCACATTCCCCAGTCATTCCTTCAAATTTCTCTTCTCAGTCTTGTTGCTGAGTATGGAGAAAGTATTGCAGAGCAGTTTTTGATTCTCCAAAAAAAAAACCATGTTGTTTAAGATGGTGGTCCAGGGCAGCTATTGAGCTGCTTTGATCCTCCACCTACTGGGGTGTCTTTGAAAGGGACTCTTTGGAGTGAAGAACGTTCTGTCAAGGGTCTCATCTACAAAACACAACTCTGCCGAGCACACTGCTTGAAGCATAACACACTGGTGGCCAAACGAGGATAGTCCACGCCAAAGCCAACAGAAACCAATATGGAAACCTCTCAGATATGGAAAATTTCATACGAGTTGGCTTCTATGCCCGAAGACACATTTCAAATGAAGTAGGTTTCTTGACAGTCAAACTTGCCAACTGAAAAACAGGTCAGCTATAGATTTAAAGTTACGGATGAAGTATGAGTGTTAAAGGCGACTTATTCTGCTCATTTCCAACTCGATATTATTCTTTTAGAGTGGCTTTGGATTATTTACTGTTTAAAATACTCCAGATTTATCTTGCAGTGTGCTATGGTGCCACATTTTTGCTCATCCACTGACTGAAACAAGCCATTTTAGCACCCTTCTCTTTAAGCCAGCTTTCATCAGAGCCACAGCTTTGTGTCTGAGATGGCCATATTAAGGATATCTTTGACAACCTACCGAGCCAAGAGGAGGAAAAAACTTAATTTAAAAAGGGAGCATTTAGAGCAGTTTGAGTTTCTGGACTGCAGTAATCCTGTGTAAATAAACCAAGTTCATTAATAGTACCCATATAGGTAACATCAAATAAAGAAAGCATAATAGGTTCACCTTACTATAATTCCACTTTTTCATTATGCTGTTAATTTTTGGTATTTGTATACTTGTAGGATTCGTTCTTAATCGAGTGAAAGCTAAAAAAACTAAATTTAACAAATAAAAATTGTGTTAAGTTTCTATAAATTAGCATGAACAGTGATATAAAGTACAGAAAAAACAGCCTTGTTCTCTAAGCTTAAATAAAAGTGATGATGTTCTGCACTGCTAACAAGATATGGACAAGGTCTGTGATGATTTCACACAATGGCAAGACTTTGGTCATCCACCCATGTGTTCACATTTCTCATAAATAGCTCCTCATTCTAGAGTCAGATTTTAGTGAAAAGTACACACAGTGATCTCCTTCATTCAAGCTGTCTATTTTCACATGAATCATTACTCCTCTGGTCAGATTCTAGAGAAACAAAACTAAATTGTCCTGCATTGTTTGCGAGCGTTTTTGACTTCTCACTGGAGTTTGATTCTCATTTCTTTTTTCAAATCAACCATGCAATGACAGCAAAACCTAATTTTCTTTCTGTGCTTCACGCGTTAGAGTAACCTGTGGATTGTGATGGATCATGAGCCGTAACAGCTGCTGCCTCACTGACACTCTGCTTTTCATGATGTCACACTAAAAATGCATTGGTTGAAAATCATATTTTTATTGATGAAAAACAGGCTCTGCTGTAAAGGCTGAAAAAATGCATAAAGAGTGTTGGGAAAAGGTGAAACTATTTGAACATGTAAATATGACGACAGAGTAAACCCCCTGACATACAACGATATGGTTTGACTAGTGATACAGCACATGCAGTTTCATGCACCATTAACCACTGGAACTGTGTTTATCCATGTTCCCATTTATTTAAATGGGAGCTTCAAAATAACTACCTAGAGGTGTTGCCAGTATGACTACAGAGCAGCAAAACTACATGTGGACCAGTGTTCATTTTTTCAAAAGAAAACTATGACGATAAATATTTATAGGTGACCTATTTGTCACGTAGAATAAAATGTAATATTTGAAAAGGGGTTAATATGACAAAGTGTTTTTACGTATTTTGTCAGTAGATCTGGACCTGTTTGCTGTGGTGTGCTACTCGGTGTGGATGTGCAGTTAATTATTATCAATCTGAGTCTTAGTATCTGAACTAAATGATTAATTGAGGTGTTAATACTTTGTTAGGTTTGTTTTCAAGCTAAACATTCTGCATCAGAGGAAAGAACCAAAGCCTCATAATAAGAAAGCCACAAGTTCTACTGAACTAATGATTTATTATCAGAAAGTGTTCCTATTAATTTTCGGTCAATTTGGTAATTGTTTCAGCTGTAATTAAAACAATTTTTCATTTTCTTAACACACACCAAAGCAGCCTCTTTGTTTGTTTTCAACACAGACTTATTTATATCCTAGATGGATTTCACTGGCAAAAGTCCTGTAGTATTACCATCCATTACTACCCTGAAGCATCCCGAAATCTGAATCAATTTCTTGGTAACTTCATGCAAATCTATTCATAGATTTTCACATCTTCTGCAAACTATGAATGTGATGTAATTCTGTCTTAAAAGCCATCCTTTGTAGTGCATCTGAAATACAAAACTGACCCCCAATTTCAGACTCATCTGAACACTCAGTAGTCCTGTGTTATCACTCGTGGGCATTACACAATGAGCTCCTTGTGTAAAAACACGCAGCCATTGGCTTTCCAGCAGCATCTGCACAGTGTCCAACATGTGAGTGAGACACATCTGGTCTGCAGCATCATTAACCTACATTTATTCCCAGATTGCAAAGTGTCGTCGCAGTGGATGCCCTCCGTGGGCTACATGTACAGGCAGACACAAACAAACAAATCCCAGACACCCACTCTTTCCTGCTGCTGTGGGCGCTCACATGCTGCATGCATTCACATGTCCCTGCTCCTTTGCTCTCTTGTTTGCTGTCGAACAGATGGAGCAATAAGTTAGCATATAGCTAGCTCACTGCTAATGCTGAGCCTGCATGATGAGGCACTGCTGCCACACCCATGTTCTCTCTTGCTCTCTCTCTGTGTTTCCCCTCTTGTGTTTCATGTCACACCGGTTCACCCACCTGGCAGTACTCCCATGCCCCTCTGCCCTCCTGTCCCACTCTCCTGCAATTACCACTCTAATCCATATTTAATGGATTCAGCGCACTCTCTCCTCCTGTCCCGATGCTTGGCCCTGATTAAACCTCCACTGTGTTATGATCCAGATGTTACAACTGGGTTGCGGAAGAGCACAAGGTGTGTACACTAGATGAGTCGAAGCGCAGACTTTTCCGGTTCGAGTTGAGAAAATCGATTGGCTCCCCAGGCGGCTTGTTCGCTCACAGTTACAGAGAAGCTATTATCTGTGTATGTGTTTAATACGATTGTGTTGTCTCCGCTTACACAGAAAACTGTTTGATCTCTCCTCCGAGGACTAACAGGGACCAGGAAAAAACATTTTTTTTGTGTTTATTGATGATGATTATATGTCAAGCTGCAAATACAAGAGAAGTTCAAGTGTTCTTCCTTGATTGTTTTCTCTGGATTTTGATCCATGTTAGGAAAAGAAATATCAGAGGCTCACACAAAACAATTCATCTTCAGATGGATGTTGGATGTGTGTGTACATTTGTGTGTGAAACAAAGTATGTGCACGCATGTGGAAATTATGCAAGCGAAAGCTCTCTCTCTCCCTTCTGTCCTTGTTTTGCGAGAGTGTATGGGCACAATTTATTGTGTGTTTGTGTGCAATCACATGCTCAGTGGCCCCATCTCCTCTCACTCTCCTCTGATGTTTACCTGGAGCAGTGCAGCAGTGAAATCAAAGGGCAGAAACAGAGAGTTGTGTGCTCATTTATCTCAGCGCCTTCAGATGGAGGGTGGCAGTTTTTACAGCTCACACCCCCCGATGCGTTCGCAGCAGTCGGCGTGTGTGCAGTGTATGCGTACGTCTGTGTGTGTGTGTTCTCCCTCACCTTGGACCTCCTGCTCTACCTGATCTTTCCGACAGTGATATTCTTTTCGCAGCTTACTGTGAGCCATCCATTAGCTCCTCTCGCATTGCAGTAAAAAGGAAGGATTTTAATATCTTCTTGCTGTTCTTTGAAAGCTTTGTTCTCTTTTCTCTGCTAATTTATGGAGGAAACTGAGGCCGTGGGTGGCTCATTTATACATAATGATATTCCTTGTGATGTCACTTCTTGTTATTTCACAGACTGAGCAGACAGGGTATTAGCAAGAAAAATCAAATGAGCTACATGATGAATGCATGCACTGTACAGGTATAGCGTTTCCCAGAGAAAATCTGCTTCTCAAGAGTGACCTTGTTGGACCAAAACATACCAAACGGTTAAGCTTCATACATTTTCTGTAGACATGCTACTCAAAACACTGTAGGGTATTTGCCATGCAACATAAAGTGCCTTTAAACAGCTGTACATGTAAACTGGTGCTATATAATTAAAACTAAATTAATTAGCACCTTACTGTTTCATTTTTATCTTTACTCTTTCCTAACTTGTTCCCAAAGCCTCAGTTCGTGTTGTGGTCCTGAATAATGAATGATGAAGCCAACAGGGAAGTGCCATAAAGTTCCAGTTTCTCCTGACCAGCTAAGGATGGTTCAAAAAGTGAGTCAAGGGCCATGAAAATGGATGGATACAAAAGTAGCTTTAGTACCTGTCGCTAATTTCAAATTTTGGAGGGCATATTTCTTTTTATTATTTCACCTATTTAGATAATGTTGAGGCCTAAAGTTAGGGATGTTAACTGCCTTGATTGGTGTGCACATATAGGTTATTATAGCCAAAAGCATCATTTTCGCCTAGTCTTTGTAAATTTGCGTCACAGAACTGCACTTCTCAGCCATTTATTGGGGGATTTTTAAACCAAACAGTGCAGATGTAACAATCAATATGCCGTGCTAAGAGGTGCAGAGTCAGTTCTAGTTACTTTCTAATTGACTGGTAGTGAAATGCACCCTGAATTTGTCGATCACAAGAGCACCAAAAACTGTGCCTATGGTTGTACAGTCTTGTTATTATATGTTGTTCCCATTTAGTTGGTAGCAGCAGTGGACTAGTAGTATTTGTGGTTTTGGAGCATTTTGATGTATGGTTGGTTACTTCCTGTTTTATTTACAGTGATGCTTTTCAGTTGCTGTTAGCTTTACTGCCTTTGCTAATTTTCTGTGCTTGCTAATTCATTCTGATTAATTTCACCTGTGTTGTCTTTCACACCTGTTCTCTACCCCAAACTACAATCAGTTAGTCATTTGATAAGTCATCCCCCCATTATTTAATATGTAATCTTCCCTTTATAGTTTGTAGATTGTCTTGTTTATGTAGTTCATTTGTTTTACCAGCGGTTTTCTAGCATTTCCTGTATGTCTTGTGTTTCTTGTTCTTTTGATCGTTTGTATATGATTGTTTTGTATTGTTTTATGGACCTTACCTTTTTTGTGGTCCCTGTCGGCATAGTTTTCCTTACTGCTTCCCTTTTCATGAATGACTGCTGCCAGATGGGCTTTTTTTTAAGTTGACCTGCAGTTTTTTTTCTAGTTTAAAAGCAAAATTATTCCAAGTAGAGTCCTTTTTCCTCAGTGAGCTCTTTTATTGATTGCATAGGCTGATGGGAACGCCTTTGCTCCCCCCCTCCCCCCGTGAATATGTGTAATGAATCACTGATTGTTGGACTAATGGTGATGGGTCAGATTTTGCTCATCCCTAGCATCAGCTTATGTTTAAGATGTACTTGTTGAATTTTTGCATGAGGTTTGTCTTTCAGAACAGACCATCCTCTCGTAGAATTTCTGTACAGTGTGTATCTTATCTTTTTTAGCTCAGTATCCTGAGGGGTTACATCCGTTTTCAACAATTCTACGCCAATGTTCAGTGCCAATACAGGAAGCAATGTCCCCTTTGTGCAGTGATACAGAAAATTAAGATTTGGAGGTCAGTTCCGTTGATGGGGGTTGATGGGCATGTAAATCAGACAGAGGCTGTTGCCTTTGACTTTTCATTAACCTGCAACTTCAACCTTATTTTTTTTAATTAGTTGCTCAACTATCTATCCAGCTGAACTAGTTTAAGCTGTTTTAGTTAGTTTTGTTTTGTTTTTCAGTTATTTACCATAACTTCTATGCCCGCCGTGCATTTATAAACCATACTTTCAGGCATTTGTTAAGAATGCCAATAAGCCATGCATTTGCTTTTTTTTAATGCTTCGTAGCATTAATTTAACATGTACTATTTTTAATAAAACAGCTAACTCACTCTCAACAGAAAGCACATTGTCCTTTTTCTATTGCATTCTAATGGATTGTAAGACACTTCAAAGGGAGCAGATGATGGTGTGACAAGTCCTCTGAGAGATTAAAAAAAACACAGTCACAGTTTATTGGACTACAGAAATGTTCTCATCTGCATGACCTGTTTTTCAGTATTAACACTGGTAAAATGTAAAGATCTTCTGACCTTATTAATAGTATGCAATTTAAAGAAACAATATATATAAATGGGTCATCATAGTGCAGAGAAACAGAATATGTCAAAATATTATCATTGAAAACACCGGCTAAAATACATATTTCTCTGTTGATGTGCGTGTTTGAGAATGAAACGTCTCTCAGTGCTGGAAGCGCGTTCATGGCGCCGTCCTCCAGCACTGAATTGTTGACAGTTTGAGCAGGAAAAAGGTTTAAAAGTGACTCGAAAGTCCCAATATTTCATGAAAAGTTCTTGCTGGAAAGTGAGTTTTGAAAGGCAGAAATCTCAGTACTTGCCACAGTACATGTCACGCTGCAACCTGAGTATATACAGTACAGTAGAGTATATTACAGTTTGTCAGTTTAGGCAACAGTAAAATCATAAATATTGCACTGTTTATCCACAGTGGGGATGTGTCTCTCAACATCAACAGATTTAAAGTGGCGTAAATGGAAAACTTAAAGTTCATAACTGCAGAAATTAAAAACATGGATTCATGATGCACCGACATAAAACATGAGATGAGTTTTAGTCTTAAGTTACATTGCTTTTTTTGCAAAGTAGGTGTTGTCTGCTCATTTCCTGAGCTCCCCTTTATTGCTGCATTGACCTTTTTCACATTGGCAGTGTTTATTATTTTTCTTTCACACTGTCAGTAAACATTAATGATTAGAGCATGTTTGCAGCCAATCCATTTCACCATGGCTTACAGGAAGCATATGTGTCCAAGCACATGGCTGGAGCTGCCATATGGAAGTGATGGCAGCTTCCCCATTATTCATACAGCTGAGTAACTCTGAAAGCACACTAAATCCCGCTACTGAGTAACACCGCATTGGCACCTTATGTTGTTGGACAGAAATTTATGCTTCTGCTCAAGTGTACAAACAGTCTCTTGCTGTTATTGATTTGCCCCCTGGTCAATCCGTTACCTCAAGTAAATTATGTCTTCGGGGAGCTTTTTAGAAGATCTGCTCTTTAAAGTAATATGATAATTCCCAGTTTTCCACAGACCACAGCCTGATATTTTTAAAAGGTTAATTATGGCCATTGATTTTTTTTTAAAGCATTAAAAACAATGTTGAGTAAATTATGGTTTTAAACGCTTGTGCATCTCTTCTTATATTTAACTTTTCTGTGAACACATTGTGAAAAATGTGACTTTTGTGGACTGTCTGAAAGCCTGTTTACTGATTTTTATGTGATCTTTCTGTGAAAATCCAAAGGATGTGATGGTTACGCTGGAGTGTTGTGTCCCATTGCCTATCTGTGTTGTTAGAATAAAAGTTGAGCCCACTCTTCACTAATATCAACAAAAGACATTGATTTCAACACAGGACAGCAAAACAAACAGTGATGCAGCTTTAGCGAAGGAGCAAGCTGACATTAGGTATCTGGCAGCTACAATAGATTTCATGTCATTTTTGTGTGGTAGCAGGAAAGCTGATGTCAGTGAATGTTAAAAAAAGACAGTATATTTAGGCCAAACAGAAATTTCACCATCAGGAGAAACTGCAAATCAACACCAGAAAGAGATTTGATTCATGTAGAGATCTTTGTTTGGCTTTAGAGATTAAATCCGATTCAAAACTGTCATCAGTGTTAGAAATTTATACCAATAAAGTCACCAACCAATTTATTAGGTACACCTTAAATTTTTTTGTTGGTTAGATTTAACAAGATGCTGGAAACATTCCTCAGAGATTTTCTTCCACGTTGACATAATAGCATCACACAGTTACTGCACATCTATGATGTGACTCTCCACATCCACAAAGGTGTTTTGAATTCAGATCTGGAGAACTTTTGAGTACAGAGAAGTCAATGTCATGTTTAAGAAACTGGTTTGTGACCAACTTTCTGACATGCTGTATTGTCCTGCTGGAATAAGCCATCAGAGGATGGGTACTCATAAAGTATGGACATGGTCAGTAACAATACTCAGACGGGCTGTGGGGTTTAAGAAGCCAAAAGTAGTTAACACAGTTCAAACTGTGCATTATGAATGCACAGTTTGAACTGTGTCTACATGCCTAAATGCAGAGGGTTTCTGCCATGTGATTGGCTAATGAGGTATTTCGTAAGCCAACAATAAATAAGATGATGGTACTTTCTACTGTAATAGCCATCGAATGACAACGACAGTGCATAGCCAGTTACCCAACTGGCATGGCATTATACTTTCAAAGTCAACTTTCTTCCCTATTTGCTGAGGTGTGCTCAGGTGTGCAGTATATCTGCAAACTCATTGTAGCTTATAAACACACATTTTATAATGCATCACAACATGGTGAGCGTCAGTTTGACAATTTTAAGCTGCTGACAAGAAAATGAGAGAAATCATTAATGTTTTCCAGAAAATTGAATGGGGAGACCTTTACACAAAGAGGTGAGAAATAACCAGAACCATGACTATCCTGTGGCTGCCATCAATATCCTAGCAACCGCCTCTCAGAGGCTGTATAATCTCCCCCATCTAGCCTTAACAAGTAGGAAGGATGTGAGGGAGGGGGTCAGAGGAGCCGATAGTTGGTATCCAGGCGCTGTTCTCCGGATGGAAAAGCTTGAGATCACAGCTTCATCACTTCCAGTCATCACTCTGGATATTTCACCAGAGCCCAGGTGGCATCTTCCTGTTCATTTCTGCCTCTTGATTTGATTAGGTATAATGCCACTTGTCATGCTGGTGTCATGTGAAATGGAGCTCTAGCCAGCTGCCTGCTGTTAAGCTGTTTCAGTCTTAGATTCAAAAACAGAAATAGCCTCTCTGGAAAGGTTAACCACTACATCCACTTGCGATGTAGTGAGCAAGGGCACAGCTTGATTTTCTTTAAATGAGGTAAATCGAGTTGACTGAGAGAGGGCTTCCTGCTGATCACTAATGCTCCCAGTAGGATTGCTGGATCCACCTTCATCTGGCAAAATTGTTCAGGTGCTGCTGCATCAAATTCATCCCATCTTTGAGAAGGCCTTCATGTGCATCCACAGTTTGACAGTTATTCACCTCATCTGTGAAAGGCAGACAATACCGTCTATGCGCTATAGTCTGTGCTTCTTTTATCTTGCAGAGATGCCATGATGGGGGTATCACTCCTATTCCTTGGCACACTAAATGCATGCAGCAGTTCTTATGAATTATTCAAAGGTTTTGTTCTTATAGTTGCATACTTGACATTGAGCTGTTTGTGTGCCATTTCTTTATCTACGGGATCCCACACGGAAAATCCATTCTGTAAGATAGCGGGACCACATCTCATACTGATCTCCTATAGGTAAAAATGAGTATCAGAACAAGGACATCTATACCGTTAGCGTTCTCAAACACATGCTGCATAGTAAACATAACACTGAATAGGTATACCAGAAACCTATTCTTTTCACTCAATCAGGGCAGACTGATTCTGACAAGTGTGCCCAAACCTCTCTGGTATTATATGCTCACACCTCCACATGCGTAGGCATGGGCACAAATTAGCACAAGCAAGAGGCTGGTGTCCTATGGGAAAGGCAGCTGTCAGTCTTTAGATCTATTCTTGGCTCTGGGAGTCTTCACTCAGCTGGGGGAGTGAAGGAGCCTTGACAGGTTTTATAGTAATCAATCATTTGTCCCATGGCTGTTCCACAATTTAATATCAGCATCAACAAAGAGAGATAAAGGGAACACGTTATTCACTGGTATCAAGGGCAAGCTGTGTTGTCTTTTCCAAATGAGTAAAAGTAATAAATGCACATGACATGGCAAAATATGAATAGTCAAATGGTCAGCCATTCACAGGAGATACTACAGGTACTGGCAATTGAGCCTCATGATGCTAATATGTATGCCTTCTGCCCTTGCTCTTTATGTGCCCCCTCCCCCGGCCAACATATCTTGCAATTATAGCTCAACATCCTAACAAGAACTCCCAGTGGACCACCAGTCAGTGATGCTGTCAATTTGGTAGCTGAGATGGCTGGAAATGTCTCATTACTTTGCTGAGCAGAAGCAGCAGCTTTAACTCTTTGTGAACTGCCCCCAAAAAGTCATTATAAAAGAATAACCCCAGAAATCAGCAGCTACCTGCGCCTAACGGTAGTCCACACAATGAATAAATCATACTGTGTGTTTTAGAAGGAAGAAAAAGGTGATGAGAGTCAGCAAAGGTCCAGTCCTCTCCAGAAGTAGCCAAGTACTTTGTTACTGTACTTAACTAGATTTTTTTTTTTACATATCTGTACTTTACTTGAGGGGTTTTTTTTCGGATGTTTTACTTTTACTCCCTACATTTGACAAAAAATTTTGTACTTTCTACTCTTTTTCAAAATGAGCTCATTACTTTAGCTTCAGTGGTATCATTTTTAAATTCATGAAATGGTAACAGACAGTATAGTGCATATTGTTGAGATGCTCTTGTGTAGCTAGCTAGATGCTCAACAAACAGTGAACTGTTTGCATGTGCATTTTGTGGCACAAGGGTTTGCTAGCCAAAGGTTCAGCTACTAAGAATGACGTTAGCGTCAGTCAGAGGTGGCGAGAGATGTAAGAAAGACAGGACAGGTTATATTTAAAGGTAAGGACTGCTCAGTGACACTTGATAAACTTAAAGATTTAAAGACTACATGTAATGTTATTTTTTCAATCACATAGCTGATCATTATAGGACGTGTTCAAGATAATGTATTTTCATATTGTTGAACATCCTGCAAAACACTATAAGTATACAAACTTCAACATTTAAAAAAAATGTTGCATCAAAATAGTTTTGTGCAGGAAAAAGCAGGTTAGCTTGCAGTACTGTGGTAAAGCACTGTGCTGGACTGTTGTACAGTGGTTGTGGTGCTTGTGGTCAGTGTTAGGGTACATAAAGTACAGTAGATTCATTTACATTTAAGATGATGATGCTTAGATTAAGTCACTGAATTTAAATATCATTTGTATTTTCATATACTAATATTATTTTATTACCATATCAATATAGCACAAGGTGCAGTTACCTTTGCATAAAATTATTATTATATTATAAATATAATTATTATGTTTAGGGCAAAAAATAAAGCACTACCTCTTAAGTTACAAAGTTTATTTGTATTGTGTTCAGAAAATGGGGATGGCAGAAGGAAGTTTTATTTTAAGCATCGGTTTGCTCGAACCACACAAAGGCAAATGTGTCCAACAGTCATAGGCATAAGAAACGGGAATTCTCTCAATGATCATCTTAAGTGTTGTACAAATGTTTCTCAATTTAAAACCTGCTATAAGAATAAAATGATAAACCAATATGAAGAAGTTGAAAATAACAGAATTTAATTGTAGAAAAAATTATCCTTTTAGTTTGATATTTAGTGGTATTGCTCATTGTTGAGTATATTGTTCTGTTTGTTTTGTTTTGTTTTGTTTTGTTTTGTTTTGTTTTGTTTTGTTTTGTTTTGTTTTGTTTTGTGCAGAATATTGTCAGAGTGCTTTGAGGGTTTTGAAAAGGGCTATATAAATGCATATCACAGATAGGGGGCAGTTGTCAATAAGAATTTATTCTTCTTCCTGCTCCTTTTCATGCATGGAAACAGTGTTACTTTAATTGAAAGGAAGGTTGTGTATGGGAAATGAATTACTGCTGTACCATGTGTGAAACAAAAAATAAATAAATAAAGAAATAGATATTTGAATCGTCTTTCAAGGAGCTTCTTTTTTACTTTCTTACATTAAGTACATTTAAGAACCTGTGAAGTTCAGTGTTTAGTGATTCAGCTTTTATAGGAGTATGTTTTAACACAAGTATCTACACTCTGCCTTAAGTAAAGAAATTCTGTACTTTTGCCACCTCCGGTCCTGTCATTGCACTTCCTTTCTGCAGACAGAAGACATCTGTCCACTGGCTTGATTTAAAAAAATGTAGAGGTATGCATGGTGTGTAAGATTACAGAGCTGTCTTTTAATATCTAAAGCAGCTGTCAGCTACATGTGACCTATTTTACCCATATGAGGGATTCAAACCATTGCATTCGGAGTTAGTTGGGCTGGAAGGTTTCTGCAAAGTAAATGAAAAATAAAGATAATCAAAAGCAACAGAGATGAAACAAAGTGGAATGTTTCTGATTGCAAATTGGAGGCATGATTAAGAAATTCAAAGGTTTCACCCCGATTTCACCTTCTTATTCTGTATTTTCATCATACACTCCAGTGTGACATGAAATAAAGGCAAGCATGAAAAGAGCTAACAGAAGGCGGTGGGTCGATGTGGTGGTACAATCACAGCCTGTCTGCTTTGGCCTGCTGTGTGCTTGTGTTTGTGCATGCACGCGTGTGTTTGTTTGAATGTCAGAGTGTGCGCATGTGTGCATATGTGTGCATGTCTTGAACGGAGCTTGGCTTCGATATCTACGTTCTCCGTCCAACACCTCCCACCTCCCCACTGCTGCTCAATCCGAGTCCAAGAAGGATCCCCCGTAGGCCCCAGAAAGTGGGCCTGCACCTCAATAAGTTTTTCAGCAACTGGGCTAGAAGTGTTACTTTCTTAAATCCAGTATGTTTAGGTGATTGGTAAAACACGAAGCCCCACTGTTACTTGAATTAGCAAACTGACAAGCGGTAATTTTCCATCTATGTTGCATCACCAGGGCTTTGATTAGCAGAAACAAAAGCATGTAGCTGAGTTCATTTTCTGAATTTTAATAAATTACAAAATTTCAAAGCCTTTCTCTCACTGACAGCGCTGCGTTTTTTCTTAATTCTGTCTAAATTCAGCCTCAAACATGTTTTTGTCGCCTTCCCACTCCTACGCCCACACAATTTTGAAAAAACAATAGACTACAAATAAGTCTTGTGTAGAATATTCACATAATAGCATGCACATTTTCTAAATGTGGCTAGACTATAAAGCCTTACAACCAGGGCCCTAATGTCCCCTTTAGTACATTAAATATGGACATTTTCTCTCTTTAGTATCTTTAATGAATAAACACATCATCAGATTCCTTGAGTGGCTAAAAGAAAGCTCAGTATTCTGCGTTGAACCAACTCTAAAATTCACTGGATGCATAATCTGCAACAATGAACTGTTTTGCAAAACTCAACAGTTTATGGCTGTTTGCTTGTTTATGCTCATGCAAGTAGATGTGCTGTGCAAGTAAAACACTGTCTGCTTGAATCACACCATCACTCATGCACAGAAATAAACCAATGTGTTACTGCTGTGAGGAACATCTGGACTGGTGTTTCACAGGCTGGAGGATGATCTACTTTTAACTGGCTTTGAAAACTGGCTCTGTAGATGATTTCAAATGTGGCTGAGAGCCGATTGTGCTGCCATTGTGTTGTTGGTCAAAATGTATACAGGTTCACAGATGGAGCACCTTGTTTTTTCCTGTATAGTTCCAGTGGCCTAGTTCTAGTTCTTTGTTCTGAACATCTAAAGTCTATTTGATGAGTCTTGTGATAGATAGTTTTTCTTCATTTTGATAAAATAAGCTCTTTTTTGGACTTTTTGAAAAGGGTGTGCATATGGATAGAAATGGCAAGATAACAGAAAGTCAGTTTGGAAGGCGAGAGTTCTTTAGAGGCGGTAGAGCCACTTCAGGTGAAAGATGTGAGGGAAAATATGGAGGAAAACTCACTTCACTGAATGTGATTCATGTTGGTAACAAGCTGGCTGATGCTATTATGCTTAACTTCACTAAAATTCAACTTACAGTTACTTATCTGATCGATGTTTTTTTGTTTTTTCCAGTTTAGCTTTCCATTTTTCTTTATAGTTTTTTAATTTTTCCCCCTCCAGTACAATGCAGGTGTTTGTGCATAATATAGAGCCATGCCAGACAGTTCCACTATAAAAATATTGGTCTCAAAATGGCAATCACAGCCCCATGGAAGTTGAACCACCAAATAATTCAATTTTTTTAGATGCAGCCCACTGATTCAGTTTGCTATTTTCCTTCTGCTGAAATTACCCTTACTTCCACTACATAATAATGCAAAATATTTGCTACTCTGTGTTGCCTAAATGTGAGTTGGTTCTCAAAAGGCACCAAATCCAAACTGGCTCTGCACCAATACTGACGCTGCCTCAGTGGAATATTGGTTACCTGCAGATTTTCTCTTTATGTAAGGAGTCGAGCTGAACCGCTGACACTGAAACAATGAAACAGGTGCAGCTTCTCAGATCACTAGCACAGACATCTAGCACATTTGATTTTAAGCATGATAGATGTTTAGATTCTTTTCCATCACACAGTGCCATCGGAGAAGCATCTGATGGGTCCCAGATTGATTTTGCAATATGACAGTAACCCCAATCATGCAGCCAGAAACATAAAGTAGTATCATCAGAGGCAAGACGATCAAGGAGCCCTGCAAAGATACTGTGGCCCCTTGAGAGTTTTGATCTCCACATGGAGTCAGTCTGGGATTACATGAAGAGAAAGAAGGCATTGAGACAGCATAAATCCACAGTAGAACTATGGCAAACTCTCCAAGGTGCTCAGAGCAACGTTCCTGCCAAGTACCTCGAAAAGAAATGTGCAAGTGAAAGAACTAGTGCCATTTTAAAAGCAAAGTAGATGGATCTTTATGACTATACTGCACACGAAAATCGAGACACCTTAGCTCATGGCTTTACTTGAGCAATAAAGAATAAAATATCTATATTACCAATAGATATTTTACCTTTATTATTGATAAACCACATTAACTTTCTATTCTCTTATTCTGGGTTATGTTATTTATACAGAGCTGTCTGCTTTGGACTCTAACAGTCTTTCATAGTACTATAGGTGGTTGAAATGGGATTATGGGATGACTGTAATTGTATTGTTCTGTAATTCCAAGCTTTGTTGAAGCAGAAAAATGAAAATGTTCCAGTCCCAACACATGGCTTGATATGAACTGCTTGTCTGGGAATACTTGAATCTCATTGTAGTTTAGCGTAGCACTGAAATAATGGAATTGTCGGTATACTTAAAGCAGCTTGTGTTAGCTTTTCATTCATAATATCAGTCTTGAGTGAACAGTAATAATTACCACTGGTGTCATGTTCCACCGCATATCCCATGTGAGCTTATTCTTATTGTCATGATTCATTATTTTCTCATCATGTGCTTTACACGCTACCTTACCCGTCTGACAGAACAGTTTTTCTCTGTTATTAGCAGGGATGCGATAAAATCTAAATCAAAGCATAAAGCATAGAACAACTGTCTGTAACGCCTTTATTTGCCTTGCTGTTTACTAGCATTTAAGTTCACAAATGCCACTAATTTCACAGTGATGTATCGTTGAAGAGCACACTACATGCAGTGTTTTTAAATTAGGTGATACCTAACAGTGTTATCTCAAAGATTCTCATTGTTGTGGTTCAGTGCACATCCCTCTAGCTAATTTTAATCCCCTTGTTTAAAGAGGCAGGGCTACAGAGTAGCCCCCCTCTAGTATCACTCTCCTATTGGATTGTGATGTAAAGTGTGATGCATTGTGGGAGGTGGTAATCTAATCCCCAATGCTGGCACTCCTGAGGGCGAGAGATCTCGCCATGTGATTGAACAATTTGTCTTAATAAAGTGACAGCAACGTCACAAAGCCACCACTCCTCTGAGCACCTGCTCAGAACAAACGCATGCACATAGCCAGTGCAGTGCACAGATACACTGAAAGACACACCTGTGACCTCTGATTCCTAACAGGTGCACCGCACGCTCTTAATACCCCACCACAAAGCCTCATTCCACGTTGCTTGCACTTTACCCTCGAGTAAATTCATTCACAGATTCATCCACTTTTTTTGCATCCCCATCAAGAAAATCCACACAGCACGAGCTTAATCCACAAAAATACAAAAGATTATCCAACTACTACAAGCTCAGGGCTGGATATTTTTGTCAAAAGCGGATTTGGGCTACCAGATGAAAAAATGTAGATACATGTTCCAGGGAGTCTTAAATACTGCAGATTGACACACTAAGATCAACACCTGCATGGGTATAATTCAGTAATCCTACAGCTTTCTGTGGTACCTCTGTTATTTAAATTAATGTTATTGTTGAAAGGTCAGTTTACCTTACACGTAGAATTTCTTGCTTGTCTCGAATGGGCTTTGCATAACCTTACTTTCTGTATAAAAGATTTGATTTCCCCTTTCCAGTAGTGAAGAATTATAAATTAAACTCCCAACAGCATCACTTTGCAATAAGAGTGCCACAGTTTCTCCGTCAGCAGTTTTTCCACTAAGAATTTGTTGGGAGTGAGGTCTGTGGATAATCCAGAGAAACAGGAACATTGTGCCTGGAAAGACAGCTTTCTGTTGAATTTTTTAAATGTAATATTTCAGAGCTTGAGATGAAAGCAAACCTCTCACATTCCAATGTACTAAAAATATTATATATATTTTATTATAGGATGCATACAACTAGTTGTTAATGCGTACATGCCTGAGTATTCTGGCACAGCACAAAAAAGAGATTCTTGTCGACTATCTAGATTATTTCTTCACCCACAGCCAGAACGTGTGCAAAGGAGGTGCACAGGCCATTGTAAATTAGTTAATAAGTAATACTGATTATGCGTTTATGCTCTGCAAATAACAAATAGCAATTTTACAAATGTATTACTGAGCAATATAATCAATTACTTCTATAATGAATCTCTTATTCAGGAGATACAAAACAACTCCAACATTGTGGACTATAGCTGCTAGTCCTTGTTCTGCTCAGCATCATCAGTGAGCTTGGTGCACAAATTTATCAACCAGTTCTTTACCTCGGGATCTGATTATAGAGTGACCCTCCAGCTGGAAGCAAATTGTCAGAGCAGAGCAAGGACTGTTGTTGTTGGGAGTCCCTCTAACCATAGGACAAGAGCCTACCTGAGAAAGCAGCTAAATGATATGGAGAACTGAAATTTTAACAAACTAGCCATTAAGTCAGCCTGTGAGGAAAACATGAGATGTAAACAATCAAGGTTGTATAGTTAGCAGTCGCTGAACTTCCATAATAGTAGTGAGGGGATTTCCACTAGTAATTATGGATCTGTTGTCTTCTCAGATTCTTCACATGATTCAGCGCTTGTGAAACACCAGCAAAATGTTCCTAGCTTAGTTGGTTGGTTTGCAGGATAGTTTGTTAACTCTAAAACACTAGAAGGGAAATTTGTATTTTGTATTTTGTGTTATTGTTAAAGATATGTTATATCTTAATCTTGACTTTACACCAATGTTGGGCTCAGCACTGATGCTACTCTGTGTGCTGCAGACAGTGCTACAGCTGTCAAAAACACCGGGTCACTCTTCTGGACAAAAGGTGCAAAATTACTCCAGGCATCTTTTCTATTATTAAAAAAAAATCTAAATTTTTATATTCAGCCATATGGGACAAAGTATACATCAATACCAATTTCTCCATGATAGGCCATTCAGTTAAAGCTCTATTCCTTATAGATGACAGGTGTTGGAACAAACTCCATACACTGTAATCCAATCTAGACTCACTCCATGAATTATGGATGCACCTGCGTCTCCTTCTCCACCTCAACAAAAATCGAACATTACAAGATTCGCAAAGAAGTTTTTTCCAGGGTTATTGTTTTTGATCCCATTAAAGGTTTCAGGTGTTTATGATGGTGTGTCCACTCCCTGCACACCAGGGTTGGGCAAACTACAGTAAAATTGTCGCTGGATTGGGAGCGAGCTTGGTTTAGGGAGGGTGTCTGGCTGACAGCTAGTTTGGGCTGAGTGGTACAAACTTGTCATCATGCTTTTGTTGTTGTGGGTGTCCTTGAATAGCTGCAACCAGTCGCATGCATATTGCATGTTTGTGGGGTTGAGAAGGAGATGAAATACCACACCCTGGCAAAAAGAATACCATCCACTGGGAAAACAAGCACCCCTGCTGTGTGTACTCATCATTCTTTCTCTGGTTTTCTTGCTCCTAGTAAAATGCCTTGAACAGTGTGTGTCACTGCTGCTCTTGTAAAACCTGCCAGTGTAGCATCTCACAGACCAGAGGCTTAAATCCATGGGCCACATTCGCTGAGCCTCTGACACTCCTTGTGCAGCACTGAAACTTCCTTCAGCCCCCCCCCCCACTCTGCCTAACCCGTACCCTTTGCCAAACCATCACACCCCTTTAGGGGAGACATTCGTGGGCCTGTCAGCTCATATTTGAGTCAACGAGTAAACAAGAGCAGACCTGGGAAGCTGCTCAGTGCCAGTGGTAGGGACTAAAGTTGTAGTGGACGTCTGTTTGTTGTAAAAGTATTTGTAAAATTTGTATCACCTCAGTACAGACCAAGAGCATTCATTTGGTAAATAAAGATAAAACACTGTGCCGCAGTGAACGCCTTATTTACTGTTACCACTGCTAGTGACAGCTATGACCATTGTTATTTTTTCTGTTTTCCCTTCAGTGTGTCTGCTTAAAATGCAGGGTGTGTTCTTTCCCCCTGCCACAACCTTTAAGAATATTCTGGGGACTTTATCGTTATTGCTTGTGTGTCTCTATTTTCCTTTTTTGGCATTCAGCTGCTGCTTATAAAAAGACGTATGCAAGGAAGATCAGCTCAGAACTCTATGGATATCTAAGTATCTGAAGTATTAATAGCGATACAAATATACACAATAAAAGGAACAGGAAGACACATGCCAGTCAGGCTGCTGTCATAATAGCATCAGTAATCTCCTGTATAGTAAAAGACTTTTTAAAAAGAAAAACTACTCCCTCATTAGTGAGACTCTCTACTGTACACTGTGACAAACCACAGCTCTGTTTCTGTCGAGGATGGTTAGACATCATTTTCTTTACACAAAGTTTGCATACTGCCAACAGAAGCACAGCATGGGATGCTACCCATGTCTGAATATTTACTAAAGACCACTGCTTTATTTCCATCCACCATTAGATTCAGCATTAGCAGTGACTAATTTTGCTGCCATACACACAGTACACAGTTTTGTCCATTGATATCTTTCAAAGCAACAGTAAAATGTGAATTAAAAGAAGAAACAAAACGATCAAATTAAAAATGAAATGGCCGAGTCAACACAAAGGACAGAAGCAGCAGTGTCAAAAACATGCCAAATAAATGGAAACAAACTGAAAACTATTTTTTAAAGCTAAATCATGACACACCCCTGCTGTCATATCATCCAGTCTATTTTTCTAGATTTATGCTCATATTGAGTGGTTCCTCACCTCATCATTCACAGTCATTGTTCAGTGCTGAGACTATCCTTTAGCAAGGTGGGAAATAACCATGTCTGCGTGTGAAGGTTAAGTTGGTGGGGGGGTTTTATTTGTGAGGTATTTCTGAAAATAGGCAATCACAAGATACTCCTGAAAAGGCAGGGAAAGTGGCAAGATTCAATGAAAGAAAAATGAGTATGGATAAACACTACAATGCTGTATGAGAATTTCCAGATGAAAATGATATAAGGTTGTATATAAAAGCCCTGCAATACAAATGTTGTAAAGAGCAGCTTAACCCTCTGGGGTCTCGGTCAGTTTTCTTTTGACTGTACAAAAAGCTGATTTAGACACTGCTACAACACACAACCGAGTGCAGAATTTTAAAACAACCTGAGCTATTTGAATATGCGTGCTGTTGTAGTGCTAAGGTCTTCAGACTATGTTTGATAAGTAATCTGGGTCCAAGCCATGAAGTGCTTTAAATGTGATGAGTAGGCTCTTAAAATCAATTCTAAACCAATTGGCAGCCAGTAGAAGGACTTTAAAAGTGATCTCTTTTCTTGACCGGTGTTAAATATCTTACAATGTGAAGTTTAGGTAATGATTTCTGATTAAGATGGTCAAGAGGCTATTGCAGTAATCGAGTTGAGTGGAAGCGAAAGCATGTGTGATGGAGTCTGTATAAGTGAACATGAACATTTAACAAAGTTTCTCAGATGGTAGATGGATGACTTTGCAGGTATGGATTTAAAAATAGTTGATCATTACACTAGAGGCTTTTACAGAGACATCTAACAGAGACATTTGAAAATACACTTATACACTTAGTATGAGTAGTTATTAAATTTGATTACATTTGTCTTTGCCGAGAACCTTCCCAGTTCAAACCCTTTATCTGTGAACTCCCTCTGTCTATGTGTGGGTTTCCTCCAGGTGTCCGTCTCGCTCCCACACTTGTCTAGGGGTGGCCAGACCATGGCATAAGGGTGATCCATCCCCGTCTGACCCCAAGCAGCACATCACACAATTAGTACTGTTTGATGGTGATTTATTTACAATGAGTGGATTTAAAACAAAGGAAAGGAGCGGACTATAACTTGGGGTGGACCTAATGCCAAAATAACAAACAAAAGGAGCCTATCTCAAAGATAAATCAAACGTACCTACTCAAAAGACTTAAACCAAACGACAGCAACTTACCTCCCTAACAAAAACATGAGAAAACTGTAATCAAACAAAAGGGCAGTCCACCCCTACATGCTCCTGTATCAAACAAACATGGCTAGACAGGGAATGCAAAGTCTGCCGGTTGGGATGGGCCGAAGATGAATGACTGGCCATTCATGGCGGTGTCATCTTATACGTTGTCTCCAGGTCATTAGCCAATCCATAAGGTCCGTCCCTTGGATCCACCAATTACGGAGAGGCACCTGCACACTCGACAATAGTCATAACAGCAGGAATGTTAGGTTTATTGGTTATTCTAAATTGGACATGGATGTGAGGTAGGCAAGGTGCTTAAACTGTATGGTTTAAATGTGACTTGTTTTTTAAAATCCCTTTGAGTGATCAGTGAGACTAGGAAAGTCTTGATGCATGCTCAGTCATCCAGGTAAGTAAATCTCCAAAAGTTGATTCTGTTCATTTGGACGTAGCATTTACAGTAGGAGAAACGTTTCGTCACTCATCCAAGTGACTTCTTCAGTCTCAGCTGACTGCAGGTTTCCCCAATCTTATAAACAGTACATTTGCATGATGACTGAAACCAGCCCACTGAAGGAACAATGGTAATTAGATTTTCAGTCTGTAGAATATCAGCAAATCATCTACAAAAAAAGAATTGTAAAAGGGAATGCCAAATTTTAATAAGACTGTGGAGAAACATTTGTGTGGTATCCTCCAAAAAGCCAGCATCGTGTTGCCGGATCCTGTTTAGTGATCAAATTTTAAAAATGAAAAAAAAAAAAAAAGAGTAAAGAAACACAATGGCTGCACTGGAGAGTTTTGGTTTTTATTAACACTCCGCTTCACTTAACTTGAAATAATTTCTTTATATGTTACGACTAAGCTTATTGAACAATAATGGCACAAACATAAAGAGGACAAAATAAAAACTTGTTTAGTATCTGCAGAGTGCAAGCATACAAACATGCTGGACACTTTAAGTGTCACAGTGATCCACGACCCATAGCCAATGGATAAGATCATAATATTGTGCCCCAACATTAAAATGTGCTTCACCAGACACTGAGTGAGTCTAAAAGTGCCTCAGTATTGAAAAGATGCAGAGAGAAATAGGGAAGTGAGGAAAATAGAAATCTCAAAAAGAAACTCCATGAAATCTTGATAAAGGCATTACATGGAGAAAAAGAAAACATTCAAGGCACCCCGTCTTCATGCAATGGTTTATTCTTTCTAGCATCTTTGAGCGAGGCATTTATGTCACAACACAAGCACACATGCGTCTTTTGCTCCAACGGACTTTATCTCTAGTATGATTGTCAAACACTAACACTGACCTGTCTGAAGTATTCATTCATTTTCTTGACCATTTATTTAATTCAGGTGTAACTAAACCTAATACAAAGGGACATATAACCGCTTGAGCCCACATTCACACTTACAGCAAATTAAAGAATCACCAGTTAATCTAACAAGCATGTCTTTTGAACTGTGGGAGTAAACCAGAGTACCTTGAGGAATACCAGGAAGAAGCCAGCAGGAGCGAATCCAGGGCCATCTCTGAGGGACAGCAGTGCTAGCCACTGTACCTCTTCAGCTGAAAATTTTCAAAAGTACAATTAACTCCAGTGCCATACAAGGAACAAATGGTGGAAAGCATGTGATTAGTCAGTACTGAGAAAATGAGGTGTATGAGGGTCTCTCATTTTCTCCTGGTAAGTGGTGCCTAGCCCCAGAAAGTCAGAAAACCCTGCGAAATGGTTCACAAACCCCAAACAGTACACATTACTGTAATTTAACCCAGGAAAAAGCAAGTCTGAAAAGCTAGAACCAGTTTGTTTTTGGTATTTTTGCTTTGGAAATGATTAGTCAACTCATAAAAGCAAATTAAATTTAAAAAGCTTAGTCAGTCATTGCATTTTTTACAATCAGTTTTTAATTAGCATGCTTTTAATGTTTTGAAATTGCCTTGTGTAAAGATTTAATTGGAACAAAATTATGTTGCGCATGCTTTTATTTTTCACTTGATTTTCCTTACATCGGCCGTATTGCCATCAATGCGAAAGTAATTCTTTTCATCTCACCCTACTTGTCTTGAAAATGCAAGTATTTTGTTGATGTTGGTTCCTGAATAAGAAAGTGTGTAATAATGGCAAGTCATGGAGTTAATTTTAGTTTGGCTTCTGACAGTGTTGACATTTTCTCTGACAGATTCATACACAGACCATTGCCTTAGAGCTGTGGGAAACTGTTTGTGTGACACACTGACAGCCTAAATCGTGAAGCAAGAACGGCTCATTTGAAGTCAGACACTTTCTTGTCGCTGTTGTTGTGGTGACAAACGGTGGTACAGTGTTACAAGCTGCAGGTGTTTCACTCTGGCTCTGTGCCCGGCCCTGACCCTTTGACTCAAAGAATTCGGAGAATTTCTTTGTTGTTGCCAGTAGCGTTATCTTCACCACCAAGCATGTGGGTGTTTTTAGGATTGGAGCATGTTCTCTCTAATTTATCTTGTCACTCTTCCATCCTCTGAGGGTGTTTATGAGCTAACAGGAAAACACAAACTCTCTGTAAACAACAGAACATAGTCATCCAGTTCTCAGTTTTGGCTGCTTATGCTGTTTGTCATGTCTTTTTTTTTTTTTGCTGCGGCTAAACTCCAGATGTTTAGAAACATGATTATGCTCTTTGCCGTCATGAATGTAAATGTTGCAATTAAAAAGATACTTGATTTGCCTGCTGAAACTTGTATTTGAGTGAATCTGGAAATTATTTGGCTGTTGTTCTTGTCCTACATATTTTACTATAAATTAAAAACAACATAAAGATCATTAATTTTTTTTTAATGAAAAAATATTGAGAACCACGCTACATTTACATTGCTGTCATGTAAAGGCACAACAACAAAAGATATGTGTTAAGCAAAGAACTCAGTAAAAGAAAAGAATATATAGGATGTGGGATTTAGAGGTAAATCGCTTAAAAAGAGGTGCAGACAAAAGCTAAATGGCTTGTGATCATAAATTTAAACTGATCAAACATTGCCAGAGAGTTTATTTTTAATGTGCATTGCGGGGTGCAACAATTCCAGGTGGTTGGAGCATAAAAACTCAAAGCAGTTCTTCTAAACCTGCAGGACGTGCAGGCAGCCAGGAGTTAGATATGGCCCCGAGCACCACTCCAGGTAGCAGTGATGTAAAATGGCAGCCTGGCAATGAGAGACTTATAGATAAACAGTAACTTATGCTTACCACATCTTTGAGTGAGCAAAAGCCTTTTTCACCTATAAGATGCAGTGATAATAAGAACTAAACAACTGATAATTAACGATTCTTATCGTGAAGCATTTAACTGGACAGTGTAAAAACCATGAATTATTACTGAATTACACAAAAGACTGTAAATAAATGTTTATTTATTGAGCCTGAACTTTGTACTCACTCGTATATGGACACATCCTGTGCCCAAATAAACAAATTGCATTCATCTGTGCAATATCCCGATGATAGAATTTACAGCATAAACAATCATTAAAGTGAACTGCCTGAAATCAGGGGCGTCTCCAGAATTTTTTAATATGGGTGGCAATCCGGGGGCCACTAAAAAATATCAAGGTGGCACACCAAAAACAGAATTTCCAGTTTTATTATTCTGTTTTTAAATATAGGTTACTTTAAAAAATATGGCAAAAAAGAGAGAAAGAAAGTAATTATATGCCTAGTTATTTTTCTGCTGATAAAGCTGATACTTAAAGGAGATACATATAAAAACCAAATAAGTTTTTGAAATCAATAATGATCTGTTTTAAATAACAAGTTAATGTTTCAACTGAAGGGTGTCTTCCTCCCTCTTGCTGAAATTATTACCAACGTGAGAAAGTCTTGCCGAGGGGGGGTCAGCAAATTTTTATTTTTTTTGGGGGGGGGGTTGGTTGGTCAGTGCCTCCCAGGCACAAAATCTCCCCATCTACAGTATTTCCGAACTAAGCAACAATATCATTTTGCTTTTTTTGGCATTTGAACTTGTTGAGATCAAGAAGTACTTTCCTGTGCTGTCCATTTTCTATGTAGGTACTGCTCACGATAAACAGAGAGGTGGATAATCTCCTCTTGTGTGGCGCACACCACAACTAACTGCTGTAGCGGGTGGCTGTTGCTCAGGAGGTAGAGCAAGTCATCTATTAACTGGAGCGTTGTTGGTTTCATCCATTGCTCCTTCAGTCTGAATGCCAAATTATTTCCGGGCAAGATACCGAACCCCAAGTTGCTCTCCAAGGTGTTCATATGAGTGTGAATGCGTGTGAACGTTAGACAGAAAGCACCTAGGTGTGGAAAATGTGCTTGTATGAATGAGTATGAATTGGTGAATGAGGCATGTTCTATAAAGGGCTTTGAGTGCTCAGGTAGAAAAGAAGAAGAATAAAAGTGTGATATAAGAACCATATATCATTTAATGAAAAGAGCTCACCACCTAAAGAAGAGCAGCAATACACAGTACACAGTTTCTGCAGCACTATATACATATGGACATTATTTAAGGCGATGGAATCAAGATATATGCTAGTGGAGTGGTGACACTTTTGCACAATAAAGTAATAAAAAAGGAGGCGTCATTGTAGGTCCAGATTCCACACATTGGCTGTCAAAAGTGCCTCAGTCTGACTATGCAGTCCTAAAGAAACTGCCGACATGTCATAGTAGCATGATATAATAGCTGTTTTACACAAATGCAGTAATGCACTGAAGTTTTTGCCATTTGACAGAAAATGTTGGAATATCAGTACCTTGGATGACCATCAAGCCATTTACCTAATTTATCTACGTCTATTTGGCAGAACTGATGATGGTGTCATATGAAGTAAAATTAAGATAAATATAATGGCTGAGTGTTAGGATAAAAATAAATTAGCATGATTCTTAAGCTTCAATTCAAAACACCAATGAAAATTAATATACACATTAAATGACTGTAGCATCCTGTTGCTCTTATTAAGCTGTAATATGGAGTATGCAGATACTGCATGCAGAGAGGAGCCCAGATAAAAATTGAGAAGACTTATTTCATATTGTGTGACTTGTTGAAACGTCTGCGTCTGTTGGACGCGATGAATAAAAGAGTCAGAGGAGCTCCTTCAAGCCGTGCAAGCACAATCATGGTATTACAGTTAATGAAATTTAGATCAAGTGTGAGCAGAGAGCTTTAGTCAATGTGGCTTAGCGCTGCACAGCCCTGGGCACCAATCACACTGAAGGCAGGCTACGGTTAACAATCATCCATGAATGCTAAGCTGCTCAAAGTATTTCTTCAGATGTTAAGGGCTAGCCTTTGGTTCTCTTCTTTTCTCCTTTAGCTTTTGCTCTTTTCCACAATAACCTTTCAGGCACATTGTGACCCATTTGGACCTAAAGGCCTGGTATCCATCTGGTGCTAAATAATGACTTTGTGACCATGCCCAACAAGAAATGGCATGATATGAATGGCATAGCTTTATGTCTGGGGACAGTATTTATAGCTGGCTGTGCTCTTTAAACACAATAACAATGCACAGTTGGCCTTTGCCTTGTGCAGATTTGTTCTGTAGCTCTCGGCAAACAAATGCAGTGCAGAGCCTAATGTGACTCAACATGGCAAGTCCAATGTGGTAATGCTTAGTTCTCCCAAAGGCTATGCAAACATGCAATTATCCCATTGTAGTTCATACGGTTAATTCTGTCTAAACTGTGATACTACATGGAGAGCTGAACTCTTAGAAAGGAGCTGTTCAGCAACTCAAATAGTAGTTTCATGTACAGTGTTGGAGCTTTGAATAAAAAATTGAGCTTACATAATCAAACTGACATCTCGCAGTACTGCTGTGGAACTGATGAATCAATTTCCGAGGATGAAACTTAAAACACCATCCGCGTTCTCTTCAACGTGAAAAAAGCACTTTGGTTCTACGCTTTAACAAACCTTAGAATATTATGAAAATGCTAAAAGAAGGGTTGTTTATGACCTGCCATATAATAAATATAGTCATCTATAAAATCAGACCTGTGTGAAATCATATTTCTGAGATTTGATTTAATCTGACAAGTTGACTGAATTCATTCTCTTTCACTGAAATTGTGTGGGAGAGCCAGCCCTTAGATACATTACCTCACTTTTACTCTTCAAACTGCTTTTTCTTATTACTCTACAACATACTGACACTCTCCTGCTGCTGTAGGAGTCTGACATTGTTCAGCTGTGGCTAAATTTCCACGTATATAACACTGCAATGACCCTGAATGTCTCAAGACCACCAAACCAAATTTTTGCTGATTGTGGCAAAGCAACTCGTATTTTATTTGACCTTTTTTACATAGTTGGACATGACAGCAGAACTGAGAGCTCTGAAGTCAAGACACATCCACTGGCTATAACATCGCAGCGAAGCGGCAGCCAGTCAGCGGCGATGATCCTGAGATGAACCTCGACCCTGGCCGAGAGAAAGGTCCTGTCTTTGAGTGCTGGAGCCAGTTGTGGATTTGAGAAATAATAAACAAACACAAGCAGGGAGAAAGAGAGCGAGCGGTACAGTGACCCATTCATTAGTGAAGCTGACCCTGCAGGGACAAAGAAGCTGTTCATTAAATAGACACTCGAGGCCCAGTCAGAGATCAGACTCTCACCCCAACAGTGAGGATATTACACTTCACATACAGTGCTCAGAGGAAAGATCCCATTATGAGGCCCGAGGACTCCCCGGAACCTGCTGGGGCCCTGAGTATTACAGGGAATAGATAATTTCATTATGATTGAAGCTAGGTAAAAGTGCCTGTAGATCATTTCCCTTCTTTTTGGTGACTTTCAGATTTTTTTTTCATCTTCAAAGTACCTGATTTCTCTGCATATTAATGTGCTCTTGGCTTCTGTGTTGCTCTGAAAAGAAGGAATTTAATTTCTATGGTCAATGCAGTCATGAATGATAAAAAAAAAAGAAGCAGAAGCGGAAAGGAGAGTAATTCAACCTCTGACGTGCTACAATGCAGTCAGTTAGATAACACCTGTGTCGTCTTATTACTTACAAGGTGTACCTTTACACGCCAGCTGTGACAATATTAATTGTCCCGGTTTAGAGTCCTACAGTGCTTGCAATAAATGGTTATAGTGGGGTTGCAGTGGATTAAATCACAGGTGTGTTAAACTCTGGTTTGCATTTTGTGTTTTGTATTTTTCTTTTTGTTTTTTTGTTTTTTTGGTCTCCTGGTCAGTCTTAAAAAATAAAAACTTCTTGGTTAGGTTTATGTAGAGCTGGGCGATATAAGATTTTTTCATATCACGATATGTTTTTTTCATTTCAGGCGATAATGATATATATCACGATATAAGCCAAATAACTATATTTGTAAGATTTAAATGTGCCGTTGCTCACAAGTAAAATGTGAAATAATCTGCAGCTTGTTTTGATTTAAATATTTATTTCCCATAATAAGTTCAACAGGGTAGATGTACTTAAGGAACATGAGACTTCAGTTTCAGATAAATAAAGGCAAATATTGCAAACTACACAAAAGGCAGCCGCTAAAGCGTTTAAGTTTCAAAATAGAACAAACAAAACAGACTACTAAATTGTCAATTCCACTTAGAAACAAAATTTTAATTCTAAAAATAAATCTTAGTTTGTTTTACAGAAGAACAGACAAAATTGACTAACTTTTGTCAATATCAAATAAACTGAGAACTAAAAGGAAATTCTCAATCTCTCCTTGTTGTATAGCTTAGCTTTTCAAACAGTTTTAACAGTGACTTTAGTCTGACAAAAGCCGAATGACGAATTAGCGCTTTCAGTCAGAGATTGAGCATGCACCGGTTTATTGTATTTCCAGACTTGCTTTCGGCACAATTTACAGTGCGCTACTCTGTTTTTTGTCAGACTTGAAATAGCCGAAATACCTTCACACTACGGAACTTCTATGGCCCTTCCGTTCGACAAGCTCTCCAGCATTGGAACCATCATCGTTTTTTTCTTCGGTAACCTTCGGTCACGCTCTCGGTTGATTTTTCTCTAGTCGGCAAACTCATTTCCTTCATTACCTGGGCGGCCCGGCTGCAAAAACAAATACACATGTGCGGCTTGGCACTTGTGCTGTACGTAACAAGTCACGTGACGTGACGCTGCGGCTGTGATTGGTTCGGCTCTGCGCTACTTAATTTGGATTGGCTGTTCTTTCTTTTTTTTAAGAGGACAAGAGAGATGAGGTCTATCGCAATAGTTTAATTTTTCTATTGAGAAAAAGTTATTTCGCAATACATATCGTTATCGTTCTATCGCCCAGCTCTAGGTTTATGGAATGATTGTGGTTTGGGGTAAAATACCCCCTTCACAACAGTAACTACACACTGAAAAATGATGAGTAGCATGTGACAATGCAATAACCATAAGCATCAAAATCTGCTTACAGAGGACACCTTTTCTATAAAAGATCCATTCCAGCAGCTCTGATAAAACAACATTAAATGATGTCCCAGGAATGAGAATGGGGGAAAATGTAATAATACATAAACAGGCATATCATAAAGACGATACCACAATAGAACAGACTCTGATTTGCCTTCCCACGTATTGAAGAATCATCAGTATTGGTTCATTCTGGAAGGTGATTCGGTTGGTGGCCTCCAGCTTGCACTAAAATGTTCACAGCCAAGTGTGAAGTGGTGGGAATGAGAATCAGCGCCTCCACATCTGAGGCCATGGTTCACAACTAGAAAAGGGACAAGTTGATGCCCCAAGTTGAGTTTAAGTATCTCGGCATCCTGTTTATCAGTAAAGAAAGAGTGAAGTGGGAGATTGGCAGATGTGCTACCACTATTGGTTGTTTTACTTCCCATCTTTGTCTTTTTCCCTCCATTATTGCATATCCTATCCATTAGTATCACATGTGTCCATTTGTTCCCTTCTAATATTTGTAAGTCTGACTTTACTGGCTGTGTCCACCTCAAGTTCATCTTCAGATTTATTAAAGGTAATCACACCCCTATTGTGTGTTTGTTTTGGACTTTGTGAAATTTGTGTTTCTGGGATTCTTGTAAGTATTTATTAGCTTGAACTCGTGCTTTGTTTTTGTTAGCTTCCACTTTTTCTGTTTAGTCTGCCTTTGGGTCCTTTTTAATGGGCTCGCAGCATCAGCACATTTACCTCATAGAGCATTCCTATGATGCTTAAATTAATTTTTCTGTGTTATACTGTATTATGCTCTTACCACACTTTCCCTCATACATTAATCATGCAGGTCATCTGAATAACCCTTCTGTCAACATTCCCTCATACCTTCTCAAAGTGCTGGTCATGTCTTACTATGGAGTGATGACAGCCAATGTAGTTCAAACACTAGTGCTCTGACAGAGGTCACTACCCCAAACATGCATGAATTTTTAATTTGCTTTCCGAAGCAAATATTATAAATGAGGGGTGGGTGGTTGAGCCTATATAAATATCCAACAAATACCAACAAGTGTCAAGATTATGCATTAGTAGCTGTTCCAGTGCTTTATTGCATGTGGCAAATGTATCTCATAATTTTCAGTGGTAAAATTGTTTGAGGCGTGTGCTTGACAATCACGAGTCAAAATATCACACTGATGACATGAGCACAAGTTTGAATAATTTAACATGATGAGGTTATCAATAACATTACTATTAGCTATAATAATGTGCGGCCAAAAGAATATTTGGCTAAAACTGGGACTTCTGTACATGCACTTTTATAACATAGTCATCTGTTAAGTTTCATCAATATGTGGGCTTTTGTTTGTGTATTTGTCTTCTGATATCAAATAAAATCCAGAAGAAATTCATATAAATGGAACACAATTGAATGACTTGCCCAAATGTGGGTTGTATTTTTTTGTATGACACCTGTTTTTTTTGTGTCAAAAGATTACTAATCAGACATGTGTCAAACGTGTGATGTGCAGCCGAGTGACAGTAATGGATAATTCTTTGAATACTTTGTGATAAATGGAGGCGAGACACACTTTATTTTCAGAATGTTAAATGAACCTGTCAGACTGCATGCAACATTGAAAAGTTAGCTGTAGGCTACACGACTTTCACATTGATTTACATTTGGAGAAAAAAGGCCTTGTTCCAGCTTTGTGTCTGAACAGAGCGACATAACATGGAAGCAACTGTAAAGATCAGACATAGCAAACTTTCTCTTCTGAGAAGATACATAAGACTACAGCATCAGGCAAGGCTGCCACTGTTCTACTTAGATCATGTTGAATATGGCCAAGCATTTTGACCTTTAGCCACTCTTTAACTCCACATTACTAAGCCAGAGGAGTGTTGAAGGGCAGTGCCAGAGAGCAGTCTTAGAGGAGATAACTTTTGTCTGGGATAGATTAGATATGAGTGGGATGTGTTTTATTTTGGTGCCGGAGACCCTGTCTGATTCTGTTGCATATTTGGTTTTGGACACATTTTATTTCTTCTGCTTGCAACTGAATATCAGCTGTCAAGATAATATTCTCTGTCTTTGTCAGTTTGTATTGTGAAGACAAAAATCTCTAATACACATTTTTCAATTATTGGATTCAATTAAAAATGTTCATCACATCAAAACTCAACCACTCAAAAAGCTTATAATTAGGGCTGAATCCTCCCTCTTGTTTATGTAGGAATAGGCCTGGGCTGCTGGGGGATTCCCATAATGCACTGCTTCTTTTGTGTTTATGCACCACTCTGCATTTCATCATTAGTTATCATTGTTTTCTCGCTCTCCTCCCATCAACCCCAACCAGTCACACCAGCTGGCTGCTACTCCCTGGGCCTGATTCTGCCAGAGCTTTCTTCCTGTTAAAGGGTTTTTTTCTTCCCACTGTCGCCAAATGGTTGTCCATTTTTTTTCTGTATATTGTAGGGTCTTTATCATGTATTACCGTGTAAAGCACCTTGATGCAACAGTTGTAATTTGGTGCTATATAAATTGAATTGAATTGAACTGAGAATTCATCACTGGGAATCCTAAATATATTTCACTTCTTCTTCTCAAATCCACAAGTTCTACAAATGAGTCGTGAGCTGAGTCTGTAAAAGCCCAGTAGGCAGAGATCACTTGATCAGATGGCGTGTTGATACAGTGTGAGGTAAACCAGCCATTTCAAATATGCTTAGAGGCTCTTGTGTATGCTTCATCACGATGACTCCTGTCTGGCACATTGGCTGCTGACACTGAAGACAAGACTACAAGGCAGCTTCATCATAGGCTTCCATTTTTGGAACTGTGCTCCTGATTGCCTGCTGGGCAGGATTTTTATCTGGATCTGGGTCAGCAAGAGGTGCCCTTACCTTTACATCCCGTCTCCTGCAAAGAGTCCAGCTCTGGGCTCAGCTCCGGATAGTAATCAATTAGCTAAGAGGTTAATGTGGGGTTGAACTGAAGTTTCCCAATTAGTTTGATTTCTTTTCCTTTGTAGTATCAATAGCCTTTGGATAACACAGTCAGAGTGCAGCCACCCTGTGTTAATGAGTGTTCTGCAGCCTCCTTGGTGTACCATCTGAGTTGGGCTGACAGGGTTAAGACGGTTTTAGTAATGTCAGCCAAGTTTCTTTGTGGTGAAACATAAATTAGACCCTGTGTTCTTTATTCAGTTTTTTTCAAGTTGTAGTTAAATGCATACTTATCCTTATTTTCTGTCATATTTATACTATTACAATAGTGCATGCTTGTATTTTGTATGGCAAAGGTTGAAATAATGAGGTTAGGTTGTGAGACAAAAGCTCAGCCTTCAAACTGCTTTAAATATTCAGTTTCAGGCATATTCAGAGGGCATATTCCTAATATGGTCATCTCAGACACAGATACCCACCCCCACATGCTGTTCTTAAACAGTTTAATTTAGTAGAGTCCAGGAAATCCATTTTATGAAGCCCCTTTAAGGTCTATATTGTTATACAAGACAAACTAAGATCTTGGGTAAAGTCTTACTACAATAAAATGGTGTGTCATCAACCATATCATTAATCCACTTACTATAAGTGCAGTGATTCTCTGAGCATGTCATTTCACTACTTTACCTATAAATTGTCCTTCAGTTGTCCTTTACCTTCCATCTCATCACGATGTTTTCCATTAAGGTCCATTAAGGAACTATCTGATTACATCTGTAGTTCCATAAGTAGAAAGGGGCTAATTGCTAAAACTTAAAATGCTCAAAGGTTTTAGCAACACCTTTGAAACAGAAATAAATAGTGCTTTTGTTGGTGACTGTTTTAAGCAGCACATTACTAGACTTTCGGTATGCTGACGGATACTTCTGCTCCTTGTGGATTTGAAGCATTACACTAACAGATGCAAAGGAATCAGCAGTATCAATTTAACCTCTAAGCATGCAGATTAAAATGTGCTAAATCCAGATATGACAATTAAAATACCAAGGTGTTTGTAATCAATTTGACTAAATTGTCAAACTTGTGTCTATTTGTGGTTACCAACAATTTTTAAAATTGCAACATGTTAAAAATTGGGAAACAGTCTGTATAGAACAGACTTAATATGAAACATCACATTAGAAAATAAAGTTAGCATCATTTTATATCAGTTCAAATAAATAACAGCTGCTCCGAATTTATCTAGAGCTGTCCAAGCCAGGTCAGGTTGTTGAGCCTAGGTGGGATGTTGTGGCATTGCAAAATGCCAGTTTCCTCAATTATCTAGAATTCAAAAAATGTTGGTTTCATCACTAACAATCACAAGAGAACAGTACATTGTGAATCAGAATGGGTTTTTTTGTATGTATTTTGTATATTATTTTTTTTCTCTTTCTCTTATTTTCTTTTCTAAATGTACCCGTATATTGTTCACATGTTGAAATAAATTACTAATCAATCAATATAAAATGGAAAATTGGATGAATAGTTTAGGACAAATGGCCACCTGAAAATCAACACATATCCCCATTTGGGCCTTTTTTTTTCTCCAACATTTAGTGTTCAAAATGTATTAAAGAGTCATTTTTGGTTTTGATTAATAACTTTTGATCTTTAAACTAAGAGAATACCATATAATGACTGAAATTTTTAAGCATCATTTTCAGTTGCAGTAACCCTAAATTAGTAATGTCTGACTACATTTATATCAAAAGCATTTTGACTGTAGGCCAGTGTTATTCACCACATGCCAGCAAACCACTTAGCGATAAGGTCTGGTTGTATTGTAGCCACATGCTTAAGAAAAAATGCTTACTTTCAGAAAACTAGAAGTTACCGTAGCTGCCAAATAAAGACTTTTACATGTTTTGTCATAATGGCTTTTCTTTGTAAAAGATACCTTTTAGCAGCCAAGCGTGTTATGTTAATTTTAAACAGGGGTCTGATGAATGATAGGAGGTTAATCTAAACAGACTGCAACAAATCATTTAACAAGATCATGTCATGATTTTGATATTGTAATTGAACTTTCAGACAATAAGAAAAATATAGAACATCTTTTTATTTGAGGTTACATGTCGGTATTCCTGAGTCAGTACAGGTAGTATATTTAATTATTAAACCACATATACAGCAACCTCTCCCCTCCTCTAGTCCTGTTATGTACTGTCTGTTCAATCTGTGCTGCCATTAAGTAAATGGGGACAAGGGAAGACTTTGCCAAACACTTATGTACCAAGAAATACGTTTATTGATGTTTGTGGCAATTTCTGCTGGCTGCCAATAGACTTTGATAAATGCCACAGATAACTCATAGCCCCTGTAAATTAACTTTCAGACACTTGCGTTTGATCACCTATAATCTCTACTGTTGCACATTGTGTTTGCATTGCCTAATCATCCCTCCCCGCCCCAATGGCAGCCACCCAGTTTTTAAAAGAAAGAATCACTGTGTCTGACCGAAGTGTCGTGCAAAAACAAGGCGGCGGATTATTTTTATTTAATATGACACATTTTTGCACTCACACTTCAGCTGCTGACAGCTTTTCAGCACATTTACATCAAGGGCCATATTAAAGGAGTCTGTGAATATATTGTGTCATCCTTGAAGATGTATTATGTGCCTTTTTCTTAGCTGAGAAAAAGAAAATGAAGTAGTCTTGGTTTAGAATTAGGTTTCAAGCATTTGATTAACTGATGCTTCCATATGGATTTCTGTTTTAAAGGTACACATGAAGTGGCATTAGTGCCTTCCATTAATCACTATTAGGGTAAATATGGCTTATTTGTTCATTCTACACTTTCAATGGAGTCCAGCCATTATGCTGTTTTGTTTCACTTCCTCCAATCTGACTAGCATCTTTTATTCCTGCTAATATAATTTCCTGCTTCTTCAAAGCCGTATTGTGATGTGTTGTGTTTAGAATTTCCTTACAAGTTTTCTTACAATGCCCCTGAGTGCTTTTCTTGTCATTTAAAGCTGAAAGGATTATTGTTTTATGTTTCTTCATTGTGATTTGAGCTTGTTCATTTGTTTCCCAGGTCCATGGGGAAGATGTATGGGCAGCGACTGTGGCCTGGGTGGCAGCCAAAGCCGGGCAGTCTGGTGTGCCCATGTGGATGGCTGGACAACACTTCACACCAACTGCGACCAGGCCCAGCGTCCCTCAAACCAGAG
Source organism: Pelmatolapia mariae (assembly GCF_036321145.2). Lineage (NCBI taxonomy): Eukaryota > Metazoa > Chordata > Actinopteri > Cichliformes > Cichlidae > Pelmatolapia > Pelmatolapia mariae. The sequence continues at coordinate 69,187,449 of NC_086236.1, forward strand.
AAACTGTTTCCGTGTGTGTGACTGGCACAAGGACCTTTATGACTGGAAACTGGGTGCCTGGAATGAGTGCGTGCCAGTATCAGCGAGGACCTTTGGGGCCCCACGGCAGTTCACGTGCAGTGGAGGCGAAGAGGGCATTCAGACCCGGGAGGTGGGCTGCATACTCAAGTCAGACGGATCTCCAGCAGAGGATGCCATCTGTGAGTACTTTGAACCCAAGCCTCGTCTAGAGCAGGCATGTTTGATCCCTTGCCCTCAGGATTGTGTGGTTTCTGAGTACTCGCCATGGACATCCTGCTCCAAAACGTGTGGAACAGGCCTCAGGAACAGAGTACGCAGTGTCCTAGTCCCTCCACTTTTTGGAGGCGCTGCCTGTCCCAACCTAACTGAGTTCCAGTCTTGCAAACCAGGGCCTTGCACAGGTCCAGAGGGCATGTACAGTCTCAGGGTTGGACCGTGGAGCCTTTGTGCCCTCCCGCAGACTCGGACAGCTCGCCAAGTTAAACGCAGGAAAGGCAAAGGGCAAGGGCTCCGGGAGAGGGCAGGAGTAAAAGATCCCGAGACTAGGGAGCTTATCCAGAAGAAGCGTACCAGGAACCGCCTCAACCGGCAAGAGAGTCCCTTCTGGGACATTCAGGTGGGCTACCAGAATCGGGAGGTGACCTGCATCCATAGGAATGGGAGCACTGTGGGACGCAAGTGAGTGGCAATAATTTTTATGGTAATGTGTATGTTGTTGTTTTTTTTGTTTTTGTTTTTTGTGGGTGTGTGTTTGTGTGTGTGCTTTTATTCCCCCTCAGCATAAATTTAAGCTTCCTTCCTTAGGTACTGCAAATGCTTTTGCTGTATTTTTAAACTAAAGCATGTTTCCCCTGCCTTTCAGGCTTTTTGCCTAATGTAATCAATATGTCTGTTTTCATATTTTCTTAGTGTTGCTGACTATTGATTACTCTATGTATTTGTATTTTTGTCCATTTATTTTTGTCAGAAGGTCAACCTAGACTTTCATGTATACTTGTCCTTCATCTGGTGAATTTCTTACAGCTGAACATGAAGCCAAATTTGTCCTCCTGAAAGTTTTTCTTCACCCTGTCATGAAGTGACACGCAGGGGAGGATGTTTATCCGCTGTGTCTTTGTCACTGCTGTGCTGTCAGAGCAATGAGGCACAACTCCCCGTACATTGTATTTCATGTCAACTTCTGAGGATGGAAGTGGAAAAGAAAAACTCCTTTTGTGACATGAGATCAATCTGAACTATGAATCTGTGTGGTACTTTTCGAAATATGGCAATTTTCTGTTTTGCCCGGTGGTTTCGAATCAGATGTTTTATGAAAAATTGAACAAATCAAGCGTTGCTCAAAATGCCACCAAAAGGATGTTTTTCTTGCAAAACAACAAAGGAACAAGGTTATGGTAACCAAGGATATAGGTTAAAGGCACAGTTTACACAAACAATTCATTAATTGCAGTGCAGCCTCAGTCATCTATATCCTTACAGCTCCTATGGGTGTGGATGAGCCTATATTGGACAAAGAGAGCTCTCTGACAATGCCTTTCAGAGCATAAAGCAGGGAATTCAGTGTATATCATAGCCAAACACTATCATGAGGCCAAACAAGGCTCCCCTGCCACTCTGCATTTCATTGGACTTTAATGTGTAGCTCTTTCTGCCAGAGGGTGCAATCTATCAAAGCTGCCTTCTCAGAGAGAGAGATGTATTGGATCTCTATATTCAATATATGACACATGGTGAACTGAAAGATGATTTTTAGTTTAAAATCTTCCCTCTAAACAAGTTTATATGCAATACAGAAAACAGAACACTCAGTACAGAACTTGTTACCTCCGTACATTTTACTAACCAACTCAGGATTGTGCAGGGCCTAGAGCCTATTCCACAGTTATTGGGCAACGAGTGGGGTACCCAGAGAGAGCCCACGCAGACGCAAGGAGAACAAGCAAACTCCACACAGTAATCCATGACATACTATCCAAAAATGTATATAGGATATAGGATCAGGAAAATAAAGCACAAGACCTCCATTTTCTCCCACATTCTGATGAATGGTACAGATCCAAAGTGTTAGCGGGTCTGTTGACATGGCCAAAATAAATCAGGAAAATATAGATTTCTCAGCTTCTTCCTGATGTGTTGTGCTGCTGGTTTTCCAGTCAGCTCAGCCTCATTAGAAAACATGAAATAGTCACAAAAAAGTAATCTAATTCATGTGTGTGTGTTCATGGACACAAATTATCAGTATGGATATATAGTTAAAGTTTTTCAATAGGAAGTATATTTTGTGTAAGAAACACATATTTTGCCCAGAGATAGATGGGAGGCATAACCACGCCAATGAAGAAAACAAAGCTTTAGAAGAGGTGAAAGTAGAGCTGGGCGATATAAGATTGTTTCATATCACGATATGTTTTTTTCATTTCAGGCGATAACGATATATATCACGATATAAGCCAAATAACTATATTTGTAAGATTTAAATGTGCCGTTGCTCACAAGTAAAATGTGAAATAATCAGCAGCTTGTTTTGATTTAAATATTTATTTCCCATAATAAGTTCAACAGGGTAGATGTACTTAAGGAACGTGAGACTTCAGTTTCAGATAAATAAAGGCAAATATTGCAAACTACACAAAAGGCAGCCGCTAAAGCATTTAAGTTTCAAAATAGAACAAACAAAACAAACTACTAAATTGTCAATTCCACTTAGAAACAAAATTTTAATTCTAAAAATAAATCTTAGTTTGTTTTACAGAAGAACAGACAAAATTGACTAACTTTTGTCAATATCAAACTGAGAACTAAAAGGAAATTCTCAATCTCTCCTTGTTGTATAGCTTAGCTTTTCAAACAGTTTTAACAGTGACTTTAGTCTGACAAAAGCCGAATGACGAATTAGCGCTTTCAGTCAGAGATTGAGCATGCACCGGTTTATTGTATTTCCAGACTTGCTTTCGGCACAATTTACAGTGCGCGCTACTCTGTTTTTTGTCAGACTTCAAATAGCTGAAATACCTTCACACTACGGAACTTCTATGGCCCTTCCGTTCGACATTGGAACCATCATCTGTTTTCTCTTCGGTAACCTTCAGTCACGCTCTCGGTTGATTTTTCTCTAGTTGGCAAACTCATTTCCTCCATTACCCGGGCGGCACGGCGGCTGGCAGCTGCTTCCCAAACAAATACACATGTGCGGCTTGGCACTTGTGCTGTACGTAACAAGTCACGTGACGTGACGCTGCGGCTGTGATTGGTTCGGCTCTGCGCTACTTAATTTGGATTGACTGTTCTTCTTTTTTTTAAGAGGACAAGAGAGATGAGGCCTATCGCAATAGTTTAATTTTTCTATCGAGGAAAAGTTATTTCGCAATACATATCGTTATCGTTCTATCGCCCAGCTCTAGGTGAAAGATATTGCATTATAACCCAAAACATCATTTTCTTGTACTAACCTAATTGTTTTTAATTCCATTTTAATATATTTTAGTTCAGACAATCCAGGCTCAGGTACAGTTATTATAAAGACACTCTATTTAAGCTGCGTTAGCCTGCTGCATACTCCAAGCTGCTTTGCAACCCACCTTCATTCCAGGTCCTCCTTTTTGTGCTGTTTCATAACGTTCCATCATCAGTGTCAGATCTGTTGTCATGCATGCTCCTGCTCTGTTCTGTTCTTGTCTTGTTGCTGCTCCTCTCCCCACGTCCAGGTTTCCAATTATGCACATAGTAGGGGTCGGGGCAATTACTGCAAATGGAAATCTTTTTATGCTTAAGAGTGAACGGCAGAACAACACGGCATGTTCACATAACAGACAAGTGGATAATCTAGTGTCATTATGTGTGATTTAAGAGTCAAGTTACTAAAAGAAACCTCTAAAGATATAGATAAAGAAACTGGTTTGAGAGACATCCATTATGAGTGGGAGATAAAAGAAGTCAGTAATTGTAAAGCAATATCATAAAGTGAAAAATTGGAACCACATCAAACAAATTACTATTCAAGTAGGTCACTAAATTACACCTTCAGTGGGTACTTTTACCCAAAATACATGGTTTAACTGTACGAGTGCTTCCACTTATACTGCTAAGCCGATGGGGAATCTAATCTTTTGCCCTGACATTATAGCTGTGAGCTACACTGTCTGACTCAAAATAAGATAGATCAAATAGCTCTCAGCTCCATCTCACTCACTCTAGTTCCTGCCTGAAATGCCCATCAAACATTTACTCCCCTCTCTGCTAGAGATCACCGTATTTGATAGAAGGGCATTGCTAACAGAAACCTTTCACAGTACAGTATCTTTTTAAACATGATTAATTACCACTGAGATACTCTAGCAGTATGCTGTTCTCCAAACTTAAATTCATTAAGTACACATCAGACATATTGTTCCCCAGTAAATTTTAGGCGGTGCTAAAGTCTAATGTCCCTCCCACAGACTCTGTTGGGGAGAAACTATTTTTCTGACTGGCTAATATGACTCATTATCTCTAATGAGCTCATTTACAGTTGCATACATTTTGTATCCTGCGAAGATCAGATATGGTTGCATTGCTTTACCGAAATGAAAAAGCCAAGTGGCTAAAGTTTTAGAGTAGGTTACCGGAAGGTCCCCGGCTTATGTGCTTCACAAATGTCCTTGGGCAAAATACTGAACCCCCAAATTAGTCCGATGCATCCATCAGTCTAGTTTTGTGTCCTGGATAAGACAAGTGTTGTATGCTAGGTGAGATTTTCTGGTTTTTCCCATCTGGTCTACACATCTTTTCCAATGCTTACTTATTTTTATCCTGAGTGGGGACATAATTTACTTATGCTTCAAAATGCTTAACGCTACTTTGACAGCTATGTGATGGAGCTGCTTTTCCACTGCAAGTGGAAACAGTTCATACTGCAAGCCAAGATTAGCTTAGGCTTTCAGCGGCTAAGCTAATCTGGAAATACAATAATGGTACAAAAAAAAGTAAAAAACTAAAAAAAGAGAGTACATCTTCTGTCCTTTCTAATATTTACATGTCAGGACATGAATAAAAAATATTTAGTCTTTACCGGGATGTAAAATTAGGTAAATACAACCACAGATAAATAACATCACATGATATATTTCATGGTTTCAAAATGTATTTAACTCTTAAACCAAAATGCAGAAGCAGTGTGTGATTCAATAACTAGTACAACCACTTTTAGCAGCAATAACTTAAAGTACATAGCGTTGCTGCAGTTCATTGAGGTTTGCGGGCATTTATTTATGTACAACACTATTAAAGTTTCTCCAAATCATTTCAGTCAGGTTACAGTCTGAACTTTGGGCCATTGCAACATCTTGATTCTATTCTTTTTTTGTGATTTTGCCTGTGTGCTTGAGATCATTTTCCTGTTTCTGCCACACTTTAGGTGTCAGAGACAATTTACATAGAAGTATTCATAGTATACATAGGAGTATATAGAGTTCGCAGTTGACTCAGTGACTGCAAAATAATTGCAGTCATTGAGTTGGTGTGGACCTCTTTTATAAGCTAAATCATTACCCCTCCACCACAGTGTATGACAGTTGGTGTGAGGTGGTTGTGCTAATATGCTGTGTTTAGTTTTCTTCACAAATGGTACTCTGCATTATGGCCAAACATGTCCACATTGGTCTTATCAGTCCAAAGACATTGTTGGCAAAGTCTTGTGGTTGGTTCAGATGCAATTTTACAAAACTAAGCCAGGCTGCCATGTTATTTTTAGAGAGAAGAGGCTTTCTCCTGGCAACTCTTCCAAATAAGACACACGCCTTTTTCTAGTTGCACTATCATGAATAACGTGCTAAGTGAGGCCTTTAGAGTCTGAGATGTGGCTCTTGGGTTTTCTGCTATTTCTCTTAGCATTGCATGCTCTGACCTTGGGTTGAATTTTCCTAGGGCATCCAATCCTGCCAAAATTGGAAACAGCCTTTAATTTTTTGGATTTATGAATAATCTTTCTCATTGAAGAATGAGAAATGGTTTTATAATCCTTGCCAGATTGATGGGCACCAACAAAATCATTGCTGAAGATCATTCACAATCATTGGCGATGTCTTTCCTTCGTGGCATGGTGTTATGATTCAGACTGCCAAAACTTATATTGTTATTATATTTCAATACTTTCAATATACTTTTACACTGCTTCTGCCTGTTGGTTCAATTTTTGGTAAATAAATAATGACATGGAGTAATATGTTGTTATCTGTGGTTGAATTTGTTAAGGCCCGTTAAGAATCTGATTATTTCTATTATGTCCTGATATTTAAAACCTTACTGCTTTCTTTTTACCATGGCTATAGATCTACAACGATCCATGGATAGCTTTCAATATGCTACCAAGCACAATGGGCTATTTTAGTGAGAACTGCAGCTAGCTAAGTAAGAGAAAAATGAAATGGATTCAGCAGATTATCATGTTATGAAGCACCCTCACAAAAGAAAAAAAATCCTGGAAATAGTGGTAAAAAGAAGGCTATCATCAAAGCAGACTAGAATATACTGTATTATATTTTTCAGTTAATTTAGTTGCATTTGGAGGTTATTTTATATTAGATATTGAAGGACTAAAATCTTGCTAGAGTATGTGAAAGGGTAAGTGATTTCTGGCATGTTATAATAGTGTTTAACCTTTTGTATTGTCGTTTTGTTGCTTCCCATGTGGGATAGAATAATAGGAAATTATTATTAAATAATTAAATTACTTAGATTGTTACACACATTTTTTTAATGGTTTTTCCAATCTAACAGTTAAGTTCAAGTTCCAAACTTTAACTTCTAGTTAAAAAAATGTAACTATTCTGGAAACTTTAGATTGACAGCAGCAATGACTAACAACACAGTAGTAGCCTCCATAGTCTACATGTTCTACTGAGGCTCCTGATCTTTTTTGAGTTCTCCACAGCTCTCACTTTTTCACAAATTGCAGACTGGTTGTTTGTATAGTATGAAAAGTGCTGCATAAATGTATGTGTGAATGGATGCAAAGTAAAGTACAGCCCATTCACCGAATGTAAATACCACCAAGAGGCTATTGAAAGCCTGCTGTCTGACTGTGGTCGTAATGCCTTCCTACCTGGTTCGAATACTTTCATCTTTCCACGACATTTTTTTTACGTATAAGAATGCGTGGAAATAGTAACACACAGTTTTGCTTTTCTGCTGTCTTGATAATTACAGCTAAAGTAAAAATATAGTAATATTGACTAAATAAATGAAGATCCATCTCAATATAGAAATGAAATAACATTTTTTCTCTATGCCTAAGCACTTTGACTCTAACATTTGCCGCTCACACTCCAATGGGAGCAGCTGTGGGTTTAGTATCTTGCCCAAGGATAATTTGACATGCAGAGTAGAGGATCAAACCACCTTCAAATTGGTACTCAACCAACCTCTACCTTCTTCCTAGCCGCCCATGGTGAAAACATACCAAAAAAAAAAAAACAGAGTGTAAAAGGAACAACCCTTTGACCACAGCTGCCATTATTTGCCCAAATGTTTCTTGCTGAAATAGCTGCTGACAATATTCAAGTGCTTGACCATCACTATTTGCATAGTCAAGACAGAAAACATACAGACTAACTTAATACAGATGACAAAATTCACAAAAACTTTACACCCAGTGTTCAAGATAACAAGGATGCCCTACAACTTTACTGTCATTATCAGCAACACAAAAATTACATATAGAAGTTGTTCAGCGTAAAGTCAGCATGAAAGCAAGAAACAAAGTTTCATTGCTCGTGTACTAACTTTGGTATTTTATAAACAGGGTATATTTTATTGACTCTTCAAAGGTTGTGCTCACTAAGATCTTACAGATCCGAGGATGTGGTGCATGCAGTCTGAACAGTTTAGTGTAAGTTGCAAATTACGCCTGTGAGACTTGTAAAACGCCAAACAGGTGTCAATAAGTCTCTGTAACATGTATTGGTGTAAACCTTTGATGTCTTTATTAAGTGAATGTAAAGTAATCAATTATTCTTTTAAAGAGCTTCTTTGGATCCATCCTCTCGCTTTCTGTTCCTTGACTGACATTAAGTTAAAATGTCATCACTGCTCCCTTCAAACTTGTACTTGGGGCTTTTGCGACGGCTCTGATCTCTTAGAAGGATTTGGTGACAGTGCCAAAAGAGCCCGCCTCTATTCATATCACATTTCAGTCACACGCCACTTGTACTCTAAGATTTAATCAATTATGTACTAAATCTATTCATTAATGCTTTGTTTGCGCCAAGCTCTCAGCACTAACTGGGATCAAATATTTCAAAGGAGCCGTGAAAACAACTCACATGCCCTTAGGAACATAAATATTAATCCTTGACTTGTTTATTTCTTGTTCTAAAATATTCATAGTTGTTTTTGCCACTTGCGGAAAAAAAAGAAAAAAAAGTGGAACAAACTTCCCAGTGCAGCAAAAAAAAAAACAGTCATCTGCGGACCGGGTGCTCTCCAAACATCTTGCTCACTTCATTTCCAATTTCGTTTGATGAACATCTGTCAGTGAGTCGCTTCTTTCTCTGTTGCTCACAACTCATCCTAAACAGCCAGTTTCCTTATAACTTGTACTGCTGTCCTGTTGTTTGGGCTTGTTTCTTACTTACTTTGATGCAGACCCATATGGAAAAGATATATATATAAATCTTATAAAGTTTGTATCTGTCTTGTGTGAAACTTGTATGAAAAGCATACAAGAGTGAAAACAGATATAAGATCCCTTGAAAAATTATATAAATGAAACTTGTATGTTTTGGATACTTACTAAAACAATATATGAAAGTAATGAGAAAGTGGCCACTTTCATGAGTAAATCATATAAGCCTTATATGATTCACTATATGAAGTAGGCCACATCTTATGCAAGTCTTTTATAAGTTTTTTCTATTTCTTTTCCATATGGGGAAGGTCGTACAGGGATCGACTAATTTTATTTTTTGAGACCACATCTATCCCTCAGATATTTTTCTTTTATTAAAAAAAAGGCTGCTTTAATCATTTTGATCAACATCAATTATATTTTTTGGTCATTTGAGAGGAACTCTGCTTTAATCAATGACTTTCAAATAACAAGTGTGTACAGGTGTTGAATTACAGTATGCAGACTTTCTGTCTGCCTGCATCTTGTCTGGAAGCTGTTAGAGTCCATTACTGAAAGTAGATGTATTAAACCTACATGCTTAAGAATGAGCATTTTTCAGACGTCATCTTACTTATTTAAATAGAATCTGATTGTGTCCTCATTCTGTCTGAATGACTGAGATGAAGAAATAATGACTTCTTTTCGCAACTTTGAAATCTCCACAAAAATGCTCGGGCATGCACACAACAAACGGCAACGACTCAAAGGATCCAGTTGCTGAGAAAATGGGTCACTGGCTGCATTAGGGGGCTTTTTAAAAACACAAGAAGTTCCATCTGAGACAGGAAATCGAGCCATCACCCTCTGTGCGCCACATTCACTGTTTAAATTCCTCATTGTTTTCCTCCCAAGCAAGATGAGCCGGCACACCAAGCGTGTTTGGCAGAAAAACAGAACTAAGATTTTTCACAGTGTCGCTCCAGTAGCACTTCAAAGACTGCAGAGGTGTTTTAATCTGTGAAGACACAGGAGTTAAAAGAAAAAAAGACACAGCACAACTGAGCTCATACATTTCCTGATTTATACCAAAAGTCTGAGTTGCTGGAGGTGAAGTGTGGTGGCAACGTCTAAATGAGAGGTTTCTAAATGAAGCAGAGCTGTAATTAGCACTAATAGCTCGTCAGCTGCTTTGCCTCAAGGGGAGAGACATCGAGAACAAGTACCAGAAAGCAGTCGGCTTTAGTTAGAGCAAATTTCTAATGATTCGGAAGGGACCCAAAGAGGACGGGTTATTCATTACGTCTAAATACTGTTTAGATGATCAAAAGATGTTTGTGAGCGATTGATCAGAGGTTGTTTTGGCTGTCTTAACACTTGACACTTATTGGTACACACACCGTGCCATATCATTCCTTTTTTACTCTTAATGTGAAACTGATTATGCAGTGTGTATGCTAATGAGAAGCTAATGACAGTTAAGGGCGGAGGGTTCAAAGCTTCATGTGTGGTGTCACACATGTCGATGCAAAGTCTTACACCAATAGGCAACTTGGCACATTGACATTAAAATAGAATTGAGAGCTTGCTGAAAACTTTAGTGCCATTGTAATGAGGCATCAGCAAGCTATACACCGCATGACTTGGATGAAGAAGTAGAATAGTGAAATGTTAAGTGGATTCATTAAGTCAGTGAATCTACAGGCAGTTTTCAACAATGCTGATATCTGGTATTTTTTATTAAGAAAAACATTTTAACACATGATATTCTGACTAATATATGTAACTGCAGAGCTCCTTCAGTGACAGACTGCTGCATCCTCGATGCATGAAGGAGCGTTTCCGCAGGTCCTTCCTCCCTGCAGCTGTCAGACTGTACAATCAGAACTGCTCCCAACAAACATAGAGGTTTACATCAGCGCTGTAACTTGCACTATTTTATCAACCGATTCACACTATAACCAGGGTTTGCCTCTTAACTTCATTTAATTGTATTTAATTTAGTAACGGTACAGTACTCTGTTTTTGGTAACCATTGTCCTTGATGTAAATATGTAAAAATTGTGTATGTTTCTGTTCTGTGTCTTGTGTACTGTTTGTTTGTATATGTGTCTTTCTTGCTGCTGTTACACCCAAATTTCCCCTTGTGGGACAGTTAAAGGATTATTCTATTCTATTCTAGAGGCTTTCTTACCACGAATGCTGTATCTGTATGCTAAATGTGGGCCTGTATCCAAAAACTGATTACCCTGCTCTTGACTTATAATATCCATTCACAATTCTTATAATTTTCCTTTTTCTTTCTTTTTCTGAAAAAAAAAACAATGAACAACTTAAGCAGGATCTTCCATACTCATTTTCAGTTCCGTCTATTTTCCTTTGACTCTTCTAGCTTAGCTTTGCACAATTCAAAGTAATCATTCTCTATCTTATATTTCCTACATCCTCTCAGTTCAACCTCTCTCTGAAACAAGCTGTTGCCCCTTGCAAACAAAAGGTTTGAATAGCAGGTGGGTGGGCTTCTTCACGCACAGCCAGAGATTAGGGTTATCGTCTCTCATTAGCATCACACAGAGCCAAAAGTAGGAAAAAAAACTGTCTCAAATTGAGTGTTTAGAGCAGTCTGTGGCCTGAGCATTTGGTTGCATGTGCTCATGTGTTCATGGCCATTTGACCAGCAACCACTGCAATATATGCAGAGGTTCCAAATGTTTTCAGATTTAAACATTTGGATCACATGCTATTTTATTTAAAGTATTACGTGAATTTAACTATTTTTCTTTTAAGTGATAAAAAGAAAAATATCTGGAAGTCTCTGTTCTGAAAATTCAGTTATTATTTAATTTAATGTCGGTTTTTTGTAATGCTATCACTTTAGACAGTTACAATTTTATAACCTCTGTCTGTGGTAATCACTGACAGTTATGGACACAGTAACCCTCTGCACTCATGGTGTCACAGCATCAGCAAACTAACAAAAAGATAAACAAAACACAACCTGAGCAACTGATCTAAACCGAACAACCCTGTATGCCAGAACGCATTTGAGATGAGTTTATTTGCTATTTCAGTTCCATGATTTTCATGTCGCAAGAGAAATAATGGGAATAATAGTGTAAACTATAGATAGACATTGTATACTTTTGGACCTTTGACTAGTTCAGGTTATTAAAACTATTGAGTTACAATTCTGAAATAAAAACATGAATTTATATTACTTAGATTACTAATTTTTGTAGTTATTTTGAACATTTGGATTTAGAGTCTGAGTGATAGCCTACCCAGGGCTTACCCCGTCATTCATCCTATGAAAGCGTAATTGGATCAGGGGTCGGTCGGTTGGCTGGTTGACTGGTTAAAGGGCTTAATTACAAGTGTAGCATATTCTCTATTTTATTTGTAGTTTTGTCGGAGCTATAAATAAAAAAATTTTCTTTTCAACCAACAGTCCAAATTTATATTGCATTAATGTTCTTATGATATCACTAAGATTTCATGTCATTCCTCTTTATCCTTTCCCAGCATGTGCTTAACAAGGGACCTTCCACTGACCATCCAGTCATGCGTTCTCCCCAAGGACTGCAAGCTTACCGACTGGACCATTTGGAGCCCCTGCACCAAAACCTGCATGAACCCTGAATCTCCCAGAGGCAATCGGACTCGGACCAGACAGGTGCTCCAGTTCCCCGTGGGCGAGGGGGCGGAGTGCCCACCCCTGGAGGAGTTTGAGTCTTGTGAACCTCAGGGTGAATCCATACCACCCTGTGCTACGTGAGTCACTCCTGATGATAGGGAAGAGATGCAGGGAGCACAGGTGGGAGTGAGCAGGGACTTAAAAAAAAATTGAGTAAAGTGTAGATGTGGAATTCATAGCATGGTACACAACAGGAGCTCATGTTTCACAGGGATAGAACTGCATGTGATGTTGTGATGATGCCCACCTCTTTAGTTATAGCATGGTTAAGAAAGACTGCAGGGATTCATATAAGGCTCAGGCACAAATACAGCAAACCCAAAGTGTTTGGTATTCAACCTGACTGAGACAACACACGCTTCCTGCTGAGTTCCCTTTACACACACCACCCAGCTAATTTGCTCTTCTGGGTGGCCTGTGTGTTTATTTGCGTATATGTGTGTAAGTGAGACACCATATTGGGATAGATTAGTTTAAGTGCTTGGGCTGGTGCCAGACACAAAGTAAAGACAAATGGATGGAGACTGTAAGGATATTCTAATTCCAGAAAATTACACACACTCATACATTAAACCATTAAAAGCATTCTCACAGATGGTTCAGCATATATCAACTCATAATTGTGTGTGATCCTAATCCCATCCCGGATGTTTCTGTTGGGGATATGTACAACTAGCCGACTAGACAATTAAATGGTGGCTTCATCTGCGAGTTGACCCCAGAAACAGTGGTCAGCTAGACAAACTTTTTATTCCTTATTAATTTACAAATATACATGCCTGTTACCTCTTGTTTCAAAGAGGACCGCAGAGGACAGCACTCTTTTCTTTCTCTGACAAGTTGTAAACAAGCAGGCTTTATCAAACAGACTGTATCAAAGTTTAATCTCTTGACTTGATCAATACAGAACCACAAGAAAGAAAGCTGCTAGTGCAAGCAATGTTAGTGTTAGCCACATTCAACAAATTTATTTACATTATTTCAACAGTTTATTAAGCAACTTATTATTGTCCAACCTTGACACTGATGTGTCTGAACATCTAGTAGGTTTTCAGAGACACAGCTATAAAATGCTGCTTCACATCCTTGTATAGGCTGCATAGTAAACTGAGGAGTGTAGACTACATTGGTTATAGACATCGAGTGCATATTTATGTTGTAAAGTGATTTCTGCAAGATTGTAAATACGCTTATTTTGCATTACATTACATGCATTACTCGCATGGTTGGTTCTCTCACTGTTGCCCATCGTTCCATGTTCTATGTTCACCTTGTAGTTACACCTGGAGAACCACAGAGTGGAGCGACTGTCGGGTTGACACATTGCTGAGCCAACAAGACCGTCGACGTAGCAACCTGACAGGGCTTTGTGGAGGAGGCTTACAGACGAGAGAAGTGTACTGTGTTCAGGCCAACGCTGAGCTTCTAAAATACCTCAATGACCTTCGAGAAAAGGACAAAGGTAAAGTCAACAGTATTCCTAAAGACCCTGTTGTGTATGTATATTAACTTTTGAGTTAGTACCTGATATCAAGATGTCATATACTGTATGATTTAGAAATTTTAAAATGTGTAATCTAATTTGATGGCTGATGGTTGCATCCTTCAGTACCTGATTTCGGGCCCGATTTGTATCATCGCTAGCCTAGAGTTAGTTGTAATTGATCAGGTACTGACCATTTAGAAAATGATTGCTGGAAGTGAAATTAGTCATAATTTCACCTAGTTACTTGCTATTGTTGCTAGCAGATTACCGTGTTTGCCCATAGTTTGCGTGAAAGATGCCAATTTTCAGTAAAATTATGAAGAATTTCTGCTTTTTGTTATGTTCATTCAGTCACAGTGGGCTACTGACAGTTTTTTGAGATGTTAATGTTCCCTTAGCTCAGTGGCTCTTGAAATGTGGGGTATAAAAGATGGGCTTGGTCACTGTGACCTCACACACTGGTTACTGAAGTCCCAGCATGAAGCCTTGAGCTGAGCCTTACCGTCCTTTGGGACCACGTCTTACGAAATTGTCCTCATAGTGCATTCAAAAAGACTCATCCTAGTGACTGAGACCATGATTGTTGCCATTAAAAGTTACAGTTACAGTTAAAGTGTTACCACTTGTGCTTGTTGGTTATATTTTATAGAGTTTGTGTAGTCTGCTGTACATCCACTTCAGAATGTAGTGACTTTACCTCATTTCACAGCTTGTTAATACTGGTAGCCTTTTCTTCACATACAACCAGCAACAAGCATTTTAGCATGTCTCTCAGCACAGCTTTTTTTTTTAAGCTGAAATAAAAGTTGGAGCTGTAGCATTTCTATGATTCTCCACTTTAATGGGCCACCAGTGTTGTAGACCTTCTTACCTAGCAAGTGCTTCTTAAAATATGAAGTAGATCTCTTTACAAGTGTCAGATACTTACTATCATCCAGCTACAACATGATTTGACTGTGATGTTGTTCATGTCCTCTTCACCCACAAATTCAAAATTATGCACACCTCCACAGACTAAAAGCTTTCTTCTCTGCAATCCTGCCAGCTGAGCTGCACTTGATGCTAGTATGTAGCGACTCATAAAGGACAGAAAGCAAAACAAATAAAGTGTAACAGTAAAATGTAACAGTAACTGAAAAGGGGTAAATACCGCAAATCTAAGTATACGAACCTGAATGCTCTAAGGCAGCGGTCCCCAACCCCCGGGCCTCGGACCGGTACCGGTCCGTGAGTCGTTTGGTACCGGGCTGCGAGAGTTGAGGCTCAGGTGTGAAATGTATGGTTTTCAGGGTTTTTATCGGTTTTCAGCGTTATTTTGTTATCGTTTTTATCGTTAACTCGGTTTTCCTGGGTCTTTTCACGTGTGTTATGAATAAATCTTCTTTTTTTCAGTACCGGTACTAGTTTTATTTTGTTGTATTTATCCGCGACACCTTAAAGGCCGGTCCGTGAAAATATTGTCGGGCATAAACCGGTCCGTGGCGCAAAAAAGGTTGGGGACTGCTGCTCTAAGGAGTTACTCTGGAATGTGTTAACCTCAAGACTCTTACTGATTTACTGAATAATGTGGGATGTGGTGGATTGACTGTTTTGGTCTCTGAAGGGGGACGTGCCCCTGTATTACATAAAGACAGTCCCAGTGACTTTCAAAGAGTGAGCTTTAGGATTTAGAAAAAGAAGACATCACTAACATTGGATTAGGACTCTCGGAACTGCAGAGAAAAAGTCAAATTGTTAATAAAAAATGCTCTTTATCATATTTTATGTTCTTGTCAAAGTCCAGTTTTTGTATCAATGTGTAAGGTTTCCTCTTTGAGGCCAGTGAGTCATTCAGTCTTCAACCTTTTTTTTGTCTGTTGTCTGAATCAACTGTACAGACATATACTGGAATCAACAGCCCATGACGGTGCACAGAGTTTGTCTGTGTCACAGCTCAGCCTCTGACTCATCTGACAGAGCAGCAACTCAATTTTTCTCCATTTTTCTCTGTCATTTTCACACAGAATGGGAGGCAAAAAATATATATCTTTCTTGCTGCATCTCTGTATGTTTATTAATAGAACCAGCTCCTTTTTTCTTCAAGATTCTGTAGGTTTTATCTTGTGAATATGGACCTTCACTTCATTTTCATGCTCTTCAAAGCATTTTTTAAAAATCTACATTGACTTGATATGTAGTCATAGCCAGTAACATAGCTTTTCTCTGCATACTGTTAAAACATTGCAAACATGACTTCAGAACTGCAATTTATTGTTATTTGTGAATACAGCAGAATGCTAAAAATGCTGTATTTTTGTGTAGTGTTACGAGCTTATGCAAAGGTGTGGTGTCCATCATCCTTCTTTCCCTCAACAAATCAAAAGAATTGCTATTACTCAAACACAGTACTCTAGCACTGGTCAGATTTTAGTGAAATATGCATATAACGTTAACCTCATGGGTCTTCACCAAACTGTCCTCAGGGTCAAGGTCATATTCATCATTTTAATAGGGACTTTTCCTTCTAGAAGACTGGTCAGATTTGAATGAAACAGCATTAATTCCCCTGGATAAAACGGAGCCTTCTCAGTGGATTTTAATTCTCATTAGTTTGTTCATTACAGCCAACAAATGACAGCAAAGCATAACTTACTTTCTGTGCTTCAAACATTACAAGAACCTGTGAATTGCGATGGACCATGAGGTGGGTGAGTTATTACATCACTGACGTTCTAATTTTCTTTTTCATTTCAGTTAAAGCTCTGTTTCATTTTGTAGCTTGAGTCCTTCCATAACTCATCTTAGCAAAATCATGTTGCTTGAAGTCCTAACATTTCATTGAAGCTTGAAGAGGTTGTTTTTATAGATAAAATCTACAGTACTTTAGTGTAATATGAGTATAGTGCATAGTACAATTTAAGTCTAAGGATACTACAAGAGGAATATTAAAATAGCAGCATAATGCCTTGCACCTCCATGCAGTGGTTGGCACTGTAAGCAAGAAGGTTCAGACTGGAATTTACATGTTTTCGGTGTGCCTGGTGAGATTTCATCCCACAGTTCAAGAACATCCTTTTTAATTAATGGCTGTTTTCAAATTGGCTGTAGTTGTGGGTGTTGGATCAATAAAGTGCTTAGAGTGCATAGCATAAAGCACTATGTGAAGGTAAATGTGTCCTGTTGTGTAAAGCACTTTGAGTGGTAAGTGGGATGAGAGAAGTGCTACAGTATGTAAATGACTCTCCATTTCCATGAAAAGTATGACGTTATAAAGCTTGTACTCTATGCCACACAGTATCATGACAGTTCTGTTGTGGTATCTGATCACTGGATGAGAACATAAGTATGTTTTTATAATGACACTCTGCATATACTGTGGCTGTCATGCAGAAACTTCCAACTTGTTGGTCAGATTCAAAATCCAGATTTTCTGCAGGTCTTTGAATGGTTTTTCTACTTGAAACCAGTTAGAAAAATTGATTATTAGAAACATGCTTACTCTTTTATGCACCAAGCTGAGGTTTAGACTTGGTGTACATTTGCAAGCTTTATTACACTGCATGTTTAATCTGTGTGCAGTAAAGTTATTTAAATTAACTCTTTAGCAATAACCCACTACTCTGTCTTTCGCTACCCTTTCAAGTGTTTTTATTTTGTTGTGTTGTTTTTGTGGCCTGCTCTTCAATTATGCGAACCTTATATAGATAATTTGTCAAAGAAATCTAATTTTGTCAAGAGCACATATTGATCTCGGGAGGCTGTCGACCATCTTTCCTCTATAGCGTAGCCACAGCTGCATACATCAGATACTACACCATCACACAGCCTGAAACAAATCAGTCCAATTCTCAAGGGTAACTCAAATAGATTTGATCAAGCACTGTTACGTGACACTCTTGCATCCTCCAATCCCCACACACAGTGTATAAGAGCTGCAGGCCCTTGGTGGGTTGGTAGCAGATAATTGCATATCATGTGCTTGCAGCAGCCAACATGTTGACTCGGTTCACGTCCAAATATATGCCACAATGTTTTATTTTTATTAATAGCTGTTGTAATATTTTCTTTTCATTTTCTGTCTTCAGATATCACACGGTGGCTATATCGCCAGCTCGTCAACATAAACATTTTATACAGCCTTTTACTGGCTGCCTCTCCCTTTAGATCAGGGATTTGTCTGGTCCTGTGACCTGCTTTGACTTGTCGGTGGACACAAGTGTAAAGGCCTCCATTTCTGACACTCGTCAAGCCAGCTTAGAGTCAAAGCTGCCCTCTTAAGGAAGGTGTTAAAGACATTAGTTGAAACTAAGCTTATGGAGCTCAACCATGCTGATCACACGAGAGCAAGTGACAAAGTTTAGGAGGAAGTGAGATGCTCAATTGCAACTGGTGTCAAAAAGGGAGAGATGATCTTCTTTTGCAACCAGCTGGAGGAAGTTAAAAAGAAATAATATGAGCATTACTCATATCTCTCAAACTACTGGCTCACATGGAAGAGAAGCAGTGATGAAAAGAAAAATGGAAAGATTATGATTAAATAAATGGGATGAAACAACCAAGTCTAGGCACTGTTTTTCAGGTGCTAGTACTGACCGCTTTTAATTGTGGTAGTATTTTGGTAGTATCACAGGACTGCACAGCCCTGTGAGTATACCCCTACTAAGTACCACCCAGATGCTAGCCTAAAACATTTGATTCACTAAGTTCCTGAGGAAGTGAGTAGGAGTGATTTATACATTTTCTATTAGATTTATACCCCAATAAACTAAAAGAGGTTGTACCACAAATACTATTTTTAAATAGACCTAGTTTTTTATTGGAGAACTGTATCATTAGCATGTTGTTACTAGCCCAATAGACAATGTTGTGAGCTAGGTTAGCAAGCCAACTAAAGTTAGATATATATAGTCAGTCCATTTTTATCCATCTGGTTGGAATATACAATAATAAATGAAATAAGCTGTATTAAAAACTCAAAGAAAAACTGTTATGTTGAAATTTCAGAATAATTTATGAGCACATTCCTGTTTTCAGACCTGCAGCTGGAAAGCTTTAAAAAACGATTCTGAACCACATCATTGTTCTGTTTCATTTGTCAGTGATAGATTGTGCTAACACTGATGTATGCTTTGCAATATTTCATTCTGGTTCCAATATTAGTCAAATTTATTTTAGGCAATGCTAAATTAAGTAAAGGGAAATTACTTGTAAAGGAAGAGATAGCAGCACAGATGCTTTAGCACTTTTTATTTTTCAGTGGTCGAATTGATCGGTGGTCCTTTGGCTCTCTGTGTGTCAGCTGTAATTAAAGAATAATGAGTCAGGTAGCCAAGATTAAATCCATCGACAGAAACTGTTCAAAATATAATCTGTAATCACAGAAATAATGTATAACCTTCCAGATGAAGTTCTGTTAGGTCTATTGAGAGGCTGTGAGGTGCACGATGATACATTTGAGGTGTTCATAAACTCTGTTAAAGATTAAGCTACACAAGCATGTTGAGAGTGCTGCGAGAGAGTAGTACGTGACTTGTATGTGAGAAAGTGTGAACACAGACAAACATGTACAAAGTTCTTATCTTCTTGGTGCAGGATTTCTTCTCCCTCTTTTGGGGGGTAATCTCACAGCACACCACTGAGACAGAGAGGCAGACAGCGGCTCAGCGATGTTTGCTACAACCAGAGCTCTCTTTCTCCCCCGTCTCATGCATAAATATCACTGTACTAAAGGGCAGAAGATGCCCTCAAGCCAGGATCTGAAATGAGCTTACTACCTCCTAAATCTTAACAGTAATCTTTATGGGGGAGAAGCATCGATCTGACCCCAGATCAGTATCTGGGGTCAGAAGTAAGTAATATCAGCTGAGCATGAGTAACTCTGGGTGTTGGTATGCTGAAGCATATGGAGATATTTTGAAGGTGGTAATAAAATCGCAACAGGTGATTAGATTGGCAGAAGATATAAAAGCAGTTTTTCCTTGAAAGACTATGCTTCTCACTGTCTTTACAAGGGTATGATGAAAAGACTGTTATTTTACAGTGTGCCTACAGTAATCTACAGTAGAAGTTTTTTACACTGAGAATACAATTATAATTCTAAGGTGTATAAATCTTAAACATTACAGTGTTTCTACTATAAGCTGTTTAAATCATTTACTGTAAATATAAATACATTATATACATGTACTTGCACTCAATCACTCTAATCAGCCACTCAAATGGACAGTAAAGCAAATGTAATATTTAAGTGACTCTGAATATGGCATTGTTGTTGGCGCCAGATGGCCTGGTCCGAGTATTTCAGACACAGCTGATCTACTGGGATTTCCCCCTATAGCCATCTTTAGAGTTTAAAGACAATAGTCCAAAAAAGAGAAAATATCCACGGAGCCACAGCTGTGTGGAAGAAAATGCCTTGTTGATGTCAGAGGCCAGGGAAGAATTCAAAAAAGGTCACAGTAACACTAACAATCATTACAAATGAGGTCTTCCAAAGCAACCTAAACATCTCTAAATGCACAACACATTGAACCTTGAAGCAGCAGAAAACCAAACTGGATGCCACACCTGTCAACGAAGAACAAGAAAGGTCAGGATCTGGCACACTTTGGGCCCCTTAGTATCAACTGAGCATCTTTTAAACAGTCAAGACTACCTGGGTATTGTTGCTGACCTTGTTCATCCTTTTATGACCACAGTGTGTCTATTTTGTGATGGCTGCTTCCACCAGGATAACACATCATGTCACAAAACTCAAGTCATCTCAAACTGGTTTCTTAAATGTAAAGGCTAATTGTACTCAAATGTGCTTTACAGGAACCTGATCTCAGTCTGATAGAGCACCTTTGGGATGTTGTGGAATGGGAGTTTGACTGTAGATTTGTTGGCTGCATAACAAATCTATAGCAACTGCACAATGCCATCATGTCAAAATGGATTAAAATCTCTGAGAATGTTTCCAGCACCTCGTTGAATCTGTGCCAAAAAGACATTTTTCCAGAATTGTGCTGCAGTACACAAATATCTTTTAAGTTTCTGAGACTTTTTTTTATTCAGAATATAAGAATGTAAAAACAGAATTTTGTAAATTTAGAGAGACTTTCATGTTAAATTGATTTATTCTTCTTTTTACTGAACAAGTATTTAGGCCAAAATAAGTGACAGAAATGATCAATCTGAATCTCAAGAAAGTGATGAATATACACGACTTCTGCCACGCAATTTCTCATACAAAGTGCAGAGAGGAGAAAAGGAAAGCTGCTGAAAATATTTCTAGACAAACACCATTTTATGCATTCACAGAGCAATTCTGTGCAGCATTTTCAGTTATAGCGTGGGCTGGCAGATGCAGTCAGCAACCTGCGGCGATCATATCAAACGACAGGTTTTGGGTTTGGTCTATATACAGACAGTGTAGCATCAGAAACTGGCAACCCTGCTGTGACGACAAGACTCTCGGAAGCTGGACAGAGTGACTGCATCTGGCTGAGTTTCTCAAACGCATAACTGCTGTTCAGTTTGTGCTAAAGGGACTAATTTCTGTTTTTTGTACACAATAAACAATGTGTTGTTTATATTTATGTGTCAGCTTGAAATACCTTAGCATGCATGTATATAAGATCATTAAGTGCCTGCATATAGGGGATTTGATCACTAAGCTCTTTCTAGACTGTTGTAGGATCTTTACCTTTCAATATAAAGTGCCTTGAAAGAACTATTGTTGTGAACTTTTGCTCGTAAATTAAGCTTAAATTAACTTTTTTTCCTGTCTACAGTGAGCAAACAGGCATCAATTAGCTCTGTAGCTCGTGAAATCGATCTGCTGCTGTTTTCAAATACAGCCAAGAGCATTTCAGCAATTGCTTAACTGCTCCTTTAAATACACAGACAGACTAAAAAGTCGCAGTGCATAATCACAGCTAATGTTTATTTTCACTTTCATTACCTAGTCTGCTGCCGTTAAGTTTGAAAAAAAGTAATTTCTTTTCATGTGTCAACTTTCTTATCTAAGCTGATAAAATGGCATGCTCCTAGGGTCCACGTGGCTTTCCCTCTGATTTGGCCTTGTCAGAAGAAATGAACCATGCACAGCAATTATTTTATGCTTTCCACTCAAACCAAAGATTTGATCTGCATTTAATTGAACATGTTTGGGTTATGAGGCTCAGGTCTGCTGTTGTTGTTGCATTAGTTTCTGCCTGTCTCCGCTGTGCCGTTTCCCTCCCTCTGTTTCTTTGATAGTGCCTCTGTCTCCCCTGTGTGTGTGTAGCTAATAGCGCTATCTCCCTTGTAATTGCAGCGGGTCAGACCCAAAAACAGCAGAAGCCTAGTGTCCCCCCTCTTCTCTCCATCACCTTCCAGATTACAGGTAGGTGTTTTTAGTCATGCTGTCACAAAGCCCGTCTCCCCGATTTATGCCTCCCCCGCCTGCCTCACCCCTCCCTCCCTTCTGTCTTCTCCCCTCCTCCAATTGCTTTCATCCTTTTCATCTTTCCTTTTGGTTGCTTTTTTTCATTTCCATTTCCTTTTGCCATGTTTCCTTTGCTTTTCCTCTTGCATTTCCTGTCCTAACCTCTTGGTTAGTTTGTAACTTCTCCTCCATTCCTCTCCCTTCTCATTGCACCAACTCTTCTTGTCTTCTTTCTTCAATCTTCATTTTCTTCTTTCCTCTCCTCTTTACTCTTCTCTTCCTCTTTATTTTTCTTCACACTTCTCCACCCTCTGCTTTGTCTTTACTTTTCTTCTTTGGCCTATGTTTTTGTCATCTCTGGTTCCTGCTCTCTTTTTGTTTCTTCTCTTTTTGCACTTGTTTCCTTTCCCATCATCCTACCCTCATCTACTTTCACTCCTCACCTCCTTTATTTGCCTTTTTTGTTGTTTCCTTTGGTTTTTATTCCTACTCTGTCTCTTCTTTTTTCTGTTTCCTTTTCCGCTTTTCTTCTTCCTTGTTCTTTTTACAGTAATGACACCTTAGAGTTTGTCCCAGCTGCTGTAATGCTTTAGATAATTTAGATAATCATAATTACGTTCAGTGTACACAAAGCCAGTTGTGCAGTTACAATCCCAAACTTTTGCTCTCTAGCCAGTTCTTAGTGTTGTTTTCAAGTAAAACAAAGGATGACTAGTTTTACACCAAAGTTCTGTTTTCTACTGGATAGAAGAATTAAAGCTTTGAAGGAACTATAAGACAAACTTTGTTCCACCACAAACGGAATACGGATAGCAAGACGTTTTCCACCGCTGCAGACAGTAAGCCACACTTGCAAGAGGGATTTTTTTCTACCGTTGTCATTTTTGCACAATAGAGAAATGAACTCATTGGAGAGTACACCATAAAATGGACTAACAGAGAGTCAGGATATTCTCCAGGATATTTTCTCCCTTTTAGAGAGAGGCTGATACACTGTCAGCCCTCAATTTAGTATTCACAAATGGATTGATGTTAAAAGATTGAAGAGAGTGTAGTTCTCCAATAAGATGTGGATTAACAGTGGCTCAGCAAACTCAGTATTTGACTTTCAGTGTATTTGTAAGAGGAATTAGACATTTTGCATTTCAAAAGGCCCTCTTGCCTTTCCCTGTACAGTTCTGAGGGATTTATGATTCGGCTCTCCTGCCTATGAGAGACTTTAAGCTTTAGATGTCTTGTAGGAACAGTTGGGATACAGGAAATAAAGTGCTTCAGGTTGAACATGTGAAGAGTTTTTATTTTTTTTGTATGAATCGTTAAATATCTTCTTTTAAAAAACACACTCCAGTATTAATTACAATATTTCAAAAGTAGAGATCAATCCATACTCAGACTTTGTAGAGAAAAAGCTTCTGATATGTGTTTTTCATCATCTTGTTTTTAACCAAGAATCAGTTTTCACAGAGAGCGGATTTTCTTATAGGGGCAAAATCTACTATAGCTGTACTTCCTATTACAACAGATGGTGCCAATTTATTCTCCTACAGCTTCACATTAAAACCAGACACAGTCCGCCCACACTGTTACAGTTAATTTAAGTTCATGTATAATCATTTATATTTATGATATTGTATTGTGTATAACAACATGTAGTTAAACAGGGTTTTTGTAGTTTCGTCTGTTGTATCCCCACAGTTCTCCTCAAAACATTTAATTGCTCATTTTCAATTTGAAGTAGGAAATGTTAAATCGGACCTGGTCAACTTTTAGCTCATATTTTCATAATTATGTTTCAACCATTCATAATGGTCGGCTCACTATTTTAAACATTCATTCAATACCTTTAGCTACTATTCACATATCTCCCCCTGTATAGGCCACGTTTCAATTATTAAATTAAACAAAATTAACTGTAATAGTTAATCTTTCCAAGTAGTGAAGAAGTAACTTCTACAGTACTTGTCATTATTCCTGGGAATCAGTGGTTTATAGTTATCATTATTAAAGCTATATAGCTCAAAAAATGTTGAAGTCAGAATTCTGCACAGAATGAAATCTGATTTACAGGCTCAGCTTTGCAGGTTTTCTGAGTGTAGCTGCAGGAAGAGAGGTTCAGAAGTGTCCGTCAATGTGGGGAGCTTCAGGCAGAGGGTTGGACTTGTCTGCTCAGTGAGCCAGACTCCTTCTAATCAGGAAAACCTGGAAGCATGAAGCTGGTGTGCTGCTGGCTTCATGCTTTAAAGGGATGATTTAAAATTGTAGGCAACACACTTATTTTCTTTCTTTAAAAGTTACATGAAAAGATGAAGGACAATCTCATATCTGTCTGGTAAATATGAAACTACAGGCAGCAGCTGGTTGGAGACAGGGAGAAACAGCTAGCTTGCTTCTCTCCATTACCTCCAAAGCTTATGTCTCATGTCATCAAGACAAATTGCCATTTTAACACTTGATTGGTTCAGCAAACCAACAATCAATCAGTCAACAAGGTGTAACGTGTTAATTAGCAAACTTAAAATGTTCTGTTACGGAGCCAAGCAGTTTGTTTACCTCTACTTTCAGGCTTTATGCTAAGATAGGTTAACTGCAATGTGAGTCAGGGCTTTAGTGGGATCACCTTTGATCTCTATTTTCTGTTTTGATTACATAGTTATTCCATAAACAAAGTAGATATCAGTGTAATGAATATCTGTCTTTCAAACATAGGTGTAACATCACCTGTATGCTTTGCCATCTGACATGTCAGGAATGAACTATTCTTTTGGTTGTGCAGTCAGATGAAAGCTCTGTTGACAGCACATTTGCAGCTGTCATGCCACCTGCAAGCATCTTTTTTTATTTTCCACAGTCCAGTGAATGGTGTTGTTGCCTCAACTTATATGCAACACTCTTTTAAATTTTCTCTCAGAGAAGGGACTTTGGGTTCCCAAGTGCCTCTTCAGCTTGTTTGGCACCACGTAAGCATCAGTCAATTCTCCCAACACAGTGTGAGGGCTGTTGACACCCCTGTTCCGACTGAGGTCAATTGCAATAGTTTCTATGGACACAGAAAAAAGGGATCCATTTTTCGCACCATCTTCTCTGTTCTCCTTCACGTAATGCAGTTACTCCGGTTTGTCCACAGGCAAAAAAAGTGATTTTTTTTCCCAGTTTTGCCAGTTTGCTTTTATTTTCTGAGGGAGCTGGAATTGTAAAGTAAAAGCAGACCTTAAAGGCAACCAATCTAAATGCTGATGGTGTCATTGTTTGGCAAATACAGTCAGCAGTCGGTTTTACTTTCCTGGAAAAGAAACCTCTCCATTGCCTTTTTGCATCAGATTAAATGTATTACTTTCTGTTAAAACTGTGTAATCAATACAAATGGAAAATATGCAATCATGCTGCAAAACCTTAAATACTGCGTGTGGTCAGGCTTGTATCAAAAGTCCCCTTTCTCCTAGTCTCTTTGTTCATTTCCTGTCAGCCTCTAGTCTCACAAGGCTCAAAAGGGTGAAGGGGAAAAAAAGGAAAATGTCTCTGAAAGCAGAAACATCCACTTTGAAATGACACTTGCACGATTTTGTGCATGAATAAATGCATTAACTTTGTATCTTCAGGAACTCCACACATCAGATTTATTTATCATGATGCAGATGTGTAGAAATGTATTCTGCACAGTTGTCACAGAGCTGTTCCTTGCACGGTGATAGCATCTCCTCTTTCCTTCCCCCCAGAGTTCAGACTGGCATGCATTTACCAGTGGTTTCGTGGAAAGAGCTTTTTTAGAATCCAACATGGCATGACTAGGAGAAGTAGATGCCAAATTACACCTCATGGAATAAACATGAGCCAAGATATTGTCCTTGTTCTCTTACACCTTTAGTGTTGTATTGTTGCCTCCTCTTCCTATGTCTCCGTTGAGAGTCCGTGGGCAGGGCTCCACAATGTTTTATGCTGCTAGCAAGGCGTTGTACGAGATAATCATTGCTAATTTATCATTCTGACATGCTAACAGGGAGACGATAAACAAAACAAAGGGATAATAGTGTCTACTTCACAGGCATGTTTTGTTTTTTCACTGTGGCTCTCATCTACCCTCTGCAGGGATTTTATGCCAGGAATAAAAGCAAATAAGCATTTTTGCGTCCCTTGTTCCTGCTCATTCCAATGCTGGTAAAGAAGAAAAATTCCTCAGAATTAGGCTCATTTTATCTGCTGCTTATTGTGTGTTTCCCTTTTGTTTATCTGCACAGCCTCCCGCCCAGTGGAAAACAAGCTGTGCGAAGGTCCAATCCCCAACAGATCCCAGCTGTGCCAAATCCCCTGTCCCATCGACTGTGAGGTATCACCATGGGGTGCCTGGGGGCCCTGCACCTTTGAAAACTGTGATGATCAGGCTGGAAAGAAAGGTACCTGAATGGTTGAAATATGTAATTCAGTCCAAACTATTATAGTCAAAAGGTGATTGCTATTTCTAACCGCACTCTATTACGTTTGGCACTGTGGCTCTGTTTTGCACCTCTCAATTGTTCTACATTTGTGGAACTGCATACATGCAATGCATAAGCTGGGGGAGTAGCAGCAAGACTCCATGGCGTGCACAGAACAGATCGGCACTATGACATTCAATTCAGTTCCATTCAGTTTTATTTATAGAGTGCCAAATCAAAACAACAGTTGCCTCAATGCCTTATATTGTAAGGTAAAGACCCAACATTAATACAAGGAAAACAGAGAAAAACCCCAACAATTATATGAGCATCTATGAGCAAGCGCTTTGATAGTGGGATGGAAAAAGTTCCTTTTTCAATCACCCTGCAGCCTAGACCCATTTCAGCGTAACTGAGTGAGGACTTAGGATCATCCGATCCAACCTTAACTATGTGCTTTATCAAAAAGGACAAAAATAGAGATAGTTGCTGTCTCTCGATTCCATACTGGAAGCTGGTTCCACAGAAGAGGAGCCTGAAAACATTCTACTTTTAAATACTCTAGGAACAAGAAGTAAGCCCACAGTTCGAGAACGAAGTGCACTAATGGGGTGATATGGTACTATAAGGTCATTAAGATAAGGTGGGGCCTAATTGTTCAAGACTTTGTATGTGAGGAGCAGGATTTTTTTCTCTTTTTTTCTTGTTCTAGTCCCTGTCAGGACTCTTGCTGCAGCATTTTGAATCAACTGAAGGTTTTTCAGGGAGTTTTTAGAACACCCTGATAATAATGAATTACAGTAGTCCAGTCTAGAAGTAATAAACACATGAAGTCATTTTTCAGTGTCACTCCAAGACAGGTTGTTTCCAATTTTAGAAATATTGCGCAAATGGAAGAAAGCAGTCCTACATATTTGTTTAATATGTGCATAGAAGTACATATCCTGGTCAAAAATGACTCCTCACAGTGTTATTGGAGGGCAAGGTAATGCCTCCAGTCAGTTAATTTAGTCAGGAGTCGGGATGGAGGTGGGTTTCAAAGCAGGTTGCAGATTCGCCAGTCACATTTTTCCCTGGTGACCAACAGTTGCCAGGGAGTCTCCGAGCGGTCTCTAAGCCTGCGTGACTGAGGCCTCAAATAGGGTATCAGCTGAGCCTTCAGCTAATATGAGCTGCCATCATCAACTGAACTGTCTCTGTCTGCTCTAAGTACTATACTCAGTGTGTCACGTTTTAAGCATTATTATGCTTTATCAAAGCTGTTGTGTTACACTGGTTTAAAATAATTACAGACACTATCTAAGACCAGCTGTTCAGTGTTTTTTCCTAAATACTCCCCCTTCTCGCCTCCATGTAGTCTTCATTATAGGAGATAAACAAGCCGAAAATAATTTGTCAGTCATCTGTCACCCTCTTGTGCTCCTGGCACCGAGATAAATTCTTACCCGATTCACTATTTTGTGCTGAAAATACAAGTACCTCTTAAATTATTCCTTGTTATTGTTTCTAATAATTATAGTTCAAAAACAATGAAAAAAGTGGCTGCTGTGTATTAAATGCTGCTTGTACACCATCCATCATGTTTGTTATCTTTTTGTATGAGGCCGTTATAATTAGAATGCTGTAGAATAATATGATTGAGCCTGAATGTGCTTAATGAATATGCAGTCTGTTAAAGTGAATTGTTAAATGTTGTCATTTTTATGCTTACCACCTCTACATTGTTTCAAACTCTGTGATCAAGACATTCCTTTGTCCCCCTCCCCAGCCTCTCGAGGTTCTGGGGGGAGGCTGTAGTGTTTTATCACAAGCACATCCCTTGTGAAGGTTTGTTTGATGTTTGGTAAGCTTCCTGCCCTTTTTATGGTTTCACTGTGTTGTGTGTGGTGAACCAATACAGGAACTGAACCATATATTGGGTGTGGGGGAGATTACCCCCTTTATGACCAAGGATGTTGTTAGAAACAGTTGTGATCAGGAGGTCACACAAACGCACCCCCATTAGACACACACATTCTCACATACACACACACACAAGTTCTTGCACATGCTTACACACACACACACACACACAGTGCCTTGTCTTTGTAACCAAGAGGGGTTTTATGAGGGGAGGTGCTTGTGCTGTGATGTGTACTGTAACTGTCATGTCAATAAAAAGGCTACGAGGACAGCTACTCTTGGAAGGATTTGGGCTAGAGTCAGGTGATGAGCATTAAGCTCTACTGCCTGGTTCTGACCGAGCTTCCCTCGTTAGCGAGTAAAAAAACGGTTGAAGATGTTCTGTTTTGTCTTGTGTTCTTCATGAGGAATAAGTCTCTAAACTAGCGGGGCATGTGGAAACACAGACCCAACACAGTCTTTATATCGTTTTACATTAAAAAATATTCTTATATTGGCTTTCACCTTACCACATAGCTTCAGAGAATATCGCTGAATTTTTAATGACTGATTGTCTCCAGTAGTAGCAGGTCATCTTGTTAAAAATAGGTAAGAAGCATACAATTTCTAAGGAAACTACAGCAGCCTAATTACATTTTCAGTCTAAAATGTCCCTTTGTTGCATCAGAATATGGCAGTCTTTGTTCATAGTGTGAGTGAATAACAATGTTTATGCAAATATTGCACATAACTATAAACTTAAGCAATGAAGTGAAATCATGAAGGTTTCTTATTAATGAGCCATATCAAGAAACGAACCATCAAACAAACATTTAAGTGCTCAGACTTTAGTAAAGTAAAATGTAAAGTAAGATCTCACTATTTGTAAAATCCTACATTAATAATATTAAATTAATTAATAGTATAAATCATTTTATTTTTGCATTTATTTTCAAGTAGCTTTATTTATTTTTAAGTGGATTAATGGTTCAAAAAGATGCTTACTTATGTTATACTGGAACTTGGTGCACACTCTCAGACTCCAGTGAACAGAAGGTTTTAACACTATTTGGTTGGAGCTGGGAGTCAGAGATGACCATGACCAGTAATATCTTGTCTCACTGATGTAGGAAGAAGACTGAGTGCTCAAAGAACTCTGAAACCTGACCTTTTGGCTCACAGGGATTACTTGCATATGCACAAATGTAATTTATTCAACTGTTCACCATGTTTTGTTAGAATATCCATCACTGTAACAGTTTTTATATGACAGAAAGTAAGGAAAAACATGAAAGGTCCAGTTTAAACAGAGAAGTAGTTGGTCTACAGAGAAATACTTGCTGTATATACGATTGTTTTAGGGGTGTAGCTGGTCCACGTGGAGCCTATTTAATTCATTTGTCTCCAACCTAAAAGGAGGCTTATTTATGTAAGGATTTAAAGATAAATCTGAGTGGTTGTGATATTATTTATAGTGTAGTTTAAAAAAAGATAGAGAAAACCTCTAGAGGGGAAATTATATACATGTATTGCATGTGCTAACCAACTGCTACCAAACGCACCCGTGACAGATGAAACTAGACAATTTTTTTTTTAAATTTACAATGTGTATGATTAAAAAAATTATCACGTGATATAAATAAATACAATGCAATAAAATTGAACTTTTAACATGTAGTGGAGTAAGATGAGGACTATTTTCCCCTTATGTAAACTAAAGCGTGCTATACACACAAAAGTTTGTCAGTTGTGATAACTGTCTTTGCACTGCAGGTTTCAAACTGAGGAAACGACAGATTACAAACGAGCCAACGGGAGGTCCTGGAAACTGTCCACACCTTGTGGAGGCGGTGCCATGTGACGAGCCCGCTTGTTACGACTGGCAGCTGATCAGTCTGAATCCGTGTATTCCTGATGATGGGAAGCAGTGTGGCTCCGGCACCCAGATTGTGCAGGTCCAATGTGTCAACAGCAACGGTGAGCGAGGAATGTTTAATCCTAATGTGCCCCACATTTTCAAAATGAGCCGAGTCATTTGTTAAAAACTAACCATACTCTTGCTTACAGACAGTGTTTGTTGGCTTGCTCCCTGCGCATCCTTGCATTTTGCTACGTTTTCGACCCACCTCGATTTGCAATAAAAAGAAATTGCTGGTCTGACCTTGCATGAAAAATCCTATATTTTCAAGGTCACCTGTCCACCGACCCTGCAACTCTTGCAGCACAGCGCTGTACGTGAGGAGATTTCCACAACATGACTCCCAGTTGCCATTCATCAACTTTGTGAGGAATGCTCTCCCTTGGCTCCCCTTCCCCCCTCCCTGTTAAAGCTCTTCTACTTTAACGCTTCCTCGGTTCAGCGTTGCTACCTCTCTCCTGCCGTGTCTCTCATTACAGTTTCCTCTCTGCACGCACAATTAAACCTTACTCGCTTTAAATCAAATCAATCCTCGAGCCCTGAGTCTTAGAGTATCTCGTGCCCTTTGCTACTCCTGATTTTTACTGCTTCTCTTTATTACTGTAAATCTTTAATATTAAGGGTGACCGAGCAGAGATACTTTGTTGAGTTCCTCTTGCCTTCAGCTATCAGACATATGTATGACAAAATAAGTCACAACACACTATTGAGTTGGGGGTTTTTTTGAGCTGCTGTGAGCTGTGCATCAAATGACATGGCACGTTTATTTAGTCAGCATGTAAAGTTATACTGTGATGTTGTTCTGGGAATCTCATTCAGTTGCAAATCTACTCAGTAAATCTTGAATTTATGATGCAGTGCAGTGACTTTGTTCATGTTTTCCACACTAGAGAAGTTGATTTGTCCTTCTAACATCTCCCACAAATCACACTTCATGCATCAGCTGCAGGTGCTCAGTGAAGCTGGGCTGCTGGAAACTCTCCCCTGTATGGCTGGAGTACAGCAGAAACTCTGCGCTGTTCTTTTGCACTATGACTTTGGTTG
The DNA here is from genome assembly GCF_036321145.2 of Pelmatolapia mariae. Taxonomy (NCBI): domain Eukaryota; kingdom Metazoa; phylum Chordata; class Actinopteri; order Cichliformes; family Cichlidae; genus Pelmatolapia; species Pelmatolapia mariae. Next base: position 69,218,872 of record NC_086236.1, read on the forward strand.
ATTGATCCCCACTCACATTCACTCCCTCATCTGATGAAAATTGATTTGTTCTGTTTGGATTTTTGCTCTGCTTTTCGCCTCAGAGATTTTTCACTGCAATGCTGGCTGTATTTTTTCTCGAAGTGTGTCCCAGCCATAAAAGAAAAGGCCACACAGCCAGGCCCCAGACAACAGGCGAAGGTCGATACAAATGTTATTGAAACTGGCTATTGATATTCCCCATGCTGACTGCCTGCCCACTTAGACAGGGAGCTGTTTCTTCTCTGCATACTGAGCATGGAGGTGTTCCTCTCATAGTGGGTGTTCTGTTCATTCATGTTTCCTCTGTGCGAGTCTGAAAACTGCTGGGGTCCCTTGTCACTTCTTATTTTCATGCCTTCTTAGTTCAGTCATGATTGGTTCACTGCGTATCTGTCAAAGTGACATCTTAATGCAGAGTCAGGCCCAGTCTGACTTGTGAAGCCTCTCTTTTGCTTGAATTTTCAATTCACTCATTGAAAGGTTTACATTTGCTTGTGTGTGTGCGCTGCTGAAAGAGGAAAATATTCTCCGCCTGGTTCATGGCAACACATGAAGCAAACCAGACAAATGTGTGGGTTATTTTAATCCACTTAAGCGTGATACCAGCAGCTCATCAATAAACCATGAATAGTTGTGTAAAAATGTGGGAATCCCATGTGAATTTGCAGTTTCCATGTTCAGTGCCACTTTGTTTGGAGACGAGCCACAGTCAAGAGTGCATCAGTATGAATATTTTACAGCTAATCAATTTAAAAGAGTCATAATCATCTGTCATGTCAGTATAAGGAACATTAGTGTAGTTATAATCCACTGCCACATTAGGGAAATTCTCTGCAGAAAGAAGACATGCTGATGTGACACATCTACATTTAAAATGTTGTTGTTACTATTAGTGTCATTATTATAAGAATTGCTATAACAACCATTTTAGCACATTTGCCCCTCCCTCTCTTTGGGTCATCTGTCTTCTGATAAGCAGCCCCTTGTTAACAGAAGGTTTGAACAGCATACACCCCGATGACTCTCATGTTACACAGCATTTAAATTATTTTGCCATTGTTTTTAAATACTTTAAATTTTTGGTGAGGGAAATTCTTGGACTTGTGGATTGCACCCGTACACTACAGAATCAAGCTTACTAGAATTTGCTTCTAACTTCACCCTCTTGTACGAACATGATCACTTCTGGCTCCATTTATACAGGTTACCGAAGTGCTAAGATTGTAGCTTCAAGCTTTGTGGCTTTGCCCATCTGTTATATGCGGTCTGTTTGGTGGTTTAGACTACTGCAGTGTAACTTTATGCTATGCAATACCAGCCACAATAAAACCTTTTCCCCTCCTATATCCCCACTCAAGTCAACTATATTTATTGCTCAACTTTTTTTTCTTTTTTTTTATACATTTTTCATCATCCATGTTGAAAGCTTCAACAATCTCCCTACAGGAATTTGTTGGCATTTGTAAGTTTTTATATTGATACTGTGACTATTATTCCCGATAATGAGTCGATGAGATGATGTGATGCTTCTCTCACTGATAAATTCAAAAACTGAGTATAAACATTGGCCTTGAACAAGTCGATCACAGTAGTTGCAGATGCGTCCATTTATTATTTGACCTTTGGCTAAGTTTAATTTAAGAATCCACATTGGTAATATTTTATTCATTAGATGAAACAGTGAAAGGAATAATAGTCCCTCTTTAACTGTTGCAACCTGTGTGCTTTTTATCAGATATGACAGATTTATTGCCATTAGTTCACAGGAGTTTAGAAAAAAAAGTTTAATTTCAGTTCTCAAGCAGCACAGTCATATTAATAATTTGTGCACGCCCAACCATTATAAACTAATGTTTCATAACCATAATCATAACACCCAAAGCAAAGCTGTGGCTGCAACCACAGTGATAGCTATGTCACCGCATGGCTGCAATCATAATCTCAGCTACTGCCTGTCTCAATCAACCTCAGCAGCATTCAGTGAGAGAGCTGGGAGAGCTCCTCTATTTATCTTTCTAACTGCAGTAGTACAGAGTGTGTCCACAACCAGCGCAGTCTAATACTTAACATAGTTTTACAATACAAAGTTGTCTTTTTGCATAGGTTAGATTGCAAGAGAGCACAGATTATTATAAGGTAAAACAAAAGTAAAATTTTACACAGCTCTCCCTCTGAAGGCTGACATTGGGCCCCAAAAAAGGCAGACCTTATATGCCAAGCCACAAATTTTTGAAACCAAAAATGTGATTGTTAATAATACATTGTGTTTAATAAGCATATCTTATTTTGGGCTCAGTAGAATCTACTGTATGTATGAATAGACATACAGCAAAATAGATCATGAATAAGACTTGAATGTATGTGTAAAGTACAGTAACTGTGAAATTTTAAGCTACTTATGTACAGCATTTGATTCAATCTGCTCTCCGGGGCTTTTCCTGTTTAAAATCTTTTGTCTTTTCTTGTCTTCGCATTACCTTTTGTATACACATAAACAATTAAACATAACCAAGTTTATGCTGCCACTTAAGAGAACAAGCGTGACTCAAAAATTTAAAGTGGGCCGTGTGCTTGACATTGTGCCATCAATTAAGACACACAGCTGTTCACTTTCTCAGCTCTTCCCTCCGCCTCTGTGCTGAAATGTAGCGGGTAACAATGAAATTCTTGCAATGAATGTTGTCAATGACAAGCCAACTTTTAGAGCAAAATCAGAAAATTACTTATGTTTGCCACAAACTGAACACATCCTCAAAAATACAATCAAAAAAATTTTTCTGACAAAGTAAAATGTTTCAGGTCTTTATCTGGTTTATATTTCTCTATTTAAACTTTAATCAGTTTTGTAATTGCCAATAACACCTGGAATTTATTTAAAGCACTTGTTCAACTGGTTTCTGTATGATCAAATAGATCAAATCATAGATCAGATCTGGCAAATAGAAATGTCTTGTGATTCCCATTAGAGTGAAAATGACTCTAGTGTTGTTTTATTACAGAATACCCTTACTAGGTGCAATCAAGGTGACTCAGCCTGTGTGTATAGATAGATAGATAACCACTGCAGAAGTGCATATACTCTGAATTGACCTGTAATGCTGAAAGTGGTCCAGATGTGCACAAGCAAAAAGCCTTGAAGGAAAGATCAGCCAAGTATAACTCTATAACTTTATGAGCAGAGTTGCGTAATTTTATGATCAGTGATTATCATAAGCAGATTAAAACACTATTATCCTATTTTTTGGGGTAACCAAGTGATCACCCCAGCCTCATGACAAGCGGCCATTTATGGGCTTTTGACCCTGTTGTGTGTTCTGTTTTGCTTCAGGAGAGAAGGTGGATAGAAATCTCTGCACGTCTAACCCAACTCCAGAACCTGTGCCCTGTGAGGTGCCTTGCTCAAGAGACTGTGTGCTCAGTGACTGGACGTCCTGGTCCACTTGCTCTCAGACATGCTCAAGCAAGACCATTGAGGGCAAGCAGATGAGGACCCGCTCTATTCTGGCCTACAACGCTGGGGAAGGTGAGTCTGGACCCGCCAACAGTCGACTGTCCATGGTATATGGAGATATATGGAGATGAGGCCTGAATATTGGCTTAGTCACAGCCTTTCAAGTCGTCCTTTGCTGTCACTCTTCAAATGTCTGGATTTCACAGTTCTCTGCATGTGCATTTGTCCTTATCTCAAACAGTCTGCTTATCTGTCCTGGTGATTATTTCTGTTGGTCTGTCTCCTCGCCTGACACTCACTTTTTTATCTCTTTCTAAGATCATTTCTCTGCATATGTTTATTCTCTCTCTGGTTTTAAATTTCTAAGAGCGTCCGCCGTGTTTGTTTGCCGTCCTTTTTGTCACGTCTCTGAATGTTTTATCTGGGTGTGTGTTTTCCTCACAGTCACTGCAATGGTTGTGGCGTGGATCACTGTGATGGAGGGTAACATTTGAAAACACATTTTGATGGTAGCTCTTGTATCCCTCTAGCTATGTGTCTACATGCAGAAAAATTAAAATTGTTAGTTTGTTTTGAGCTTTAAAAAATGTATACATTACCATAACAGCTTTAGGGTAGCTTATAATTGATTTTGAATTTATTCAGCCAGTTGTAATTCAGTCAAGCCTTGTTAGCCATGTGTGAAATGGCTGAACTCTGTTAGCGGTTTTCAGTTGTTCTGCTGTAGTATTAGCTCATCTAGTGCATACCTCACCTGCCACATTAACATTTCTGACGTCTGTATTTATCAAAGGTCTTTCACAGGTGCCGAAGTTTCCAGAACTTTATGGTAAATATTTGACTTTAGGCAGACTGGATAAACTGTAGTTGTAGAGTTGTAGTTTAGATTAGCTTTAAACCGCTACTGTACTGTGACACAGTTTTATGAACACACAACGATACCAGAAATCTGGAAGCTTTCTCTCCATCGCAAGTTTCCCCCCCAGAGCAGATTATCTGATTAGAATTTACTCCTTAGCAGATTTTTTTTAACCCATGTGTTACATATTAATGAAATATTGAGAAAAAAATGGTTGGAACTAAAGAACTGCTCAAACCTTAGGACACAGGGCTCTAATAATATGCATCCACCAATGTTTGCATAGAATTCTGTGCTAATTTTAATAAGCTTAATTAATGACCTATTTAGCATAACTGCTTACATTTAATTCTGTGGTGATTATGGTGGGACTGTGGAAAGCCCAAGTGGCTCTTACTGTTTTATAGTCATCAGTTGAATCACATTCAAGGTGCATGCTAAGTGGTAGTTTCTCCAAATTATAGTTTGTCTTGCAAACATGAGTGCATTTAAATAACTGATGGAAAAGTGTCAGAAAATATGCAAAAAATGATGAAGAAACAACATTTGACTCTACCTGTCTAATAAATACCCAGTAACGACATGTCCCACATTCAGTTAGGTACATAAATCTTTGGGAAAAGACATGGTTTTGCCTCTCTACACCACAACACTGGATTTTAAATTAATCAATATGTGATTAAATCACATGTTATAAGTATTACAGGGATTACAGACATTGTTCTACATAGTCTGATTGTACATATGTGGTGATTCTGTAAACAATTAACAGCAATATTTTTGCTAAATCCCTTGAATTAAAGCTAAAAGTCTGCACTTAAATCACATATTACTTGATTTATAAACCGCTGTGTTGGTGTGCAGAGCCAAAACTTTGTCTTTGTCTAGCAATTTATGGACCAAACTGTATATGCACCGTTATTTGTCACTGCATCATGTGAGATATGTTTCCTTTAAACTGCCTCACATTTCCCCCATTGTCCAGCAAAACAACATTTTCTAGGTCACTGTTCAGCCACAGCTGAGGCTCATTTGCGATACCATGTCAGGCCAGTGTCGAGTCTAGCACTGCCCCATTGTTAGTCAGCTAAGGTGGCATGGCGCAGTCAGCAGAAAGGAAGTCATGCTCAGTGGCTATTAGGCTGGGATTTGTCAGAGTTGGCAGTCTGTGATTCAGACCCGACTGTGTGTACACCGCCACTCATTTAGGAGCTGGCTTTCTTTCAACTCCGGCAGAGAAATACAGGTGTGAAGAACTCGCAGTGCTGCAATGCCCCTCAATCTTTCCTGAAAGCCCTAAGTGTCTGCAATTACTCTGAAACAGAGATGGCTCTCTCAGCCCATCGACCCAACAACTGACTGACTGCTGCCTTACAAGAGAAAGGAAAGGGACATGGGCAAAGAGGGGCCATAGCGATGGCAATAGTTAAAGGTATTAAACACTAAAGTAGTGCATTAAAGCTGGACCTATGTCTTGCAGTAGTATACACAAACATTTAAACTCCTCTTGTAGACATAACAAATTGCCAAAGGTTAAAACCTAAATCCTGAATAAGCCCTGATAAAGCCAGACTAAAACAGCATTTATAACATTAACATTCAACAGGGTAGGACCTGCAAGTATTTTTTGGTAAATAATGGTTGTTTTTAACATTGGCAACCCAAGATATGTAGTAATTTAAAAACAAGTTTAAAAAAAATCACTATTTTTCCATGACATGCCAGCAAACATGGTAACTTTTCAGCCTTGTAGCTTTCACCAAAGCACGTTTTGTAAGATGTTGCTCATAACTAAACGGATGTTTTTAAGGTCTATTATTCATTTCTGGTCATCTACATAAAAGTCATACATGTCTCATTCAAACATTAGAAATTTCCAGGGATATCTTTGGAGGCTTTTTGGAAAAAGTAAAATCAAAATAAAAAGTTTAGGCTCCCTCTTTAAAGTAAACCCCTGATACCCAAAGGCAGCAAGAGAAGAGAACAGATGATGCTGTCAATAAAAACACAATGCCAGATACATCTATATTATGCATTATTCAGTTTTAATGAAAATTGGGTGGAAAAGCAAGCAAAAAAAAAGATAGTGCAGTGATATTTTGAGCCATAAGTGCAATGCCTGAAATAAGGCAGATGCATATAAATCAACCAACATAAGCCTCAGCGTTTAGCCTCGGGGGAAACAAATTCTTGCACCTTTCTTGAGACTTGAAACTGGCTCATTTACAGTTTCTCTTCTAGCTTTTTATTCACCAATTCTCACCTCCAAGGTGCAAGAAAAAGATTTTTGATTATTAGGTTGTCACAAGGCATTAGAGGCTGGTTTTATATATGTATATACAGTCAGGTCCATAAATATTGGGACATCGACACAATTCTAACATTTTTGGCTCTATACACAACCACAATGGATTCCAAATGAAACGAACAAGATGTGCTTTAACTGCAGACTGCCAGCTTTTATTTGAGGGTATTTACATCCAAATCAGGTGAACAGTATAGGAATTATGACAGTTTGTATATGTGCCGCCCACTTCTTAAGGGACCAAAAGTAATGGGACAATTGGCTTCTCAGCTGTTCCATGGCCAGGTGTGTGTTATTTCCTCATTACCCCAATTACAATGAACAAATAAAAGGTCCAGAGTTCATTTCAAGTGTGCTGTTTGCTTTTTGAACCTGTTGCTGTCAACTGCCAGGATGAGATCCAAAGAGCTGTCACTACCAGTGAAGCAAGCCATCATTAGGCTGAAAAAAACAAAACAAACCCATCAGAGAGATTGCAAAAACATCAGGCGTGGCCAAAACAACTGTTTAGAACATTCCCAAAAAGAAGGAACGCACTGGTGAGCTCAGCAACACCAAAAGACTAGGAAGACCACAGAACACAACTGTGGTGGATGACCAAAGAATCCTTTCCCTGGTGAAGAAAACACCCTTCACAACAGTTGGCCAGATCAAGAACACTCTCTAGGAGGCAGGTGTATGTGCGTCAGAGTCAACAATCAAGAGAAGACTCCACCAGTGTGAATACAGAGGGTTCACCACAAGATGTAAACCTTTGGTGAGCCCCAAAAACAGGCAGGCCAGATTAGAGTTTGCCAAACAACATCTGAAAAAGCCGTCGCAGTTCTGGAACAACATCCTATGGACAGATGAGACCAACATCAACTTGTACCAGAGTGATGGGAAGAGAAGAGTATGGAGAAGGAAAGGAACTGCTCATGATCCTAAGCATACCACCTCATTAGTGAAGCATTGGGGTGGAAGTGTCATGGCGTGGGCATGTATGGCTGCCAGTGGAACTGGTTCTCTTGTATTTATTGATGATGTGACTGCTGACAAAAGCAGCACAATGAATTCTGAAGTGTTTCGGGCAATATTATCTGCTCATATTCAGACAAATGCTTCAAAACTCATTGGACGGCGCTTCACAGTGCAGGTGGACAACGACCCAAAGCATACTGCAAAAGCAACCAAAGAGTTTTTGAAGGGAAAGAAGTGGACTGTTTTGCAATGGCCAAGTCAATCACCTGACCTGAATCCGATTGAGCATGTATTTCACTTGCTGAAGACAAAACTGAAGGGAAAATGCCCCAAGAACAAGCAGGAACTGAAGACTGTTGCAGTAGAGGCCTGGCAGAGCATCACCAGGGATGAAACCCGGCGTCTGGTGATGTCTATGTGTTCCAGACTTCAGGCTGTGATTGACTGTAAAGGATTTGCAACCAAGTATTAAAAAATGAATGTTTGATTTATGGTTCTTATTCTGTCCCATTACTTTTGGTCCCTCAAGAAGTGGGAGGCACATTTGCAAACTGTTGTAATTCCTACACCGTTCACCTGATTTGGATGTAAATACCCTGAAATAAAAGCTGACACTCTGCAGTTAAAGCATGTCTTGTTCGTTTCATTTGGAATCCATTGTGGTGGTGTATAGAGTCAAAAATGTTAGAATTGTGTCGATATATATATATATATATATATATATATATATATATATATATATATATATATATATATATATATATATACATATTATATTTATTAAACTGACATTGAATGAGAGACTGGGTTAGAAGTTTTATATTGTTTGGTCCCACAAGAATAAAACTCAGGCTTTCTGTCACTAACAAAACCTTTTTTTTTACTGTCAGCGGTTACATGTGAGGTGTAAAGTGTTTTGTAACAGGCTTAAAAAAGAGCTTTTCACCTTTCATTTTTTTAACCAAAATGACCCGACCAGATTTATCCTAGAAAATACCTACATAGAGGAAACAACACCATGACTGTCTCATGCTTGAGAGTGTATGTAAATATCGATCTGAGGCTGGTAATTCTAATTTTAAACATTGTCAGTCTGCTATTTGGTGCTGTGCAGCCTAATCCACGTAAAGTAGTTTTACCTGAACTTTTACACTGAAAACAGTGAATATAATAGTGCTAGTTGATTCTCTTAATTAGCATTACATGATGTGTTTTAATCAGCTGTGAAAACAGAGTACAGGAATGACTACTCCTGTTTTACCTCCTCACATGAGAACACTTTTAGAATTGCCGTCCTCACTGTGTTTTGGTATTCTCAGGTGGCGCCCTCTGCCCGAACAGCAGCGCCCTTCAGGAGGTTCGGAACTGTAACGAACACCCCTGCACAGTTTACCACTGGCAGACGGGGCCCTGGGGCCCTTGCACTGAAGACCCCTCGACCTCCTCCTTCAACACTTCTGTGGGGGTCCGGCCCAACAGTGACGGCGAAGTTCCCTGCTCCATGGGAATGCAGACTCGCAAGGTTATCTGTGTCCGAGTGAATGTGGGCCAGGTGCCACCCAAGAAGTAAGCTATATTTCTGCTTTCTTTGAGCACTTGTTTATGTTGGCGTTTAACCAGCGCATAGCCGTTTAAATCCTGCTACAGAACACTGATTGCTTATTTCCTGCCTCTCTGATTTGTAGCTATATATAACTGTGAAATCAACTCCTGGAGTGCTGTGTTGTGATGAAAATTGCTAAGTTCTCAGACCTAAAATCCACTTGCTTTGAACAGTATTTCACAATCATGTGCTATCGAAGATAGAAGAGGAGGTGTGTGTTTCCATTTCAAACGGATCTGTATGGCAGCTGATTTGACTGATTTGGACACTTTCACATTCAAAAGGAAGAAACTAATCAGTGAAATCTGTAGCAGCTTTGAGGAAAAGACGACAGCGAGAGCTCTGGTTGTCTTTTGATGAGTGAAATGATGTGTTAAAGAACCCCTTGTGTTTTGGGTTGTTGCTTAATGAACACAGAAATACAGTGAAAATGAAATTTTAAAAAGCCCATCTTACATGCTCGGTCAATCAGTGATGAACGAGCATTTGTTTTGGTGTGTAATGGAGTATCCAGGACATTGAGTAAATTATTTGTATCTGTTTATTTTAAAGGACGTCAACGGTTAACTGTACATTGCAAAACTGAGACTGAAAGTCGATGAGATTAAAAAGACAAAGGAGAAGTCAGAAAGCAAGAGATGAACGAGAGAGACAGCAGTGGGTGGGGAGCAAAGTGAAATAACGAGACGCTGAGCAGACTCTACGTGAAGTTAACTCCCAATTCCTATCTCCCCTTTGCAGGCATCCACAGATAAATAAATAATCTCTGTCCCTGAAAGTCTAATTAACCCTGCCGTTTTGGGCGCTGGTAATTTCTCATTGATGATAATGACAGTAATTAAATGGGATTGATACTTTAAGGCAATTTAATCATGGGGGAGATGAGAGACAAGATGTTTGTGGTTAGCTCTGAAGACCACACCGCATGAGGCGAATTCAAAACACAGAAGCGTTTACTTTAACATCCGCCAAAAAGTTCATCTCTAGTCTGGTGTCAGTTATGCTTGGCTGATTCACTTGACAACAGAAGATAAAGGAGCTGATCTGCGTTTGTTGCGTTTTGCAGAAAATAAATCCAAGGCAAATTGATTTCGGCCCTGCAAAAATAAAAACAAAAGGTCTCCTAATGTGTGTTCTCTTATGTTAAATTAGTTCCTTTTGTTTCTCGCTATAATTCAGGACCAGAAAATCCCCAAGCGTAGTTATCACTGAGGAGAGGATGGCAACATCAATTATTTAAAGGGTCGGCGCGTGTTGAGCATGTTACAAGGGAAATGTGATTCATGGAGAACAACACAGGATGAAATGAAGATTAATGTCCAGTTCAGCGGTGGCTGTTGGAGCAGCTGACCCAGTCAGTGAAGCTGCAGAACAGGGGTCAAAATCCTGGAAGTCTTTTATCGTGTGTAGTTTAAATCTACACTCCTGGCAAAGCTGGAGCAACAGATAAACACAGGCTCAGTGGCTTGGAGAGTGGGAGGTGCAAAGGTGTCAAGGGTAATGGCTCTGAGTCTCTGACAAAAAGAGGTTTCAGTCAATTTGTTTCCATTATCTTTGTTTTTACTGCTCAATAACTTTGTATAATCAACTGTAATTTGCAACAAGGGCAAAAGAGCAGCATGTAATAGTGTCACTAGCAGAAACTGAAAAGAAGATATTGAAAGGGGACTCCTACTCACCCTCTCAGAAGGAGGTTATTGTTGCTAACCTCAGCTGAGCCTGTTTGAGGTTTTGAATAATGAAAGTCACACAGGCACCTTAGAGAGGTCCAAACAGTTGTTTGACATTTTCAACCTTCAGTGGAGATTGGTTTTTCTGTGACTTACTTAGTAATTGAATTATTTTGGTGATGCTGAGTTCTGTGTGGTAACAAGCTTTAAAACAAGAGTCCATTAGAACAAAAAACACAAGGAAAATGAACGCCTTTCAGGTAGTAAAGCACATCCACACCCATGTAACAGGAGGTCTGTCATGCTCATAGTCTTTATATACTCAGAGGATTATTGTTGCTGTAATTCCTTACTATTTTTTATTTCATTTTATTTTATTATGGAAAACAATAACAAGACATTTCAGCTGTTTATGAAGCAGCTGGGATGAAAATGAGTACTCATCACGTTTGAGGCCATGATTCTCAGCTGGATCAGGGGTGGAGTGCCTAATCTCAGCTGGAGTTGGTACACCAAGTGGTGGAACTCAAGTAGCCTATATCGGGGGTTTTTTCTATTTTGGAGTGGGAGATTGAGAAACAGATTCAGGTAGCACCTGTCGAGAGGTGGAAGCCTTACCATCTGTTGTGGTGAGAACAGGTCTATAAAAATCAGAAATCTTTACTTGATTCAACCTTAACTGATCTCAAGTTCAGTGTCGTCTCACGGGGCTTCCAGAATACTTGCTTTACTTGTTTTTGACTTCCTGGAAGTCCACGTCAGACCATTTGAACTTGACAGTGAGCAAAAATGAACGCGTCTTTCAAACTGTCCTGAATTTTATGTGGAGGATCATCACTGGTAATGAATTGGAACTCCAGCTACAGCAGCATGCTTCTTTTCAACGGTTTGAAGTTGAAGAGTACATGTTTTTCAAGCCCTACAGCAGCATGGCAGGTGAGGAGCGAGGCTGGGAGAATTCTCACTGTTTCTTTGTTTTGCTTTGGGGTTTTTCGGCTGTACAAACCTGAGGTTTCTGGAAATGCATTTAAAATGCAGGAAGATCTTTTTGGGTACTAAAGAACAGTCTTTGATACACTGGCGTTGTTCCAGTAACTATTTCAGATGCCAAAGTTAAAAGGAATACTGTAATGGGACCAGACTGAGAAATCTGAAAATATCAGCTGTGCCAAAAACAATGCAGGAGAAAAATACTTTGAATGTTAAATCAAGTAAGCAGCGGACCTGACTGACAGGCGTCTCTTACAGAATGAGGGTGGTTAATGTTTGTCAGACATAAACCATTTATGTAAAAAGAAATTACAGTGTGGACAAAACAGAAATATTGTATTTTCCAAGGGTTTTTTTTTTTTTTTGTCTTTTCTTGAAGAGCATTTTTATGATTAATTTGATGAAATACATTCAAACTATGTATAGCAGCCAGCTGTCCTTATTCTTCTCAGACCAGCCAGTTAGGCAAAGAGAAAATAAGGTGGGTATAAAAAAATGTACTTCTGTACCCGACCTACTTCAGGCTAATGTCTGGTTGCGAGAAAATCAGATGGATGAAATGAGTGTCAGGATTACTCAGCAGTGAGAAATCTCAGACTGTGCAGAACTTTTTGTAAATGACTGAAGATGGAAATAATCATATTTTGACCATAGTGGATCTGATCAAAATGCATTTGCAGCTGACAAAATACAGCCCCTGCTGCAGAACAGAGGCTGTATTTTGTCAACATAACAAACAACACTAAAAAGGAGACCTGAAATCTAGAGCCAGAATAAACATTTGTTTATGGGCATCTCATTTTGTTTCACCACAACTGTGTGGACTTAAAAGCGCATACAAACACAATTGTTGTTGTTGTTGTTTTTAATTTATCAGGAAGACCAGATTTTCCATTAGATAATGGGATTATTGGATGAAACATTTCTGGCATCCATCTCCAACTCGCAGCCTCTTAAAAGGGATGGGACTAGCAGTTGTGTTTAATGGGTTGTACCTCAGAAAAAGTGTGTGCATCATCACTGCTTGAGTTTCTGTCTGCCTGGGGGCAAAAACAGAGTGACAGATACTGAGAGTGCTGTCAAACAGAAGTCTCTCCACAGATTGTGAGACGGCTTTTCACGGTTATGGAAGAAGTTAGCCTTCAGGGCTGGCAGAAAGCCTTTCCTGCTAGAAAGCATTCTTGGAGAAAGTCTTCTTGGTTCGTACTAGAAACACGGGAAACGCACATGCGTAAGCCTTGGTGACTTTTGTTAACCTTACAAATCTGGCAGGACATTTGGTGGAAAATAAGTGAAAATAATTCAATTAATAATACACATAACATGAACCTCAGTCCCGTGTATATATCTTTCCACATACTAGCTCTGATTTCCTAAAGTCGTTGTGCCTTTCCCATTTTTCCCGCTAGCTGTTTTCACCTCTCATCATTGAGGTGTGATGCTGTCCATGGTGCTGAAGACATTTTCTGATCTCCTGTATATATGTGTGATGCAAAGTAGCTCCCCTGAATTTGACCACATTTTTGTTTTATTTTTCTCTCGTTTTTGGTGCATTGGTGCAGTTTTAATACTGAAAAAATAATATTAAGTATATCAAATGTTATTGATCCTCAAAGTTAGGTATAGAAAAATGGTTCTGAGCCAAAATGCTTATTTGATTTGAGCTTTTAAGAGAGTCTGTATATATGTTTTCCTAGCCCCTAAAAATTCCATTTGGTTATTTCTTGTACTAAATAAGTTAGAAGGGATGAAAATGCCGGACAAACTAGATTAATTCAAAAGTGCCAAATTTAGACCCACTCCTATGTATGTCAAGGACTTGAAACTCATAGAGTTTTCATAGTGAAGGTAGAATTTTACATGAGTTAATTAAATACACTCAAGTTATTGTTAAAAAAAATCAACAAATTCTAAAAGACACTCATCGAATAACCTTCATGATTAGTTTTGACAAAAATACACTGATGGCAGAGTAAATGCATGCAAGTTTAGCAGACCTTAAGATGATCTCTGCCCTTGGTATTCTCAGGGCAGCCAGTCAGATAAGCCAAAGCAAAGATTACTGCAAGCAGTGCAATAAAAAGAGAAAAGATTGACCTAAGGCTATTCCTCTACCCAACTTCCTTCCAGCTCACGTCTAGGAAAATAAAATGAAATAAGTCTCAGGTGTGCTTAGCAATAGGATATGAGAGATTGTCGCGCCCACATCTTCACAGAGACTGAGCTCCATCACAACAGCCTGGATCAAGCTTTTGTACTCGATGGGCGAGGAGGCAAAGCAGACACTGGAGAGAGATCTCAACACCAGCAACACCAAGGATACGTGGCAGGCGATTCAGAGCATCACAGGCTACAAAAGCAGGAGCGCCCCCACCATGTGTGAGCCCACGTTGCCAGATGGGCTGCATATTACCCTCGCTTTGATCTCCTCAACAAAGAGTCAGCTGTAAAGTCGACTCTACCTCCAGAGGACCTGCCACTATCAGTATCCACAGAGGCTGTGAGAAGAATCCTCCTGGGGATGAATATGAGTAAAGCTGTTTGGCCTGATAACCTGGCCATGCACTAAAACACGCTATTACTAACATTTTTAGCATATCATTTTGTCACTGTTTCAAGACAGGCACAATTATCCAAAGGTGCGTAGTGTGTAGTCTGAATGCCCTCCAGCACTGATCCCCATTCTGAAGTAGTGCTTTGAGAGGGTGGTTCTTCTGTGCCAGCCTCGCCCCTCACTAGATTACATTCAGAACCAACAGAACCGCAGAAGGTGCTGTGTCCACTTGTCTTCAAAAACCTTGAAAATGAAAACACCTACATAACAATTTTGTTTGTCAATTTCAGCTCAGTATTAAATACTCCCCCATGAAGCTGACTGGCAAACTCTGCACTCCAGGATTCGATACCGTGCTTTGCAACTGGATATTGAACTTCCTCACAAACAGAGTCCAGACAGTTTGGATTGGCAGTCACACCTCCTCCACTCTATTCCTTGACAGTGTGCTCAGTTCCTTCCAGTTCATGCTGTACAGCCATGACTGCACTTGCAGGCATGACGAGAACTTTAAGGTGAAGTTTGCAAATAACACCTGCATCGTCCACCTGATTACAACCAATATTATGAGTTAAAATCAGGAGGTTGAATCAAAACTAGGGCAGAGTCATGCACAGAGCAGAGTGATGTTAAAAACCAAAACAGTTGTTTAGTTTAGTAAAGAGGATGCAAAGACAACTAAAAAGCCATACTCCTCACAGATCTCCACTCTGGTGAAGAAAGCTTCAATGGAAGAGAACTACTTCAGGAAATTTAGGAAGTAGTTTTTGTCAACTTTTACAGAGGAACAGTAGAAAGCATCCTAACTAGAACCATCACAGACACCAAGAATGGGATACGGATGGCCCAGGATATGAAGAATTTGCAACGGGTGATTAAAATCATCCAGCCACATAAGTGATATCGGCGAGGTGCGGTTTCTCTGCAGAGCCCGAAGGATACAAGAAGACAATACCCACCACAGCCGCACAGTCTGTTCACTCAGCTGCCATCTGGCAAGCAACGCAGATGTGTTCAGTGCTCTAGCACCAGACTTCAGAGCAGTTTCTTTTATTGGGCTATGAAATTATTAAATTCATCCTCCACACTCCCCCACAAAAATAGTTTTATGACTAGGTTATTTATTCATTCAATTATAATTTTTTTTGTGAGTAACATAATGAGATTTCATCTGTAATTTCATAGTACATTTTTTGTTACATTATAATAATTAAACCGGTATCTTGTTCAAAGTCTTGAGTTTGATTTATCTCATGCCACAGTCACTGGAAGGGGTCCAAGCTTTATTGCACTGCAGAAAAAGGCTCTCTGACTGCACAACTTTGCCCTTTTTCTTAGCCTTGAACACTTAAAAGTTTTGGATGCTGCCCTCAACTTTCACTCTTCACTCGGAAATTACTTTGACTTTTTACTTTGCTGCGGCAAACACTGCCACCGAGATGGCTTCTTCTAATGCAATTGCCAATTAACATATACCAACCAGCACATTCTCTGCTATAAAGAAGACTGGCAATCAACACTTTAACTGAAACAAGTTTCTAAAGAAACACAAGACAATTAACAGGGTGGAAAGGCATCAGGAGTTTTTGGTCAAAACAGAAAGAAGAGGCAAAGCATATGAAACTTTTTCAATATTTCAGGAAGAGCACAGATATAATAGGAACATCCACTGATCACATATCACAGTTACAAAGGTGATCAGTAGCACAAATAAGGAAGTTAAGAAATTTGGTGACATTAGATGCTTCTCCAAAAGTGTTACATGATGAGAAGACAAACTCAAACTTATACACTGCAGATTTGAAGAGAAACTGTCTGAGAAGTGACAAGTACCTAACAAAGACAATCAGAGTCAGCTGGAACGAGCACTAGTCAGACGTCAGCGGTAATCAAACAGGATATGACACATGGAGCATAGAGAGATGAAGTTTACTTCACTGGTTTTCATTTATTTATTTGTAGTGTATTTTACTGAAAACGACTTACAGTACACACAGAGAAATGCCCCCACCCTCCACCACCATCACCACCACCTTTTTTTCTGTTAATGTTCTGGAGACTGTTTTTTCTCAATCAAACCTTATAGGACCCAGCTCCTAATCCAAACATCAAATGTGCTCTGACAAACATGAAAAATGAAACAAAGATAAAATAACTTAATTGATCTTTTATAATGGTTCCACACTTTATGTAATATTTACCACCCTGAGATAACAGCAGGAAAAGACTAAAGTGAGACAGCTTGTTAGTAGAGTTGAGAAAGTTAGATTCATTCATTAGTGTGTTGACTGAAAATCGAGCACTTGCTCTTCTGTTAGTCGGACAATCCTTTAATCCATGCAGAAATTAAGCTTAGTATCAGTCCAGGCAGGCCACAAAGTCAAGCTCAGCTACAATCCTGGCTAAAGTACTTTAGTGCATCCGAATATCAAATACTGATATATTGTTGGGTGCATTATTTAAGCTGCTTTAGCCTGCTCACAGCTACTTTGCTTCTGCCACTTGGCAACCCACCCCAGTTCTTTTTTCTATCAGTATAGTATCTATTGTCACGAGTTCCTTCTCTCTTGTTGCCAGTTGCTTCAAATTATGGTTTTCTGATACACTGATTCTTTCTTGGGCTTGTACAAGCACCTTATAGCCACCCTATCAGTGCTTAAAGAATTCTGACCTTTTTGTTCTATAAATCAAGCAATTAGTTAAGCAAGAGAAGATTCGTCAGGTCTACTTTTAATAAAACACATATTAGTAGTAGTGTGTGATTTACCCAGCACATGGATTGAGAAAAAGCTTTAGCGACACTTGTTATAGATCCTACAACTCAAAATAACGGCAATACCAGAGCTGTACTTAGAAATTTAAATAACTGCAGGTGGAAATAACAATCTTCGTTTGACTTTGAAAATAATTAATTTATCTGATTTAATCCCCTCAGATAAGGAGGTGACACAGTTTTCTCTCCCATGTAATCACAGATACAAACCAGGCTAGAACTATATTCCCCTTCACATATAAGTGATAGTGTGTCCTGCAATAAGTGATGAATCATGAGACGTGCAATAGCAGTGTGTACAGTGGGAATTTACTCACTACAAGGTCTACAAGGTAACCCTTTATAGAGCCTACACGCCAGTCAAACAGTTGGTGGGAACGCCTTATTTACGATGATGGAAAACTCTGTTTAATAATTAAAAATAATTGCTCCATCATTTTCCCTTACATGTCCATTTATGTTGTGATGTTATGAAACTTCAAAGACTATAACTTTTTTTTTTATCCCTCATGCCTTTAGCTATTTGCATTCCTGTTTTTCCACCTATTTATCCAATTTTTCCCTTAACTTGTCATGTGGTTGTAGTCTGCCCTTGTTATTTTATAATAACCCCTCGAGATTAAATTTACTGTTTTATAAAAGCACGTTTTTTTACACCACTTTTTCCTTGTCCAGAGCATTGTGACGGCTCTGGTTTCCAGGCCTTGTTTTCATCACTGGCAGTTTTTCCTCGGAGTGAGTAGACACGGATGTTTTTTTTGTTGTTGTTTGTTTTTTTCCTGCTCTACATGTCTTCATCTGGCACAATCCAACTGGCAGGTACTCTTGATCAGCGCACCCGTGGGATCCCAGCAAAACAAACAAACATGGCTGCTCGAACCCTCCATATGCAGATGTGCCCCGTCTCATTCACAGATGGATCTGTGCTGTCTTCCTCCCACAGCCTCAGGCAGTGAACCTCACAGAGTGCATGTCACCCTCGTACACACAGTCGCACATGCGCAAGCAACACATACACAAACACTGACTGTCAAAGCCCAAAGACACAACAGAGACAAATATGTCAGTGCCTCGGGCTTGGGCTGCGATCATCCCTATCGAGAAAGCTGTTGTGGTGTGAGGGGGAAAAAAACAATAACGTCTGCTTATTGATTCTGACAGTGTGTGCTGACACACACCAACCGTGCGTTTGTATAATCACATTGATGCTGTGGAATTTGTGAAAACGAATGATTCATGATTATGATGTTGGACAGTAGCTGTATTAAGCCCAGTCAATCATCTTCCTGCCATGTTTTCTAACGGAGTTTGTGTTTACTCTGGTTTTGACTATGATAGATAGCTAAAAGCCCTTGAGACGGAGGGCCATAAGATGCTAGTGAAAGGGTCCTTGAAGAACTGCAATACTTTTATGCTAAATTAAACTAATGATGTTCTTGTTTTGTTGTCCATAGTTTTGATAATGAAATTAATTAGGCCTTATCTTTTCCCACCAGACCATGTTTTTGTGTGCGTACACTTAAAACTACTGACATTTCTTTGCTTTGAATCTTCATCCTGTTCAACCATCTGCTCGTTTTTTGGAAACAGCCTCTCGCTGAACAGATTACTCATCGCGTTAATAGCGGCAAGCAAAACATGAGCATTAGCCTGGCTGCTCATCTTGATGTCGTGCTTTGGGACAAGCTCCCAGTGCCATGTCTTCGGCTCACTACAAATCATTACGTTTAAACATCATAATGAGTTTGTGACACTGACTGGAACCAGCAAGTCAGTTTAAACCAGATGCTATTATTGGATTCATTTCAGTGAAGAGCATTTCCCCAGTGATATACGCAAGTGAAGACACAGAAAGAGCAAAGACTAGAATAGGAAATTGTGCGGTTGGGATATTATACCCCAAGCGCCTAGTAAATAAGAATTTTATTCCTCGAACAAACAATAAAATCAACGTGACAAGCAAGGATAAATAAATTGAATATTAAAGACAACAATGACACCAGGAGAAAAAAGAAAGAAAACACACTGGAATGATAAAATGTATACATGATAGAAAAATGCATAAATAACACTATTATAGCTTGATTTCACACCCACACAGAGTGACTCTCTCAGCCAGGCATAGTGCTGTAAGTATTCTGGCTGGTGTTGTGCTTTGCCAACAAACATTGCCCGTTCTTTCTTTCTGGAAACTGGATTTTAATTGAATTTTAATTGTCTAAATTTGGATAATATCCGCCATTAGCCAGGCTACAATATAATTAGACATAAGTGAGGGGATTGGGAGTGGGTGGCACACAGGTTTGTTTTCTCTGCAGACAGAGACATGCTATGAGTCCACTCATTGCCCTATATGTAGAGCAAATGTGCATTTTTATTGTAAAAGATAATTGTGTTCTCCCAGTCATTCTAAATTCACAAATTGAAATCTCAAACATGGAGACTATCAGAAGTGACCATTCACTGACATTTGTTTCCACCGATTCTTATTCAGATT
This sequence comes from Pelmatolapia mariae, assembly GCF_036321145.2. Lineage (NCBI taxonomy): Eukaryota > Metazoa > Chordata > Actinopteri > Cichliformes > Cichlidae > Pelmatolapia > Pelmatolapia mariae. The sequence goes on from NC_086236.1 coordinate 69,238,555, forward strand.
CTCCAAACACCTAAACACAGTCCCACTTTTATACCAGTCTAGGAGTTCACCGTGCATCACAGTGAGGCCACTTGTGATTACTACATTGATAAACTGAATTGAAAAATAATAGAGCTCAACATTTTATTCACAGATGGAAAGCAAACCAGTTCTCTTTTGCTGACAAGAACTCACAAACATGCATGTAATGTAAACTAGAGAGTCAAGGAATCTACAATAGTAGAGAGAAAACCACAACAATCACACAGTCCACTAGGAACAAGGGTTAGGTGATGGTGGAAAAACTTGCTTTCAACAGAAGGAAACATCTGGCAGAACCAGATGATGAGAAGAATCAGGAGTGGCAAATTTGAACTTAAATCCCATTCCCTGAATTGATTTATATACATCCTCTCTCTATCTTAAGGATGAATCCTTATTCATGCAATCGCAATGCCGAGTGGACCTACCTTACCTTAAGATTAAGACTTAAGAAGACAAGATTGTGTAATACCTTGTAAGTAACTACAGTTAGAGCCTAAATCTCCTGAACTAACTTCAACCTGGAGTTGGGTACTATTGTAAAGGTTAAGTTTCATGTAACTGTAGGATAAAAGTCCGTCCTATATGTTCCAATGTGCCTTTTGTAGCCACTTACATGGTCTAAAAATGTGTCCCAAAACCAGCAGCTTACAATATTCATATATACGCCTTTACATGTTTAAAGTAACTTTTACTGATTTGTCCTATAAATTGAGCTGGTACTCTATGCGAGTGTTGTGTTTGCAGTGCTGTCCAAGTTTTGACAAAAAGCAGTGATTGCTTGTTTAGGTTTTGTTTGCTGGGGGAAGCAGGACATCTTTGTTATAGTTTAGAAAAGATCATAGTTTTGGTTGGAAAAAGCCTTCAGTGTTGACTCAAAATGTGATGTGAACGCACGTTTTTTTAATCACAGACTCCACCTGCTTCTGAGAAACAACAGCCATAGTTCATTCTTACAGGGAAATGTAAACACGAGTTGTTTGAGGCATTTGAAACACCAATCAAGATTGTTGTTCCGGTAAAGGCCGCCTTCACCAGAACATACGCTTGCTTGTTTGTGTGTTCAGACCCAAAGGGAACACTGAAAAGGTGAAATCGAAAAGGCAGGCAGTCTGCAATTCAGAAAGGAGTTGTTTTGTCCTCTAAGGTTTCTCTTAGTATTCACAGTGTGTTCCTCCTGGATCGAAGGCAAAACTAAAGTTGTATTTAAGTTGTAGTATTTAACCTAAACAGAACTATCATGGCTTTTTCAGATTTCACAATCCTAAAAGGGTTAAACTATAATTCATGCTTGGACTTTTACCATTTTTGAGTATGAGAAGAATTTAACAAGGTCAGAGGTTTAATCTCGTCTGTTTAAGACTTGTTTGTGTCACAGTATTAAAGAAATCCCAAATGAGATAGACAGAGGGTTGTCTTTGACACATATTCAAGGAATCAATAAGTAAACAGAAGAAGTCCAATAATTCATGCATACTGTTGAGCTGCATACACACTGGAAGTGGTACACTCATCACCCATTGCTTAGAAAAAGACGGGTTGTTGCTTGCAAACATTCCTGGCCCCAGTTGCCTAGGTGACCCTGTAATGTAGTTACTCCCAGGTCACACATCAATCAACAGTATTCTTTTCTCTAATTGGTAATCACTTTAGCCACTTGCTTGGAAATTGAGAAAAATATTTTCTGTCAAGCTAACCAATAGCTGAGGAACTGATCAGTTCCATAACCTTTCTATTGGCAAATTTCATAATGAGGAATGCTATTTAAGACCGCAGTCACACAAGCCCAAATAACGACCCTCTAGCTCTGGTAAGGAATAGTGTTTCCCTAGCATTTAGTTGGGAAATGGTTGCAGGAAGTTGTTGATTACAGTGCTGCCCTGAAACCTCCTTGAAATTGCTTTGGTAATTAGTAAAAACTTTCCACAGCTTCTCACACTTTGAATGGAAGACATCCACTTATCTGTCAGTACTCACCATGCAGTACAGAAACTGTAAAAAGTACAACACAAACCAGAAATGGAGACTGTTCTCTTCTAGAGTAAAAGTTGCACCTTTTGAACAGTGTTTGCAGACAAGTCAGCATCTTTGATGCAAGCTATGACCATCCATAACAAAGTGCTAGCTGCCAAATCAACTGCAAGGAGGATGTTGGTGCAGCTTCCATTGCTGCACATCTGCAAACCTCTTTGCAGCCCTCTTCCTTCCCAGCTCCTCTTTTTCATCCTGTTTCTTTTTGTGAAATGTTTCCACACCTTCACATTAAGTACTTGTTTAATGGTGTCATAATCAGCACTTTGTTTTGGTGAGTTCCTCCTAACCAAATAAGTACTTATTTTATTGATTAATTTGGGTTGGTACATGTTTGAGATCTAGTACTTGATTATTAAGCTGGTGTTGGTTTCTATATATACTTTGATTCTATTTAGATCTTGAAGATTTCTTTATGCTGTTTGTGTCTTCTCTGTGCCAGGTCTCCCTTGATGGAGAACGTGTTGATCCCTACAGGCTCTTGAGAAAATGATAAAACCCTTGTTCATGCTGGGGTTGAGTGTGGAGATTGTTTTGCGGTAGCAGGTTCACTAGTTCTTAACAGCTTCCCATCGTGTTGAAGTGTTCTCGAGAGAGACACCTGTTTATTCCCTTCTTTATGGACCCGGCCATCAGTTAAAAGCAGAAGACATAAATGTATCCTCCCCACAGCTGTTTTTTTCCTGGGGACCATTCACTTTTATGAAGACAACCGAGGATTTGTTCCGCTCGAGAGGGATTTAGCTCTGTCTATTGGTATTAAAAATAAATCTCTCCTTGTGTTGCTGTTGCAATATTACATTTTGCCAGGGAGGCTCCCTATCATTTCTCTGATAACACCATGCTAACGAGTATGAAACACCCAGTGGAGAACACTAATTCAAAAGAGCGTTAAACCTGACCCAGATGATCAGAAGTCAGCAGTGGGATGAGGAAACATAGTCATAACGTCTGCAAGAGCAGCGAGAGATCAGATAAGATGTCTTCCAGCAGGTTTGTCGTGACCTATTTATCTTTGTCTCGTTTATGCACAGGGGACCTGAAGATTAAACATAACCTCTGTTTTGAAAAACCTCGGCTTGACCACGAGGATTATTACTCACTGATAGCTGAATCCATTTAAACTGGAAGTTTTATCCTCAGGCCTGTTGGCTGACTTTAGCTCAGTGAGTTACAGTTTCCTCACAGAGATATATTACTGTAAAACAAACACAGTGCTTTTAGACATTTCCTGTGATGCTAACAATGCTCTGGTGGGTTACACAACCATCCCTTTCCTGTGTGTCATCCAGATGGCATACATCAGTCATAAAGTGAAAGTAATTACAGAGGTTTTTATTGCCCTAGATTGAGGCGAGAATAATTACATTGTGTATTCAAGCACTACCCAGATGGTTGCTGCCTCTCAGTTGATATTTATTAAAGCATGAGTGCATGGTTTATATTTTGAACTGTCATGGTTAAGTGTCAGCTTGGTCTTTTTAGGTACAAATGCCAAAATCTATAGGGGGTTGGGTTTAAGTTGGAGGAAAAATACAGCTAAATCTACACACTATATTTTTTGGTTATAGGCCTGCAAATATGTTAAATTCAATTCCAGAAATCACAAAAACACATGTTTGGCAACTCCTTTGATATCTGTAAAATGCTTCGCCAAAAGATCAAAAGAGCCATGAAGATCTAAATGTTACCCAGTTCAATTTTTCCCTCATTACAATATCTTAAATAAATATGTAAGATATCAGAATTACATTCTGATATCTTAAATAAACCATCATGTTTTGCAGCAGTGATCACGCACGCAGTCAATAAAAATATATTTTAAAGATCTTTTATTTTGAAAAGAAACCTTATTAGAAAGCCAAATGAAACACTGGGCAAAAGCATGCTGTTTATATCAGTGCTAATGACAGATTCATGTTATATTTTTATGGGACCATCGTGTGATGACTTCATGAACATTCGTATATTGTTTTATCTTCATTCTGCGGTTCTCTTTATGTCTACAGTACCAGGCATACTCAATTATCTGTGGCCAATGACTTTTTGCAGGGGATCCAATTTTCCAGAGATCCCTCAAAATTATAAATATTATTTCTGATACAATTTTTAATGCAAGATACCATTGAAACTATTGCTATTCTGAAGTTTTTCATTCTAAATACATGAGACACATTAATGTGATTTGTGTAAGCAGAGTTTCTGTTGGCTCAAAGATAACATGGGTGGGAGTAAAGGACACAGTATGCTTGTTTTGGTATAAATTGTTCCCATCTGTAGATTTGCACCTGTCATCTGTCTTGTGTTTTTTTCTCCACTATGATCAAAGAGCAAACTAAAAATACAATTCCACTTGACAACAGAGTGCCTTAGCTGTTTTTCTTGGGTTATGCTGACGCCCGAGACATTTAGCAATATTTCCTGGATTTAGCTTTTTGAACACTAAAACTTGCCTCACTGAAGAGTGCTTCCTTTATTCTTTGTGACCCTTTTTAAATAATAGAGTACAATTTTATAATTTATAGCTAAATGATTTTTATGGACCTTGTGGCTGTTGTCTCCCAGAAGCTTCCAGACCTTTCTTTGAGAACCACTGCTCTGCTCTGCTTACTGCAAATGAATTCTTTTCTTTTATTCACAGGGATTTACATTAAGTGAATTTAAAGGATTCCCCTGCTATAAAATGTTGTGATTTTTGATAATAATGAAAAACAATGGTTTAAAATGATAAAAAAAATTCTAACCCACACGCCACAGAGTCTGCCCTTGATTTATACCCTTGGTGTCTGTGAGTGTGCTTAGGTTTGAGTGATATAAATTTCATTGGATGGTGAGCGTGAGGGTCCACATGGACATCCTCTTCTCTGCCCGTTTGGTACAGATCTGTGGCAACGTAACACAACCAGTGCAGGGAAAGAGTCCATAAGAAGTGTTCTTGCTCAGCACCCACAGATTAAAGAAAAGACCTTTAGTCAGATACATTGGTTTTATCAAAATTACTATTTTCTTAGCAGTAAATCTTTTTAGGTTTAGACTTCATGCTGTTGTGTTTTGATGAATGTATAAAGAGATTTTGTTTTTGCTTAGGTGTCCAGACGGTCCTCGCCCAAGCACGATGAGACCCTGCCAGCTGCCCTGCAAGAAAGACTGTATCATGACCCCATTCAGCGATTGGGCAACGTGTCCAATCACATGTGATGCAGGTATGATGGAAAAAACAAAGATTCATACTCAGAGATAACTGTTGTTGCTGCTGTTAAAAAATTCAAGGGTATTGAATAGAGCTGGGCGATAGAACGATAACGATATGTATTGCGAAATAGACCTTGCTCTCTTAAAAAAAAAGAGAAAAGAACAGCCAATCCAAATTAAGTAGCGCAGAGCCGAACCAATCACAGCCGCAGCGTCACGTCACGTGACTTGTTACGTATAGCACAAGTGCCAAGCCGCACATGTGTAGTTGTTTGGGAAGCATCCAGCCGGGCTGCCCAGGTAATGGAGGAAATGAGTGTGCCGACTAGAGAAAAATCAACCGAGAGCGTGGGTGACCAGGTTACCGAAGAGAAAAGAGATGATGGTTCCAATGCCGGAGAGAATGTCGAACGGAAGGGCCATAGAAGTTCCGTAGTGATGTGTCGGTCGCGAACGTAATGGCCGGATTTTTGACGTGAACGACTCCTTATCGCCAGCCGTGGGTTTTTTTTCTTTCTTTCTCTCACCCTCTCTCCCTCTCGCACTTTTTTTCCGCTTCACTCCGCACGCGAGCCTTGTGCTTTGCGCTGGGAAGAGGGGGGAGGGGCGGTAGTTACACTGGCAGTAGCACAGGAACAGAGCGGGAGGGAGAGAGAGAGAGAGCCAGGGACAACAACGTCACATTAGAAAGGTATAGTAATCATCCACAACTATTTTCAGTTGCGGATGATTAAGGATTCAGAAAGTTCAGAAAGCTATACAACAAGGAGAGATTGAAAATTTCCTTTTAGTTCTCAGTTTATTTGATATTGACAAAAGTTAGTCAATTTTGTCTGTTCTTCTGTAAAACAAACTAAGATTTATTTTTAGAATTAATATTTTGTTTCTAAGTGGAATTGACAATTTAGTAGTCTGTTTTGTTTGTTCTATTTTGAAACTTAAACGCTTTAGCGGCTGCCTTTTGTGTAGTTTGCAATATTTGCCTTTATTTATCTGAAAAAGTCTCATGTTCCTTAAGTACATCTACCCTGTTGAACTTATTATGGGAAATAAATATTAAAATCAAGACAAGCTGCAGATTATTTCACATTTTACTTGTGAGCAACGGCACATTTAAATCTTACAAATATAGTTATTTGGCTTATATGGTGATATATATCGTTATCGCCTGAAATGAAAAAAACATATCGTGATATGAAAAAATCTTATATCGCCCAGCTCTAGTATTGAAGAAACAAAGTTTCCAGCACAACTTCCCCTGCTTCTTTGCACACACAGAAGAACATAAAGTCTAAAGAAGTTAAGTCCTCTCCGACAACTTTGACATTAAACCATTTTTCAATTATTTATGGTATTGTATTTTCATGATGTATCCCTAATTTCATTCTCATGTTTTTTTCTCTTATCTTTTTTAAATTTTCTTAGCTTGTACTTTTAAATAATAAGCATCTACATACATGTTACTTTTATTCATTGTATTTTTTGTTTTTGTGTCACTTGTACTGGTTGTATATGACATTGATGGGGAAAACACCGCCCTTCATTTAGATTTGTCCTGTTTAAATGCTAAACAGGGTGTGACCCAGGTTTTATGTTTTATAGTGGACACTCTCCAAGACTGGCTTTATACCACATGACCACATGGCCTAGCCTCCTGGTGTCTGGTTGGTGGATGTGCATGTTGAACATATGTGATTGGTTGTTTAATTTTTTTGCGTTTTAAAATGTGGTCTGTAATATGTTTTGCCCTGATGAAGGCTGCAAGCTGAAATAAACTGGTCAAATCATTAAATTGTTCTTTATACTGAAAATGTTGCTGGACCTCTTTAGACTTTCTTGGAAGTGGCTGAAGCTGTGCCAAACTCCTCTACGTTGTAAAAAGTACTTTATTCAGTCAGTCAGGCCTTGGTGGTTTCAGGATAGTCACAATATTTCCAATCATAGTTGACAGAGGTGACAATAATATGCCGGTAATAACATAATAATAAAAGATAACAAAATGGAAAACACAGAAGCTCATTTTAATTGACTAAGTGCAACAACTCTAGAGTTGGGTTGGCCTACACTGAGCTGAAGACAATGACTGCCACATAAACACATGCACTCATGCCTCGTTACAGATCATTAATTTGATAGACTGGCATGTAGGACAACATTTGGGCTGACCTCCGTTAGTGGGCCTGGCAAGTCCGCTTGCTCCGGCCAGCAAGTGCTCGGTGTTGTTGTTTTCAAGCAGTGAAAGGAAGACGTTTTCAGATGAGGTCACCTTTGTCAGGCGGCCATTGCCCAAGCTGTTGAGTGGTGGCAAAAACATTAAGTTGATTTACGACTGAAAATCATTATCATCCATATTTTGATGACCTCCTCCTGTGACACGGTGGCATAAATCTCTTTGGTCTAAGCATGCTTTACTGGTGGCAGTGCATTTTAATTTGATGCTGTTGATATCTTAACCTTGTGCAAAGAATTACACGCCGCCCACGTAGAAAGGTTTGAAGCAGGGTATAGGGCTATCCAGAGGCTTGTTTCAACTTAATGAACTACTCGAGGGCATCGCCACACATGTAAATACCATAAATTTAATCTGAGTCAATTCCAAGGTCTAATGGGATTTTTCCGCATCATCGTTGTTGGCTTGATATCCCCAGTAATCACAAGTGTGCGCTTTTGACACTAGCTGTCCAATTAGAATTGGCAGTTGCAGTCTCCAAGTCCACTCTTCAAGGATTATTAACAGAGCAGTCAGCTTATCATTTTGACATTTTTCTCATCACTTTTCCATACATATTTCTTAATTTAATTCATTAATTGTCTGCGTCCCTTCAGCTGGTATTGCTGTGAAGAAAAAGCAATCAAGGAAACGTCTTATCATCCAGATGCCATCCAACGGAGGGCAGGAATGTCCAGAGGTGCTCGAAGAAGAGAGGGACTGCGAGGTCCCCAAAATCTGTCCCGGTTTCAGGTAAACGCACGACAGCCGCACGACAAACCTTGAGGCTCATTGCACAGATTTTTGTTGTTGTTGTTTTTTGTTCTATGCTCTACTTTTGTGTTTAAATGGTTTTCACTTGCAGCCCTAAAAAGCCAAAATACAAACCAACAGCCTATCCCGAACAGCCAAGTTTTTATTTAATAATTTATTAGAATATTTAACAAACATCAAAAGATTCAACTATGATATAAAGACACAGATTTTCTCTACACCTGCAAACTCTGTCAGTCTGACTTTCTGCTCCCTCCTCTCAAAATACCAGCTGCATGTGTTTATTTATAGGTGCACACTTTTTTGTTAACTCCTTGTTTGCCACCATGAGAGACAAAATAAATGTAAGTTATGGACTAACTAATGAGATAAAGTAAAATAATGTCAGCGTTTTGTCTTATTGGATATCTGTGCCTGTCTGTATGGCTTTAATTTGTGTTCAAATCAAAGCCTTTGGTCAGAAATGAATAGTTTAATGATGAAAATTGGAAACGAGGTTGTTTTATCAGGAAACATAAGGGGGGGGGGGGAATCCAATAATCCAGTTTATTAATTTCAGACTGTGACATTTCTGTGGTGCCGAGAGTTTATCTTAGAATATAAATGGAAATCTTTTTTCCACCGCAATTTAACTTTTTTCCTTTACTTTTTTCTAATAAATGTTATTCAAAAAAGTGTGAAAATAAAGGTGAAAGTCTACACAGTTTGATTAAATATGACAAAAAAGCAGGTTTTGGTTTTTTTTTTTCTTTTTGCAGTTTTAGAGGTTTTTAGCAGCTTATTAGGGCCATTCAAGGTAAATCAATAAGTGGTAATGGGGTTTTACCCTGTGATAAAGAAACCTGGATTTTCTGGTCATATAAACCAAGCTGTGCCATGTAGCTGTACTAGCCTTACTTTTGGTGGCAAGTTGCTGCAACCATCTTGATTCTATCTTTGTGGTGAGCAGGTATCTTCCTGGTGACTCGTTGATTAAACAACAGAAAAAAAAATTTCTAAACTGAGCACACTGTAATGGATGACCGTAAATACTGGCCAAACAAATAGTTTGTGTGTAGTTTAAGAGCTTTTAAAAAGCTAAAAAAAAAAAAAAAAACCTATAACAAATGTTCAAAGTGTTTAATAAGTCATCAGTCAAATCATGTTTAAAATGCCATTGAAATATGCAGCACTTTGTATCATGTATAACATTGCAAACTGTCAGATTTGCTTATTAAAATGAGAATAATCCATTTAACTGAAGAGGGACTATGATGCTTGACTAGACATGTAACTGCTCTAGCTATGACAACCTGATGTTTTATTTCACAATGATGTAACTTTTATATGATTTAATATGCAGCTCTTGAAAACTCCCAAGTGTTAGTTTGTTTACAGGTCCTACCTTAACTTCACCTGTTTATCCACAAATGTTAGTTTTTCATGTTTTTACTGTAATCAAAGGACAGTTTGTGAACTTTCATTTTTTTTACTTGATTTTTGCATTTTTTTTTTTTGCTTGTTTATTTTTTTTTGTTTGTTTCTCATTATACCCCCATATCTGGAACATAAATTATTTATTTTTTAACATTTATTGATTTATTTAACCCAGAATACCCCAGTGTTTGATTTTTACTGGCTTGAATACAGTCAATGAATATACATCGACTGTATCAAGGTGTTTGGATAACTAGTTAGAAAGGGGTTGGTAAAGTCGTTGATTAAACTTCATTCCCACTTCATTTTAATGTTTTAAGCTCATTACCCTAAAAACAAACTAATCTTTAGATTTTTATGGCTTTTAAGTTGTTCATCTTTTTAGCTTGTAAAGCTAATGTTAGCACTATTAGCCAACATCATTAACATAGTTTTTATTATCATATCTGACTTTAAGGTGTTTCTTTGTCTTTATAAAAAAAAAAGAAAGATATATTGTTATAAAGACTTTTATGGGCATATCTATAAAAAACATGGGCTGACATGAGCAACAGTGTGCTTACTCAGGATGTGAGTGTGACATAACAAATGGCTTAGATGCACTTGACAGCTCATGCTGAACATTTTTGTGGAATGGTGCTGGAAATAGAAGTTAAAAAAAAACAAATAGTATGTTTTAGATTTTAAAAAATAAATTGTTGGAGAGAAGCGAGTACATTGTAATCTTGGTTCAATGGAGCTGTCATATACTGATTAGAAGTAAAAATATTTTGTCTTAAGGCTGGATGAGCACATGACATTTAAAGAAACTGTCAGTTTTCTAGTCCAATCACTGATTAGAGCATTGGGCTCTGCAGTGAATAAAGGCAAGTGTGTGCAAAGGGAAGCGTCGAATGCTTCAGAGCAGAATTATTGAGATCAGAGACTTACTTAAAAGATACCGGGACATTGCACATTGACATCTCTGGGGTCATGAGTTAAAATTGGTATTTTATTCAAGCAGCTTGTCATTCATTCTCCAGAACAGATTACTTTGTGATACTGAGGAGATTAGAAGGAATTTATCACCTGCATATAGTGTAAAATGTTAGGTTCACGTATGATATAAAGAAAAATTGTGAAGCAAAAAGAAGAGTTTCATTATAGAACCTCATCCATTTGTTTTCTTCTGGTTATCCACGTCAAGGTCGGGGGGGTGGGGTGGGGTGGGGGGGGGAGCCTATCTCAGCTGTCACAGATTGAAAATGTCATGTCAAGTGCAATTTTAACAAAAGACAAAGATGTCTGTGTGCAAACTTATGTTCAGGAACCATTAGCCCAAAAGACACACAATATCAGAGGAGGAGAGGCATTTTTTATTTGTTGCGTGTACTAAGTAAAATTGAAACGGACAGTAATTTTTGGATTGCTGTGTCTGAGGACAAAAGGGGTGGACTTTTTAGAAAAATGTCCTCTATCTGTGCTGCCAAAAAATTTCTAATTTTGCAAAATAAATGTTTGATCACTACCATACTTTTAAAGTCTTACAAAGGAAGTCAGTTCGGGCACTCCTGTGTATTTGCCTGCACAATATGCGGAAAAGCTGACACTTGTGATAACATAGTCGAGTATAACAGGACCTATACAGAGCCCAAACACTGAAAAATGCAAAGGAGGTTGTTATGCAAAATACAATAACATATTTTAAGCTTGTTCATATTTAATAGCAATGTGCTTTTTTGTTTTGCATGTTTATATTACAGTGATGATGAAAGCATGATTTAATGGTCAATACGAGAATGCCTTACACAAAAAAGACAAAAAACAAAGGCAGGATTAAAAGTAGTTCAAAAGTGCTGCTGCAAGTAGCTGTTATTGATGAATAAACATCATATAAAGACAAAAAAGACCCCAAAAGATCAGCATCTATCCTTTTTCCTTTGAAGCAGCACCACAGGTCTTCTGTGGGTTTAGACTGTCTTTGTCTTCTGTCTCTTCATGTAATTCCAGATTAACTCTGTGATGCCATCATGGTTAGGTGGTGGCAGCAGACATACCTGTTGCAAGACTCTGGATTTATGTGCATGGATGTTTAATGAGACCCTTCCCTGGTACTGTGTGAAGAATACAAATTCAAACAATAGCACAGACCTCTTTATACTTTACTCTTTATTTAGACTTTCTTTTTTCATACGGCACAGTCAGCAACACCAATGTTTATTTTACTGCCAATTGCTATCCAGCAGTCCTATGTTATTCTAAGTTGGTTATTCTGCAGCCACTCTGCATCCGTCTATGGATTTCACTTTTATTTGTGCAGGCATACTGTGTGTAAGACTTTCAGTTCAGATTCATTTATATGGTGCCAATATAAGTGCCAAAATGTTGCCTCAAGGCCCACATTCGGATGTAATGGTTATTTTCGACCAAAACGGATTATTTTCAATACATTTAAATGTTCAGATTTAAAAAGTAAATAAATAAAAATAGGTTATGTACATTTTCCTTATTTGAAATAGTGACCAGATAACATTTAATGATGTGTGCCCTATATCTGAAAAGTTGGAATTGGCATATTTTTCTCAAATCACTCAGCCTCATTGTGCTCAGACTTGATTAGATTTGTACCTGTAAAACAGCTGCTGTGGCTGTGTGAGTCATAATCGTGCCCTTTCATTAGTATAATCGTTTTATCAGCACAAATCGCTGTTACCTGTCTGGTCAGGCAGATCTTTTCTCTTATTTTCACAATACAATGCATTTTTCCTAAATTTCCTAGATGTGCAATTTTTTCTTTTCAGTGCTGAGAGACACGGCAAGTGATGTTTCCAGATCAGTCCTGTTTGCTTTCACAGTGTGCTAATCATTAAGAAGTACGTGATAATTAACGACTTCCAGGAAAATAATGTAAACCAACCATAGCAACCAAAGCAGTGCGTATCATAAAGGCTGTTTTGCTTTTCACAGTTCTGCCTAGCTACATGGCATCGCTTCAGTTGTATTTTATCATGTTTACGCCTGTACAACGAGATAGCTGGTGCAGCACTTATTGCTCCTTTTGGTCAACCTCAAAGAAACGATAGAACGTCCGTGGAAGACTTAAAAATCGCCTAGCATGCTTGTCTTTCTGTTGGAAAGTCATGAGGTTTTCCAGATGCAGAGTTGGTTTTCATTCATGATGACATGTCATGCAAGACAAAACCGTTAGCTGTCAAGTGGGACATGCTTTCTATTTCCAATGCAATACCTCATCCAGATGTGGCCTTAACTGGGCTGATACTGTGTGGGCAGAACACAGCATTACTGTGCTGTAAATTAGTTTATTCTATTCAGACTCTGACCTGGTGCTTTGCAAGATGTTGCTGTGTTAATGAATATTATTGTAGCATTAATTTGTCTGTACTTATTTTATTTATTCTAGGTGGAAAACCCACAAATGGAGGAAGTGCCAGCTGGTCCCCTGGTTTCTCAGACAGGACACTCCGGGTGCACAAGAGACCTGTGGACCAGGGCTTCAAACACGAGGTATAGAAACAAATCTCTCCGTCCCCTGTTTCCCCCTGCATCGTCCCTGAGCCATTCCTAATCACCCTAAATTTAATTTTTGCTCATTGCGGAGCATCTGGAGCCCAGCCATGAAGCAGCAGATGGATGTGCCAAGGTTTGGAGAATAGGCCAATTTAGTTAGAGTACACATCAAATCCTCCCACTCACACAACGTGGCCCAAACTGAAGATGACACTCCTATAAACATCAGCAGTAAAATATATTTTTCTTCCTTTTACTTTTTTCCTCCAGTTGTTTTTATTTTATTTTTTTTATTTTTTTTATCTGTAATCCTCTGGAGTTTGGGAAGGAAATGTGCTCACACCTTATCATCCTCCTCTTGAGACTTGTTTGACAGCTTGGCTTGTTTCACTGCTGGCTTTTTTTTCCACCTCGGGCTCTTGTCATGCAATTTTAATCGAATATCTCTTGCTCAAATTTAGAAGAAGATGCTCCACCGTGCCTATAGCGCACAACAGCCCGGACCCCTGTTCATATCGACTTCACGCACAAGTGACAAGTACTTTAAAGGAGTTGTGGCTCTCTCTCTTTAAAAGCATATTTCCTCTCGCCATTTTATAGAGAATGGGTACACTATAGAGTCCTAGGAGGCTTTCATAAAAATCCAATTTCAGGGGGGTCACGCAGAATGATCAATTTCATTATGTTCCAGCTCCTATGGAAAGCCATTATTAGTGCTTATTTTTCTGTCTCGCCTTTGCTAGCTTGCATTAATGGACAGAAGAATCGGTTTATGAAAATGCTTTAAGGTCCATTATAGACCTTATTTTTCCAGATTCTGTGCAGCTTCTCTGTGACTTGATGCCATGTGACACCTGAAGTTCAGACTCTCCTGCACTGGTTTTCACACTTCTGTCACTTCCAAATGGCAGAAATCATTTTGTCATCGACTCAGACCAAATGAGACACGCTGTCCTTTCTGGTCCGTGTTTCCTGACAGCGTATTGTGTTGTTTACCTGGAAAGAGGCTTTCCTTAGAGGGTGGAAAAACCCTATAGTGGCATTATTAAACACACAGAACAGAGGGCTTGTGCTGTTCTCCTTCTCTTTCTTGAACACAGCCACTCTGTCACACGCATACACACACACAACAATATAAGACCTGACCTAACACACCAGCCGACGGAGGCTTTCCAAACCAATAGCGGTGCCCACGGGGGTTCAGCAAAATGTGCTTAGAGATTGATTTCTCTATGAAGGTACAGCCCTGCAGAATGTCTGCATCACAAGAAAATGAAATATTGCAGCAACACAAGTACTACCCTTTATTGAAAGAACAAAGGAAAGGATGATGCAGTCAAAGACAAATTGACTTCTGGGCTTTAAACCAATTGAGGGAGAGATGCTTTTGTGTCTGCTCTTTACTTAATTGTTATTAAACCCCCCTTGAGAGCTAATCTGAATCGTAAAGTTCTGATCTATTTTTCATCCGCTCCCTTTAAATCTATATTTCAAGTCATCGTGCTCACGAGTGGGTTAAGAACTCCTAATTAAAGGGGCACTTCAGTGATTTCACATATCAAAGTCATTTCACTTGTCACAAGAACTACTTGGCCTGTCAGAAGTTGTAAGATGTGTTGTGTAGTTCTGAAAGAGCTTTATCTATAGCAATAGACATTTTGGCTGCTATATGTTATATTTATGCTTGTATTCATATTCTTTTTTTCCCCTTTATTTTTTCTTACTAAGAAAATTTTTGTCTGTGTTCTGCTACTGGAAACTAAATTTCCCGGAGGAACCTACCCGTGGGATTAATAAAGATCTGTCGGTCGATCTATCTATCTATCTAGCCATTTGACAATGTTAGCGCACTAGCAATAATATCTGATTTAATTAGGTGATCATTTTTACAGATGTCATATTGACATGATGAAAAAAAAATGTATAATGCAGAAAAAATAAATTGGGTATAGCTCTATAGTAGCTCTGACTCTGACAGCACATGTGGCAGAGTAGCATCATAGCTGAACAGAAGGTAATTATTGGTCTTCCTGGCCCCTATTAAAGGGGACTGAGCAAAGGATTGGGACTGAGGAGTGAACAGCTCTCCAGTCCCCTCAGTTCCTTTCTTCTTTGTGTGTGTGTGTGGGTGTTTATTTAGCTTATTTCATTTACTATTAAATTAGTTTAGAGGGGAAAGTCCTGGCTCCTATAGCCTATTGTGTACCGGGCCAAGACCCAAATGGTTTATTTATCTTTGTTTATAAGTAACATCATTTGTTGGTTAAGCGAATCTTCAATGTGACATCTTCTTTATGAATTGTAGCCTTAGAGTAATGTTAAGTTTCATTTTGTTTTCTGGTTGTGGCCATAAATAGAAACCAAGCAGTGCCAGTGTTACTAACATGCTCTTGTGACTTACATAACTGAAAGGTTATTGAGGTGATTTAATGAACCCAATAGTGTTTACATATATAGAGAGAGTTTATAAATACATATAAATATATGTATTCATGAATCTATATAAATCCTATTAGCACAGTTAGTGATATCTGAAGTTTTCACTCCCTTAAATTTTTCTTGGCCGACAAAAATCTTTTATTAGTCAAGCTTTACCTCTATTAAATGACTTCTGCAAGTGCTAGTACTGTATTGCCTTTTTAAAACGCAGCAATATCATGAGGCAAAAATATCACTTTTGCTGTCTAGTTTTTTAAAGAAATACTTGAGTTTTTTAGTTTAAATCTATCAATTTATCTGTGCAGTAGATATATAACATCAAACTACAGACAGCAGATATTTCTTTCCATAGGAAACCAAATGTGCCTATAAGCCCTTCTGCAACTCAACTCACCTTAACTTTATATATTGTTTGGATAATGCACAAATAACTGGAACACTGGTTAAATTATTGAACCATTAGACTCAAGCTTTCTGACCTAAATACTGAGCAGGTTTGAGACTGGGAGGAGATACAAACCCAGCCTCAGGAGGTCACAAGCTAGTGTACTCCGAGTGTTGGTCCCAAGCCTCAATAAATGGGAGGAATGTGTCAGGAAAGGCGTAAAATCTGTACCAAATCAAAGATGCAGATCCGTGTGCCCTGGTAGGCTCTTGGGAAATAAGGGATTAGCTTGAGAGTACCTTGCTGAACTGTTCCTTCCTGTAATATTTAGACATTTACCGTAAGTGAAATTTTAGTGCTTCATTGCAAGGAAATCTACTGTGATTGAACTGGAAGCAACCACACTATATGAAATATGAATGACCCTTGTGTTTATATTTTTATTGTGCACAAATACAACACATAAGTGTGTTTCTCATTTTGGAATTGCTGAACGTAGAGCTAAATTCTCATTGTTTTATATTTTACTACTTTTTAGGACATTTTGTTTTGTCTACAAAATCTAAATATGCTGTGGTAAAGTAAGATTCAGAGGAAGTCCTGCAAACAGTCCTCTTAACTTTACTGGAGTAGAAGTACAAAAATGGAAAATGTATCAAAAAAGTAAACTATAACAGTAACAGTCATGAAAAATGGTATTTAGTCATCTCAACTTGAATGTTTTGTTTTTTTTACACTAGTGTTCCTACAAACATTCAACTTTTTATTACCTTTCAACAATGTCTTTAACTTTCCATTCATGTTACGACTTCCAATCAATCTGTTGAAACAATCAGTCATTAAATCACAATGTTTAATGTTCTAATGGGGTCTTCTGACCCGACTTCCTCTCATTCTTCCAGCCGTGTCCTGCCGCCAGCTGGACGGGACGCAGGCCGATATCAGCGAGTGTCTGAAATTTGCCAAGGCCATGCCTGCCATCACTCAGCGCTGTCAGCTCCCCTGCCAGGATGACTGCCAGCTGACCAACTGGTCCAAGTTCTCGTCTTGCACAGCTGACTGTGTGGGGGTCCGCACCAGAAAGAGGTCATTGATAGGTGAGGACAGAGCGGCATAGCACAAACAATGCACTGCTGTGAACCGTTTTCAGGCAGACTTATTTGCATTGGAGTTTAACATTTGAGGAGTGCCAGAAGATTTGAGCAGCGCTTCAATAGAGGAGTTAAAAAGGTAAAAAATCTGTGCGTTTAGTTTTTGACAGCTAAATGTTCAGGTGGAATTAAAGCAACAAGTCTAGGAAAAGACGTCTGCCTTTGTGATCAGTGTCGGTGTCACCAGGGGGTACGTCGTGCATCGCAGTCATGTGCAATAGTGTAATGGATTAAGATACCTCCACAAGTGTGCACAGAGGTTACAAAGTCAACTCGAAACTGCGAGAAAGTGGATTTGAGAAGCTTTTGTTATCTAGCGATGTGAATTTTAAGTACCTTTTGACCCATTCACCTATGTGTAAGAGAGCAGATGGATCATTACTAAGTCAAAAGTCAGGTAATTACTCTTTTAGAGACATGCTTTAATTGTTTTTCAGTTTTTAATCAGGAAGGAGAAAGTGTGGATTTTGTGGTTTATCCATTATCCTGTGGTTCAAAAGCATTTTTATTAATACCATGACTGCCCAGTACCTCCCAGTTCATTTCTTTTTAGCCTTAGTAAGTTTTTTTTTTACCAAATCTAAAATAATTGTGGTTGGTGTAACATTTGGATCCCTGGGTGGAAGAAGCATTAATTTCTTCTGCCTGTTGTTCACTGTGATGTTTGTGGACAGTATCAACAACACAAAGCCGTGCGCCTGTCACAAGACAAATTGGAAAATCCACAGCTCGAAAATTTGATGCCAAAAAACTGCAGGTAAAGCCTCAGATCATCAGAGGCAAAGTCATCCACACATTATCTCCTTATTTACATTGGAAACAGCTACTAATGAGAGCTGCTGTAAGGAAAAGAGTATTTCTTTGCACAGTGATCTGTGATTAACGATGCTTGGCATGTGTAAGGATAAAAAATATCAAGCTGTTTCAGTAAGAGCCCACTCTGCTGGAAACTATTTGGCAAGCCTAATCTATCATCATGTATCCCTCATGCATAGGGGCACAGCAGCTCCTGTGTTGTCTAGTCTTTTTTTTTTAGTGGGTAAACAAGACCTTGAAAGCAGCCTCAGTATCACGCTGAAATCCGTCAATGCCAGCAGACACGTAGGTCTCTGGATTCTCTTAATCTCTATCCTGCACCACTCCACAGGGAGAAGCAAGAAGAAAGACAAGTGCAAGAACACACAAATGTACCCTCTGAGTGAGACACAGTACTGCCCCTGTGATAAGTACAACGCACAGCCAGTGGGGAACTGGTCAGACTGTATCCTGCCTGAGGGAGGCAGAGTGGAGAGCATCCTAGGAATGAAGGTGCAAGGAGACATCAAGGAATGTGGACAGGGCTACCGCTACCAGGCCATGGTGTGCTACGATCAGGACAACAGGCTGGTGGAGACGTCACGCTGCAACAGTCATGGTGGGTACGCTTGCATGTGCGTTTGTCAGTGTAGGAGTGTAGTCCCAGAGCTTGTTCCTTTTGTAAAGGAAAACCTTGGAAAATGTGCGGTACAGATTACATAGATAGTACTTTGTTGGCATATCTCCTCATTAGCTGCTGGACAGTGTATTACACACTCACCAGGCAGACCTAAGAATTGGAGGATGTTCATTTTACATGTATCTCAGTATGTTTTTAGACATAAGCTACAACCCCTTTAAAATATTTGGATAAGTGCCAAATTTCACTTGGATCACATGTCATAGAGTATATGAATATCCACTGAACTACTGAGGATAAAACTGGCTCTATAGTTGAACTGACATTTTTAGGACGTCTTTATATATTTAAAAGTGGTTAGCAGTAGCACTAGGCTGATTAGATAAACTGCTTTTTTATGATTGTAGCACCTTTGGGCAATGTTCATAAACTCAACCATATACTTTCATTTTACCACGTTGTTCATTTTCAGGTATTTATTTTGTGAGTTTCATCCTAAATCTCCTTTAAATGGGTATTTCTAAAAAGAACATTTGTATACTGTACCTGTAGCAGCGATGTGTGGCTGCACCGAAGACCTTTCTGTTTATTCCACAGAGTGTGCATTATAGTGGGTGGAAGTGCAGCATTAAATGGTTGTGTTTTACATGGCTTTAGTTATTTAATTTGCTTTAAAACCAGGGTAGAGCTCATAAATTGGGGTTTTGGCTCAATGTATCTCTAACAGTAATGGTGACAAGCTGTGGGTGATGCTGTGCCAGACGGAGCCACGCCATCTACTCCCCCATCTGTGGTTAATTTCAGATGTGTGCACACAGGCCATGTCTCATAATTCCTGAAGATTTCCTCTGGCTAGTTTTATTGAAACTCTTTTATAACGAAGAAACTGTTTTCTGTGGGTTATCCAGCCATGCAGAGATGCTGTTTGTCAAAAGTGGTGCTGCTGTAGAATTAGACAACTTGACCACAACTACCATGTATGTCTACACAATGCAACAGAAACCTTTCTGGGATATTTTGTAGGGTTTTTTTTAGGAGTTAAGTTCAGTTTATTACCATTTAAAATTTGTTGGCAGCTCTCAGAAATCTGCATTTCAGTCTTGAGTTGGAGCACAATGTGTAGAAAATCAGACTTTTCTCCCTTTTCTTGTACTTTACTTCTTGGTTTCAGGTGAGAAGTTTACTGTAGTGCACTGGAATGTAGCAGATGCAGGAATAACTTTGTTCTGTTAAATATTCATCTGAAGCAAAAGATTTTGTTTGTGCACATATGAAAGCCCCTCCCATGGCTGCTAAAGACTCATTCTGAATACTGAATTTCACATAAGGGGGCCTTTTTCTGGCACACTCCTGTCAGAATCAGTTGTCCCCTCATTGTAAGGTCTTATCTTAGATCCAAAATACTTCAAGCAAAGAATCCCAGCCCAGAAACTCGTTGTGAAATTGCTGTGGAATCGAATGCGGGAGATGTTCAAATGAATACATCAGTGTTGTGCATATATAAACATGGTTTTAGTCTCCTTGTGTGAGTCACAGATTCAGATATGCATCAGTTAATCTGAGTGTGGGTGTGACAAGAGCGCATCGTAAGGCTGGGGCTCTGTGTGTTTGTGTGCTTTTGTCGGATTCTGTGTATTTTTACACCTATGTGAATGTTTGTGAGTGCATACGTGTGCACCCATGCATTCATCTTTAAGCGTCGTTGAGCTAAGAAAAAAGGAATATTCCTTGAGGTGCACAGAAAAACAACAACACATTCATGAAGCTTGGCATTAGTGCATGTGAAGCTCAAAGAGATCATTAAATCTCTTTTATTCCCCTCATTCAGCCGTCTTCCTCTATTCTCCTTGCAACTCCCTCTCCCAATTTCTCAGCCATTCTCTCCATCTTTACCATCATCACTTTTAATCTTGATGGAGGAGGAGACGTGGTCCTTCCACGACTCCGCAGCTGACACGATGCCCCCGGCTATGATGTCGATCAGGCAAACTGTGCTCCTTTTATCTCTTTATTACACAGACATCACCAGAAAAAAGGGGGTTATCATTAAATGTGGACGTTATTTCAAGCTTTGTGGTTCTGCACACTTTTCAGATTGTCTTATTCCTCTGTGAAAATAATTTTGCATAAGAGAAGATAACACTCACTCTGCTTTAGCACCACTTGTTTTCAATAAGCTGCTATTCTGAGGTTTTCACACAGGCGCAGCAAGCAACCCTGTAAGGATTATATATATTATATCTTATTATATAGGCTTATTTTTTTAGCCAATTAAAAAGTCAACCTTGACAGCAGGGATGGAACAATCAGCAGCAAAAGAAACATCCATAATTCTCATAGTGTTCAGCAATAATCCAGTCAACCACAAAAGGAGTTCTCTAATAAACAGAGGACACAATTGGCAGGTGAATTGTTAGGAATCTTGGATGAGCAGTTCTCATCCTTTGGCTTGTTTCATTGCATCGGTGTTTCCCGTCGGCTGACTCCTTTGATCCTCTCTTTGGAGGTCGGAGATTCATCTTTTATCTGAGGGGGTCAAAAGTTAAATCACTCACTCTGCTCATTTGTTTTGTTGGAAACTTTTCATCTTTTCAATTGCTGTAGGCATTTGTGTTTTCTTGCATTTTTTTCAACAACTGTTCATCTGATCTTCGCCATACCTGGCAGGTATATTGTTGATGACCTGAATAAATGCAGCTTCAAGTCATTTAGATGACCAATTCTCACACTTGAAGCACACACGTGATGAAAGAGGGAGAAAATGAATAACACAGCCATAAATAACAGCAAAAGTCAGTGAGAGTGAACACTATATTAAGGCCTCAGTCACGCAGACTTAGAGACCAGTTGGCACTACCTAGAAACCACAGGTTGCTAGGGTAAAATGTTGGCGAGTGTTTGCTTAATGTTGCTAGGTGAAATATATCACTAAGAGGATGCTGCACCGAAATCCTGATCGCTTTGGTTGCTATGAGATTTTGATATTTCAGGTGGCTCTTATGCCTTACCACCGCAACCAACACAGAAAAGACACACTTTTCACTGCAGCTCACCAAGCAGTTGGTGAATATTGGCAGACAATCTTCCAGGCAAACTACACACGACCACAGCAATCTGCTAGGAAAGAGTAATTGCATGGAGTATTCTGGTGCAGCTCCGTACGCTTCTTTGCAAGCAACTGCCGGCAACCTCTAGCAGCCACTCACCAACCATTTGGGGAATGCAGACCTGTGATTTTTAAGGGGCTCGCTGACTGATCTTTAGGCCTGGGTGACAGGGCCCCAAAATGGCTTTCTCAGGCACCAACATAACTTACTGGTTTTGGCGAGTCTACCCCAGGCCATTTCCTGCATGTCCTTTCCTCATCTCTCCTGTCCACTCTTATGTCCTGTCAAGAAATCGACCATTCCTGTTTTAGAATTTCAGAAAATTATTGCAAACAGTGTTTGTGTGTATGAATTTCTCATTTTCTCAACAGCAGATCATCTGTTTGGTGTAACTTAAACAAAACAAAACAAAAAAGCAACAGCCTTCTCAAACCATACACACAAAGCTGTGTAGGTAAGTAACATTAAACTATGCCAAAGATGATGATACAGAAGGGGAAAATCTCTCATCTCTGATGTGCTCAGCGTTACTCATATTCCTTATCTCTGCTGCTATCAACAACCCATGATGCTTTGACCTTCACTGTGACTTAATATTACAGGGTGGCTCAGGGAGCCTTAACCTCATAATATTACGGGATGGCTCATGGGGCCTTGGCCTCATCATATTACAGGATGGCTCAGCACTGTAGCACTATGTGGTAAAGGGGGAGGGGATGCAATCATTGGGGGAAGTCATAAAGGCAAAACCTTCTCCTGAAGGTTTGAGGACAAAGGTCAATGTTTAAGCATTTTAGTAAAGAACATCAGCGAGTCCTTCTGGCCTAATGGCCACTGCTGTTGTTCCCCTCTGTGCCCCAACCTGAGCCTAAAGCATATACAGTTGTTTTTCAGAGCATCTAGGGATTAGGCTGACCTTGAGGAGGATTGTGGAGCAGAGGGGCATAACAGGCAGTAATGTTGGGTGGTCCCTGGAGCCAAAAGGTGCATCTAAAGTCTCGCAGGACAGCCATCAGGCAGATGAAATTTGGTTTCAAATGCCTAGCTGATGAATAACCTGGACTTTATTCCTGACCAGATGGACAAAATAAGTGTTGCAAACAGAAAATCATCTTTTGATAAAGTCTCGTTATTATCCGTTGTGTTCACTTTAGCCCAGCAGCATTTAACTTTATGTGTCTTTCTATCTGTGCTATATTTACAATAGAACAGTTTCCTCTTTTTGTTGTTTTCATTGTAATTGATTATTGTAGTATTTGTCAAAACAACTAAAAGAATTGTTAAATTTACAAAAAAGTTTCATTAACTTTGCAGTTGTTAACACACCCTGGGAGGGTGTGCACTGGTGCAAAAACTACTGCTGTGACTCATTAAAAAGGCACAGTAAAAATTTAGCAAAGGAAACATGTGGACTCAGTTACTCTTGTGGCTGTCCTCGTTGCATATGTATGTGCCGCAGTTTTCCTTTCACACTGCAGAATTTGGAGAGGAGAATGTTTAAATGTTTTAATGAATCTTTTACTTACACAATGAGAAGAAAAACGATATCCTACCTCGTCCACACTTACCACGAATGTGATAGCTGTTATTAGAATGAGCTTGTAATGACCGCAGAGGGACAGTTCACAGCCGTGAGCTGGGTGCTAAAGCATTCCCGTCTCAAATCATAACACAACAGGGTGGAGTTTAACCTAGAACAATGGAGGTGGGGTTTATAAAATGCATGACAGCTATGGATGTATGTGTCACCTGTCACTTATTCAGGATTTTGCAGAAGCTTTAAATTTATTGACTGTCCTTTTTGTTGTCACAGCTGACTGTTTGTCAGATTCTTCCCTTTGACTGTAGTAAATGCTTTCAGCATCACACTACATCGAGGAAAAATAAGATCAATGTGCATATTTGCCCACATGGCACAGCTGCGTTAACTTTATTAACATATAAAAGCTATGCTTATACTATATTATCTTTTTTAGGTAAATGTAACACACTGTGCATGTGTGAAGTATTCCCACCCACGTCACTTCTGCTCATTTGTGCTGTTCTTGGTTGATTGTGTTGGCAATTATCGAAACAAAGACTGCATCTGTTTAAAAGAACAGGTGTGTTGCTGTTAAACCACTTTCCACTCACATCTGCACCTTTTTATAATTGTGTCAATGCTCTAATTGGCCCTTTCAGTAAATCTAGACATATATGGTTGTCTTCTAATTGAGCCTCTACATATACTTTTTAATTTAGTATTTGTCATTTGAGAACAGACCAATGTGAAGAAAATACAAACTTTAGTGGGACTCTGAAGCTTTAAGAATAGAATAGAATAGAATAGAATGCCTTTATTGTCACTATATACATGTGCAATGAGACACAGAGCATCTGTATATACACTATATACATATGAACAGTATTCAAAAATATAAAATGTACAAATAGACAAATCAGAAAAATAAATAAATATTGTTATATATTTACAGTGTGGGTTATTGCATGTAAATAAAGTATTGCACAGTGATGATAGTAGTTGTGTATAGAGGGAAGTCCTTAGATTAGGGGGTGGAACTGTGTTGTCAGTTCCATTCTGCGCATCTGTAATTTGCCAACATCCACCTACCTATCCAGATAAGTTAAAAAAAAAACAGTCAGGTGGTTATATATGCAAAATGCCACTAGACTCAGGAGCAGATGAAGACACTAATCTCAGAAGGCATTGTGAAATTTGAGACCTTACAAAATAACGAGACATGCTTTCAGCAAGATAATCTCTTGAACTGGCAAAGTACAGTTTAATGTCATTTTAATTTAATTGTTACATTCTTGCAGGCTACAAAATAATTTTTATCTTCCCACAAACCTTGACTAATTTTTTAGATAGTTTGGTGCATATACAAATTATTATAAGGAGATTTAAGCATATGATTAGTAAGACCGTATCATTTGGTTTTTACCAGCTAAGGAAGCTTTCTACAGCACTGACTGCTTTGGAGACTGCAGTGAGAGCATGTGTCTGGCTGTACCTAAGTTGACTTGCAAAGGCAGCAGGAGTGATCTCCTTCCTGGCCTCAGCCCAAAGGCTTCGCAGAGGAGACAAGACACCTAACAAGTTTATATCAGTTGAATTACAAGTGAACTGCAGGCACAGGTGCTGTGGCTTTTGTACAGGGTGAACCTCCAAGTGATAGTGTGAGTGATTTTAGAATGACCTGACTAGACTGAAGTGGAGGTCGAAGGTAATGGAGCTGTTTTAGAGGCCAGGCTTTACTCAGCAAGGTGTGGATGTAGAGATGCTGATCTGGGCTCAGAGGCACCAAAGGGAAAGGAGGTCAGTGTGTGTGTGTGTGTGTGTGTGTGTGCGTGTGTGTGTGTGTGTGTGTGTGTGTGTGTGTGTGTGTGTGTGTGTGTGTGTTGTACAGGTATTACTCATGTTGTGGGGACCTAAATCTGTTTGCACAGTCACATATGGAGACTAAAAGCAAGTTCCTGTTACATAAATCGTTTAATTTTTAGGAAAGATGTGCGTTAGTGTTTGGGTAAGGCTAAGTGCAGATTATGCAAGTAATAGTTATGGTTAAGTTTAGAGATGGGCTTTATTAAACGAATGCAGCTCCATGGAGACACGACTGTGTGTATGTGTATGGACGAGATCACTGTGTATTTACCGTAGTTGTTGCCAAAGTGCTGCCAGAACTCTAGCTCTGACTGGATTAAAAAGACTTTTATTTTCTAATCTTATTAGCTTTAAGAAAACGTACTGCTCTGTTCTGGTCCAGCAGACTGGGTGGCACGATCACCCTTCAACTGTCCTCTTCAGTTGAGCCAAGTTTAAAACCCCGTGATTAAAGTCTAACAATCCATTTGGCTACTGCCTGTGGCGGCACTGGTCTGGATGTTCCTTAGCTGTTTTAAGCAATACTAAGGCTGTATTCATGCCAGCATTTGCATCGCATCAAAAACCAAATAATGCCATACCCAGATTTCTCCCGTCCACACAAGCTTTGTTTCAGGTCCATTTTTAGCACTTGTAGCTAATTATTTAATTACATTTTTCTAGCATGCACCACTGGAAATATAACCTCATAAATCCTACAATATTTATCAATCAACACATCACTTTGTGGCAAAAAAAAATCATATTAATTCAACTTAATTTTATTCCAGATTGTTCTCCCGGTGCTACTAGTGAGACCCACCCAACCATTCAAGAGTATATTATTATACTATAATAAATATTATATATTTATAACGATGCATTGAAGAGGACAAAACTGTTTTCCCTGGAAAAAGGGCATCCGTTCCCTTTTGTTCCCTCTGTAATTTCTGCCCATGGTTGCACTGATATCACAGCAGTCTTTGAGGGTGTAGGCCAGTCAAATTTCAGAGGTGATGTTTGTGATTGTCCTTTTAACCATGGCTCTGCCCATCAGATATAAACTTAAATATAAACCTCTGCAGTGTTTTGGTGCCCTAAACATATAAATGTATTACTCAGACTAGGCTCAGTCTTCTTACCAGCACATGGTCACACCACCAGACCTCTCTGCCTGAGCTGAGCTGTGTTAGCCTAAACTTTAGCTTGGGCTTTGAGACTGAGACATTGTTTGCTCAGTTGTTGGACCAATACAGAAAATCTGACAGAATGGAGAATTACTAACAGCACAGAGATCCCACAGAGCTGAGTGGTCAGGTGTTGTTGTACCCGGCAGCTCAGTATGTCAGTGTGAAGCGCGAAGGGAACAGCAAGACTTTTCCCAGGTTAGAAAAAGTGAGAAAACGACTCCACTTGACAACATTGATTTGTGAGGAGTGACTGGCCTGTGTGGGATTCCTCTTGAATCGTGGGAAGTGTGTTCTCAGCAAGCCCATCATCAGCGTAGCACCACATGTCTCGCTGAAAATAAAAGCAGCCTGGAGAAGCTCACATTAGAAACAGGAAGCGCTTAAGCAGCCGGTGAGACACTCCACTTTACCAGCTCATTCACCTCATTGATTTTCTTAATCAAAGGCTAAACTGATTTTCAGACCAGTGCTGTTGCATAAGCCTAAAGAAATGTACTTGATGCACTAAACAGACCGTTTCTGAGCAAGGAAAAGAAATATGTAGAGAAAGTTTCAATACACAAAGCCAGGAGTGTAGAAATATTTCATCATATTTGATTGAAACTTGACCTCTGTGTAGAGGTGAAAACAGAGGAGATCACAACTGAGATGTAGAAAGATCCAAAAAAACACCACCCTGCTGATGGTATCAAAACTCTGTGAGCTGTGGGAAGATGGACTGAAATAATGAAGCTTCCTGCCAGGCCCTACTGTACCTCTGCTTTGGGAGATTTTTTTTTTCCACTTGTCAGTAATAGAGCAAAAAATGAGGCCTTTGAATATGGACCCTGTTTTTAATCCACTTGGCTGAAAATCAATAAATGCATTTAGATTAGTTTGTAAAGTATTGGTTAATAGTTTACAGGGCTTTTACACCTTTTAAATAAAATTGAAATGTTAGACAGAAAATAAAATAGAACAAATGTAGCTTTGCACTAGATGAAGAAAACAACGGGTTCAACAACCAGGACGCTGGGTATTTTTCTCTAAAGCAGTCATTTCCAACCTGTGAGGCTTAGATCCTGCTGGTGGGAGGCAGAAAGAACAAAGGTTTTTATTTCAAAGCAAATTTCTTGTGAATCAATTTTCTGGTGAATGCTTTTTCCTCATGAAATAATTAGTAAGAGACGATACTGTGCGCTCCAATAATTTACTGAAAATGCATGAAAAAGCAGTACAGCAGTGTTTTGGATTTTCTTCTGATGTCTGTAGCTAACTCTCAGGTCACAGTGTTCATCCATTTAAGTTTACAGGTCACAAACCTTAGAGTGGAATCTGCGCTATAAAAAAGCCCCAAAAACGCCTGTTTTTCACCTCCTTTCAGGTTATATTGAAGAGGCGTGCATCATCCCCTGCCCTTCAGACTGTAAACTCAGTGAATGGTCCAACTGGTCACGCTGCAGCAAGTCCTGTGGGAGCGGAGTCAAAGTTCGCTCCAAATGGCTTCGGGAGAAGCCTTACAACGGAGGTCGGCCGTGTCCTAAACTGGACCACATCAACCAGGTACTGACAGCGAAACTAATCTACGTGCTAAGACATGCGAGCTGGTGGCTGAGCAGGAGATTAAAGTCAAAACTGAAGCTCTTTTCAGCTCACCATTGTTTAATATTTATGAGCTGCGCTACAATATATCTGTAGTTATTACAAGTATGCTGCACATTATACATATCCAGCACTAGAGAGAAAGAAATAAATTAATTATTTATGACAATAAACTTGAGTCTGCAGAGCTTTCTCTTACCTTCCGCTCATTATTGCTGCAGTCATTTTTTTCTGAGCAGCGACACTGCAAAAAGCAACGGGTGCTATAAATGGATCCCATCCACTGAATTAATGCCCCCACATGTGCCAGTTGATTCCTTAAGGTTCTATGATTTGCTCAAACGAAATGCTTTCCAGGCCTTAGAGTATCAGCAAGTACGCCTGGCAGTGTGTGTGAATCTGCTAAGTTCACACAGGTATTTATGTCACAGGCTTTTCTGATTATGAACTCTTGAATGTTGCATTAATCATAGGTTTTGCACTGCATGAACAGTTGGCATCTGCTCATTAATCCATCTGTCTCCTTTTAATCCAACCCGATGCTCGCTGGATGTGACTCATTGCTACAGGCCCAGGTAAGAGCTGCTCTCCTCAGCTATTTGTAATGTACTCACAGATGTTAAGTGTCACCAGTGTCAGTTGGTCACTGACAGATAAATGTACACAGTCACAATGTCATGAATGTAGCTAAACAAGGTCCTATAGGAGACTTGAGTTTTATTTCTGCAGACATTTCTCAGTGGCAAAGCTTCTCTGGGGGCAGAAATAATCTCGTTGGCTGAGTTAAACCTCAGAGAGCTGAGCTAAAGAATCACAGCGTATTAGGCAAACCTTAACTGACAAACTTGCATGGCTAAGATGAAATATTAAAAAATAAATATATTTGTAGAGGCGACTTTTTCTTTTCGACCACGAGGATCATATTTGTTAGCTAAGCAAGCCTCTGAGACTTTGCCTGCAGCAAAAAAGTTTAGAAAAGAAACTGCAATCTGCTACATTTGATTTGCTGCTCTATCAACTTCAGAGTGTTTGTTATTTTTCTCAGGTGTATGAGGTGGTGCCATGTCAGAGTGACTGCAAACAGTACGTGTGGGTGGCCGAGCCATGGAGTGTGTGGAAAGTCAGCAACGTGGATTTGAAAGAAAACTGTGGAGAAGGTGTCCAGACCAGAAGAGTCAGGTATTTGTCAGATTGCCTGCCATTGTGGCTTTGCTTATTTGTTTGCAGTGTTTACCAAAAAAAAATTTATTGTAATTGAGCATGGCATTTATTCAGGCAGGCCACAAAGTTAAGCTCAGCCTCAATCCTGGCAGATCAGCAGATATCAGCTGCAGCCAGCATTAACTAATGACTCAGCTGTTTGTGCTTCACAGCAAATCTCATATAGGGTTTTTTATTTAAGCCGCACTGGGGTGGCAACAGTTGCTATGCAAGCCACTTTGCAGCCCACAAACTTTCCAGCTCCTCCTTTCATTCTATGCCTGACTTATTCAGTGTGTTATATGTTGTCACTGATGCTCTGTTCTATATGAGGCTCTCATTACTTATGCAAAGCTTAATGCAGGGGTGTCCAACTCCAGTCCTCGAGAGCTACTGTCCTGCAGCTTTTAGATGCATCCCTATTCCAACACAGCTGAATCAAATGGTTGGATTACCTCTTCAGCACGCCATCAAGTTTGACAAAGGCCTGATAATAAGCCATTCATTTGATTCAAGTGTGTCGGAACAAAGATGCATCTAAAAGCTGCAGGACGGTAGCTCTCGAGGACTGGAGTTGGACACAATGATAGCATAGAGGCCCCACACAACCATAACACCTGTTAAAAATCATTGCAGATTTAAATAATCTTATTTTTACTGACTGAATTTTATTTTGTGTCTTTTAGAGTTGATATAATTACAACTCCACTACAGTTTTAAAATGTGACAAATTGATGCTGCTCTTCTTAATTCAGTTATTCAATAATTGGTGTTCCTATGGCACACCATTAAAGTACACAAACATATGCACATTTTCTGTTTTTGGAAAATCATTATCTGGTACTGATCAGCTGATGAAGTAGATTGAATTACTCAAAACAAAAACATCTTAAAAACAGTGGATTGAAACACACATACATGGGAGCAGCTCTGCTTGAAAAGACATCAACATATACAGTCCTGATAATAACCAACCTGGCATCTTAGCATGATTGTTGGTGATCCATTAAGCTGCTAGAGCGGCTAATGTACAGTCAGAGTGAGTAAAAATGCTAATGACCTCAGCTGAGTTTTCCCTCCTCAGAGCAGGTGAAATTAATACTGTAAATGGCCTACTGGGGTGTAACGAGCTACAATTTAAATAAAAGATTCTGACCGAGGCTGTTGAGGAAATCCAGGTTCTGGTTTAATTGAAAAAAACAATTTACTTACCTTATTGTAAAAAATGCTTTTGTTAAAACTTACAATAAAAGTTAAAATAAAGGTGAAACTAGACTTTTTTTTATAGACCTGACCTCACCTACTCTGGGGGATACACCCTGCCGTGTAAGAAGCACATAGGTTGTCAGGTACTTCATGTACCTGCCAGCTCCCTGTCCAGTTAAAACACACTGTCTGACTATTTCTTTCTTTTCACCACAACAGCAGAATTGCTAAAATAAGGTCAAACTCTGGGTGTTTCTTGCCCGATCCCACAGGTGCATGCTCAACACAATTGACGGCCCGTCTGAGCCCGTCGAGGACTACCTGTGCGACCCGGAGGAGATGCCCTTGGGGGCCAGGGAAAGCCGGCTGCCCTGCCCTGAGGACTGTGTCCTCAGCGACTGGGGCCCCTGGAGTCGCTGCACCCTGGTGAGAGCTGAACCCACATCAGAAAGCAGCAGCTCAGCTGTCTGGCACAGAGCAGATATGGCAGCGTCAGATTTCTGTGAAGTCCACTGATATGTTTTTCTTGTTGGAAAAAATTTTCTGAGGTTCAGGAATTCAAAGCGTGGCTGCACTGTATCATTGTGAGCAGTGTGTGAATCTTTGTCAACAGGTTATTTCTCGTCCACCAAGGAGGAATAAAAGAGATATATGAACTGGGAAGAAGGAGAAAAATGGCTTATATATCACCTATATTACACTGTACTCACTGTGCATTCAGCAGGGAGGGAACATGATTTATGATAAAGATTCAGGAGCATGTAGAGCCACACACACACACCTGGATATATTTCAGCAGTAATGTAGCAGCAAACATAAAAGCTGAGGCTAAAAATATTGCAGCTAATTTGTGAACATGATTTGGCAGACAACCAAAAACAGTCTTACACAAGACCACGAATTCAGTTTGTAAAAAATTACTTCACTGTAAAAAAAGTTATGGTAAATTAAATATAACTGATATTGGTCTACAGCTGAGATAGTTTCCTATTCCATGGTGACTTCAGATTTGTAAAAAGACAGCGGCCCCTGCAATCAGCACACACCTACAGGCTGCAGCACACACGCAATGTTCATTCTTTTTGCAAAAACTTCCAAAGGTGTCAGAACATCCTGTTCAACTCCTCCGCCCGACACCTCCGTTTGATGGTAAAAAGCCGCTTTAACTGCTCTGGTTTCACCCGCTGTTCTCACAGCAGCACCCTGGCCATTGTTAATCACACCCCATTCTCTCCCAAAGTGCTTGACGCACCATCTTCCCACAATTCCAGTCTCGACGTGGAGTCTGCAGTGGCACCAGCAGGGCCTCTCACATGTTTTATTCATCATGCCAGCAATGGAGTTATTCAAAAGGCTGTCATTTTCTCCCCCAACTCTCTTCTCTGCGAGCAATGACCGTGTAGAGTCTGGTGATTTACCATTCCAGCAGAATATCTGTTTCAGCCCTCCTGTCAATTCCTGCTGGAACAAAAACATCGAATTCCACATTTTGGGAAAGAAAGAGTCTTATTTAAAGGCATTCCTCCAGGCGTAGGCAAGCCATCGGAGAACATCTTGACATTAACATTTTAAATGAATCGCGGCCCAATAACTTCATAAATAATTCTAACACATTTAGTGCCTTCAATCATCAAAACACATGAACACCATGGCTGCAGGAACACTATGACTTTGTTCCGGGTCAAGGATATGCCTCCATTCACTTCTTATCACTCGCTACAATATGGCCTGTTTAATCATTTATGCATTCTAATGGCTCAGGTTTTTAATGGGAAGTCTCTGTTCCAGCCCTGTACCAGAAGTAACTATCGAGTGCGGACAGCATACACCATTCGACCCCCCAGCGTGGGAAGAGAGTGTCCAGACACGACCGAAAAGGAACCCTGCAGCCTTAACCTCAACTGTTTCAACTACTTCTACAACATCACAGGTAAAAGGAAATGTTGAAGAAGCCCAGGTTTATAGCCTAACCCACACGCATTAGTTGGTTTAAAATGGCACACTGAATCTCCCCAAAAAGGATGTGCTGATATAAAAATCAAAGGGCTTTTTTGCTGGTTATTAATAGAGAAACAATCATCAGCTAATAACAGCTGTCTTTTGACAATAATCAGGTGGAGAAAGAAAAGTGTCTTACAGACAGTTCATGGCAGCAAAGGCACAGACTCTTGGGACTGTTAATGTTCTGTTGTAGTTACTGCAGTCATGTTGTGTTTGCTCCTTGAGTATTGTGATTGTACAATATGTTTTTATGGCTCAGAACAGCATGACGCTCCACACATTGTCTTGGAGAAGGTCCTGGCTCACTTGAGCCTTCCAGACTATAAAAGCTAGCCCAGACGAACTGCTAATAGCTGTTTTTTCCGTATCTTTTATTTAGACTCCTTCCAAGCCACATACAAAGAGCAGGTTTGTGACTTCCTGTGTCTTCCTCCCCTCACGCAGATGGCTGCCCCTCCCTGAGCCTGGTGTTCTTTTTTCCCACTGTTGCCAAAACACTTGCTCATAGGAGATCATCTGATTGTTGGGGTTTACCCTGTTTTCTTAGTATTATTGTAGGGTCTTTACCTTAGAATATAAAGCACCAAGAGGCAACTGTTGTTGTCATTTGGCGCTGTATAAATAAAATTCATGTTCACGCATGTTCAAGATTTTGGCCTGGGTGTCTCACACCGGAAGTTGCTGTGGCGATGATACATCTAACCAGTGTTAATGTTCAGTTAATATGTGAATGTTTAACAACGCCATGGTGATGTAACTGCGTGGTGGCATGGTGACGCAGGAGTTCCTTAAAATAGTAGAGATGTCTCGAAGTGCTGTTAATCATCAAGTCCTTACTCTGAGAAGTAAAAAGAAGTATTCTGGCCTTTTTAGGTTTGTCTGTGTTATTTCACTACATTTCTGAGTGGATGAGGATGATTAACACGGGGATTGTGGCCCCCTGGCAGTCTGTATCATCACGTATTTCCTAAAAATGGCAGCACTGCTGCCAGTTGTGTGATTTTTGGGCTGCTGTCAGTGATCTGAACCAAATCTGAACCAAATCAGTGACATGAAAATCAGCCCCTTAAATGTAAGCCTTAAAATGCAGCATCCATTTCAGATTGAGCCCCTCACAGGATGAGCGATCAATAAATGGCTCATCTATTTTCTTTTTTTCATTATCCTTATCGCTTTTGTTTCATTCTAGTAGGATAATTGCAGACCATGCGGGGTCTTATCAAAACCTTGTATAATGGCAATGTAACGCTAATAGGTCTGTTTTGAGTCCAGCTCACAGCTGGTCTTCACAACGCTCGTCTCTAAAAGCCGGCTATTTGTTTGTTGGTTGGTTGTTTATCTCTTTAGCGCCGGTTTGCACAGGGAGGTTGAATAGGCACACATTATGTTTGATTTCTCTGCAGCTACAACCATTAAAGCCTGGAAGAGTACAAGTAAACCAGTTGGCTGCAGGCCACTGTGGTTAAATGCCTTGCTCAGTGGCACCTCTGTGTGTGACTGCTTAGAACAGAAAACATTTCTGATTAACTGTAAACAGAAAGATTTTCAAAATAGATTTGAGCTGGCAGCCTACCCGAGCCTCCCCCTCTAATCCTCGGGACATCACAGCTCCACCTCGCATGTCACTGAGGTTATGCTTTAATGTTTCATTTTGGAAACTGTAAGAAACAATTTCAATAGAAGCAAATAAAAGCAGAGTTTGGCACTCACTTAGTTTGGCAGCCCACCCTCCTGCTCCCTCTGCTCTTTGGAAGAGGTGACATATTATCCCAACTGCTGAGTTCACAGTGGCATGCAGATATCCTGGGGTATATGTACTTAATATATGAGCAGAAATTATTATTGGGTATTCTTTTTCCATTGTTGATGCAGAGATCATCCAAGCTGCTCCTACCTGCACCGTTTCTCTCCCTTTCTTGCTGCCTTTCTCTCTGTCTCTTACTGTCAGTCTTTCTTGTTGCGATCTCCCTATTTCCAGTCCCCAGAGTGCCACAAAGCTCCTCAGCAGAAGGAGACACAATTTCCCGAGTTGAGCTTGCAAACGAGCTCACTGCAGCTAAAAACAGCCGCTCATCGCACGGTGCTCTTCGTGAGTGATACCTCAGCCTCCCTGTTGTTGCAAGTTTTTTTCTTTTTCTTCTTTTTTTAAGCAGCACTGTGGTTGTTTAAAGGCAGTGGCACCCCAAGTCTGGAATAAAATGCTGCTTTTTCCCTTCACAGAAATAATTTTCTCAGGGTGCCAAGTTCTTCTTCTCAACTCTTTGGATTTTTCTGTTCATATTCATTGGACTGAATTTGTATTGAAGCAGCTTTTAAATTCTGCTTATTTTTCAAAGGAGGCGACTCAAATCAGACCAAATGGCCACACAACGCAATGCTGCCATAAAAAGACACTGATGGCAGCCAGATTTATTGGATATCAGTGAGATGTTAGAAACCTTAAATGACCTCTTTGCAGGCACCTGTTATTAAAAGTTATCTTCAACAGCCAGAAGCTATAAAGAGTCTGACTCCAGAAATACAACAAAACCACACTGATTATTTTTAAAGAGGTGGCAGAAGGAGACGAAGAATGTAATGCCACAAAGGTAATGAGCTGAAGTCAAACTTACAGTGTGGCAAGTACAAGGCATGCGCACTGCTCTGCTGAGTCATCTGGCAGCCTAAAATGGTTCATTTATATGCTTGGCATGTGTATCCTAAAAGGTCTATCTAGTTTCTGCTCTCTGATGGCTGGGAAATTTTAGTGTGTCAGCAGTGGAGCTAGTAATTAACTTGATCGTGCCGCATTGTGTCAATACGTCATATCAAAAAATCTACCAGTTAATTGATGTTTTATATAAAAATCCTTGTTCTTGTCCTTGCTGGGAGACACTGTGTATGAGCGTACTGTATAAAAGCTTAAGGTAAGCAACTTTCAGAGTGGAATGAGACAACATAAAGCGACAATGCATTTTTGTGTGCTCCCCCATAAAAAGCCGAAGACACACTACGGTTGTTTCTCACTGTTTGGGATTTATTCTCTCTGAAGTGTAAAGACTTTGTGACAGCTGAGGCATTTGAACACTTCTGAACAGCGTCTCCTTGTGTTTTGTCCCCTCCACATCATCCCGCTTGAACTGAAAATACATCCAAGTACAGAGGCAGAACACTTGTGAAAGGCTGGTTTCTTGTGACTTCAATGCTTCCTCCTCTTCTTTTCGCTTCCTGCTCTCATCTAAATCATGACACCCTCTCACCTGCCTTGCAGCTCTGCTCGCACTCAGGGTGGTAAAATCAACAGCTGCAACCTGCTGAACGCTGGTAAATATTTGATATGTGGTAAAGTTATGTGCTCTCAAAGCAGGCAGATAACAGTTGTATTGTAAGGGTCATTTAATGCTGTAAAACACTGTGCACTTGATGCCAGGATTACCTTTTACATGATAGCTTATTAGTGAACGCTGCTATTTAATAACTATATTAATTAAGTAAGTAAGTAAAGTAAGTAAAATTGTATTTGTATAGCACCTTTCAAGACAGAAATCACAAAGTGCTTTACAGAAAAGCTAAAACAGAAAAACAGAAATCAACCAAAAGCAAGTTTAAAAAGATGGGTTTTTAGCTGTTTTTTAAATGAAACCACTGAGTCCACAATCTCAGGCTTAAAGGAAGGGAGTTCTAGAGTCTGGGGGCCACAGTTACAAACGCCCTATCGCCTTTTGTTTTCAGCCTCGTATGTTGGACGACCAGCAAGCCCTGATCACATGACCTCGGGGACCTGCTGGGGATGTACTGATGTAAAAGATTTCTGATATAGGTTGGTGCTTGTCCATGCAGAGCCCTGAATGTCAAAGTTAAAATCTTGAATCGGGTTCTGAAGCACCTATGCAACATCAGTAGTTTGGAAACATCTTGGGGCTTAAAGGAGATATACAACTGAATATCATCTGTATAGCAGTGATAAGAAATATCTTTAAAAGTGCTCAATAAGTGCTGAAGAGGGGGTATATACAGCAAAAACAATAAAGGCCCCAAAACAGAGCCCTGTGGCACACCATATTCAAGAGAAGTAGAAGAGGACCTGTATTTAGAAATAGCCACGGAAAAAGATCGTTCACACAGATAAGATGCCAACCAGTCCAAAGCAGACCCTGATATACCCACCCAATGTCTCAGGGTATCTAGCAAAATGTGATGGTCAACAGTATCAAAGGCAGAGGTCAGGTCCAACATCAGCAGGACAGAGCATTCTCCTGCATCATAATTCATCAGAATGTCACTGGAGACTCTAATAAGTGCAGTTTCAGTAGAGTGTGTTCTACGAAAACCAGACTGGAATTTATCCAGAATGCTGTATTCATAGAATTAACTATATTAAATAATCATTAATCAAGTAAGCGCTGTTTCCTGTCACAAACCCGCAGATCCTTATCACCCAACTTAGCAGTTCCTCTCAGTTATTCGGAGCATTTAGCATCTTTCAGCTCATTATTTTGGTTTCCAGCCTCCAACTGTGTTTGTGCACTCAGAGAGCTCACATCAAGGTTTTATTTGCAGACTGAGGAGCTGTTTTTGGTGCCAAAAAAGCCTTTGAAAAGGTGCAGAACCACAAAACTAGCACCTAGCAGGCAAATGTACCAAAGCCGTTTAGTAACTAAACAGCCAGAATTTTCTTTAAGTCATTTGTAAAATGAAACTGTGCTGAAATTATTTGTAAAAATTGTGGTTTTGTCAACAAATATAACTCCAAATAAATGCTACTGTTGATTTGCAGCATCTGTGATCGTTTCCTGCTGCCTCCAAGTGGCAAAAATTACAAATTGAGGACTTGTCTTAAATGAAGATTTTCTCGAGAATTCACTTGAGAATCAAAAGCACAACTATTCAAGTTGATGTGGTACACTATAATAAAAGAAATCAACTTTAGAAAGAATTTGCATAATGGAATAATCCAACTTTGACACATTTGGGAGAACACAGTCTCAGTTCAATTAAATAGCACGTTTAATGCTTTCAGTGCAAATCATATCTCTTCAGATCATATTTCAGAACTTATTTACAGTTTCCTTAAAGATTTGGGTGCCATGGTTGATTTGTTTGTTGAAGCTTTAGAACAGCTCTTTGTTTTACTTCCAGTGCTGTTGGTGAGCCTTTTCTAGAGTTGCACTCAAAGTTCAGGGCAATGTTGCTGTGCTGTCTTTGTGCTGGATTATTCAACAGTGTTTATTTTCAGTTATTTGCAGAAAACAAACTGAAATTAGTTATTTAAACCACAGCAGATGCCAAGTCTTTGCATATTTATTCAACTTATTATCTGGTGTTATTTATTATTTTCTCTGAGAGAGCCATTGTTGCTCAGAAAGCTTGACATTTTCCATTTTGTGAGTGTGGTAAAGAAAAAGGAACAAAGCGAGATTGTTTCTCTATACGACTTTTCCGATTATGTCCCAGGCTACATGTACTGTGTAAAAATAAATCCTGGTAGTATTAAAAAAACCATCATGCTGGGCATCACTACAAAGTACAAGAAGTTCCCAGGCTGTTGCTGCTGCACAGAAAAAATGTGCCCGGAGTCAGCATTGAAAATGAAGTTGTACAAACAAACATCAGGACCTGTGTTAGAATCACTTGTGTGATCACATGTAGATGTATACTTGCAATTTCACTACCATCCTTAGACTCTGCATTGTGTCGAATACTGCAAGCATGCTATTCAGCAGGCCCAAATGTAACAGCTCACCATGAACAAACCATCAACGGCCATCAGATCAGGAGTATCCTGTAGAACTTTTCTTCTGCATTCTCACTGTCGCACATACAAATTTCTCTTCCAGGACTAGACTGTCATTTTCGAGCTTCATTCCTAACACCCTGAACTGTCTGAAGGAGACCCTTTGGAGCCAACTTCTTGACATGAACCAACATGGCAGCTCACAGCTTGTCTTTACAAGCAGGTTTTTTGGCTTTTGGCTTCCGCTCGCCTGCCTTTCTTGGCAGATTTAACTTCTGAATTTCAAGTTGAAGATCCTCATTTTGACAATACAAGAAAATCCAGCTTACGTTGCAGGTGGTATTTATATAACAGGACTGCCACTGGGCATTCCAAACACAGGATAGGAAGAGGTATGCCACTGGGTATAAGGTGACTTCTTCAAAGGGGGTCCTGGCAAATTGCTGTTCGTAGGCACAAACAGCAGTGCCGTCTTCAGCGGTGATTCTCAATATTTGTGTTAGTAATTTTAGTGTTAAAACTAGTAAAAGTGTGAATATGTTTTATTTCTCTTCAGACTGGAGTACGTGTCAGCTGAGTCCAAACGCTGTCTGTGGCAGCGGCATCAAAACCCGGATGCTTGACTGCGTTCGCAGCGATGGCAAATCGGTGGATATAAAATTCTGTGAAGAGGTGAGACTGAAAAATCCTTCAGGTGTCTGCTTTGGACCTTCCCTTTTTGTTTCTTGGACAAATCCAATTTTAATTTCTGTTTGACATACTAATTTTTTTTCTTAATGACGTGATCACATAACTCATTAAAATATATTATCGCACCGTTCCAGTACTATTCAGCCCACAGCAACATGAAATATTCAGGAATATTCCCATGCAGAGATTGTTGTCGTTGCTTCTGGCTGGGCGTTTTATTCATTCATAATGTGTCGACTGCATGTAATTGTAGCCGGCGGGCTGTGGCAGAGCCTTCCCCACAGCTATTTAACCCTTGGCCCACTTCATCATCTGGCTCATTCACAAAAACGCACTGTGTCGGGATGGTTTTCACAGCAGCCTTTATAATCCAATTCAGCTGTCCGGAAGCTGCCCGGCAGCCTGCCCTTTGCCAGAACAGAGACTTCTGGGAGTTGTAGTACTGAGAGGTCAAGTCAGTGTCTGGCCATAGCAGATTGAGTTTGCAGCGTACTGATTGGTTGTCTATTATGTGAATGACTTGATGATGTGTTGTTTGAAACGTGCTGCAGATGAATTTGGAGAAGAAGTGGCAGATGAACATCTCCTGTGTGGTCGAGTGTCCTGTCAACTGTCAGCTGTCGGAGTGGTCGGCCTGGTCAGAGTGTTCACAGACCTGCGGTCTAGAAGGTGAGAATTTCAGACACACGTTTCCATCCCGAGCAGTTTCCAGTGCCATCAAAATCCAGGAGTATGAAATGGGTAACCTTTCACAAACAAGACAACTTTTCTAAACACTGCGCCTCCTTTTCATCATTAATTGCACATTAATCTTACTGATTTACTCCCATTGCTCTTTTCAAGTGCAATAATGAGATTACACTGGAGTAAAGGCAAATGCCAACATAAACAAGTAAACGAGATAAATAAGTTCAGGCAAAATAATGAAGCACATATACGCTTAAGATGGTCTATAAATGTTTTAAGACATGTTATAAAAGAGGATGCCAGATTGTAAAGTTGCACTTCAGTCTTAATGGCAAATGGCCAAACATAGATTCTTGAATTTGCAACAGACGACTAAAGCTAAAACAGCTGAAACACGGGCTCCTGACGCACTCTTGTAATTCACCTGGTAGAGCAGGCGGCCCAGGTACCATGTATCCCATTTGCTGTCTGTCACTCATGCTCTCTCCCCTCACTTTTCTGTCTGCGCTACACTGTCCTATCAAATAAAAAATAATGGCCATTTCCAACCACCTCCTGTTTCTTTATCTATATTTACCATTTATCTGTTGAAAAAAGAAGATCCAACTGTGATAACGGAGCTATTATTGTTTTTACCTCCTTAGTCTGTCTTTACTGTAGCAAGAACTGCCAAACAGGCAGTTTTTAGTACTTTGGTAGGTTTACTGCACTATGTCTACCCATCCATCTGTGTGTCTGTCTATGCAGGATGCAGTTTTATGTAAACTCTTGGCAGCTTTACCAAACTTTACAGGTATGCATTTGAAATCAAAACGTGGGCCAAGTTTATTGGTAGGTGTAGTCTAAAAACTCATTGTTCCCACAGCTGGTGTGACCACATATTGGAGTGTGGTCAATTGTGTGCATGTGTGTGGTGCATTTAAAACAAATTTAACTGTAGGAGAGGATTTTTTTTTTCTTGGAGAGTTTGAGATATTCCTTATTTATCTCATACTAGGCCCTCACACATCATCTGAAACAAGCCGTTTAAGCTTCTCCTCCTCCCTTTAGGGCTTTCTTATGATTTACTGGCTCCAACAAACAGAAGAGAAGAAGTGTTTATGAGATGACCATATGAAGGAAAGTTATGATCACTGATGTACAGAGTCAGGAGGAATAAACTGTCTGAAACAGGGAATTACTTGTAGAAACACTGGCCTTTGAAACTGGCCATGTTTAATGTCCCCAAGTGTAACTATATGTAACCAGTGTGTAACAAAAATACTAGAGGATGCCAAACTGCAAAAGGAGGATGGGTAACCACAATGAAGAAATGATGAAACAATGTTCTGGTTGTATTAAAATGTTGTGCTTTGTATCACAACCAACAACAATAATCAAAATGGCGTGCATGCACAGAGACCAAGAAAGTAAAATAAAGTCAGACCAGGGTCTTTTAAATGTCAGAGCTATCCAGTTCAGGCCTGCTGGGTTATCTGGGCAGTTTATTAGTGTGAAATTAGCCAAACAAAGGATGGATGTTTTGCACAGTCTGTCCTACCACAGTTTAGGGAATTAGATTGGGCTCCATATGAGCTGTGGCTCGACACCCATTGCAATAAAAGATCAGCATACTTCTATGGATTTCCAGAAGGTCTGTGGACTCTCAGTTTGTTTGTTTTTTTATTTATTTATTTTATCTCCAACTAAAAAAGAAGCCTGACCTAAGAGCAAGGTCAGAGTTATTTCACATGCATGCTGATGTGGGACTAAGCAGCCTTACCAGCGTAACCAAAATAAGAACAGTTAAAGGCGGGACAAAAAATCCTACTGATTAAAAA
Organism: Pelmatolapia mariae; assembly: GCF_036321145.2. Classification (NCBI taxonomy): domain Eukaryota; kingdom Metazoa; phylum Chordata; class Actinopteri; order Cichliformes; family Cichlidae; genus Pelmatolapia; species Pelmatolapia mariae. Next base: position 69,279,674 of record NC_086236.1, read on the forward strand.
TGAAATTATCCATCCAGGTCAGAAACTAACGATAAATAAATAACAAAAACCACATTAGTACTAATTCCAACAAAAGGTTTCTACTTCTGTTTGTTACTGTGGGCTACATACACGTTATGTACACATGGTACCAAAGCGTGTATTTGGGAGACACGCATCTCAGACATTTCCTGCTCCAGTGGGAACAGGAAATGTAGCTAGCTAGAAAAACTCCCACAAACAAAGCAGAGGGAGTCTTTATTTAAGTCAAAGTTACTGCGTTATAGTCTTTCTAAATGACCATAGAAAATTTGTCGTCCTGTCGCCTGGTTGTTGTTCCAGCAGTTCACACAATTGATTCTGTCCCATTATATCTTCCTGCTCCTCAGGGCCGAGGGAGCCCTTTGAAGAAAGGACGCTACAGCAATAGTTGGTAAATCAAAAGGAATAAGATAAAAAGTTTTTTTTACAAAAAAAAAAAGGGCAAAGGCGGGGACCTTATTTGATGTGCGTTTTTTCTGTGTATGTGTGGGGGAAGTTTTTTTCTTATTGGAGTGGGATATGAAATTGTACAGTTTGTGTGTGAATGTGTGGGAACGCTGGTTGTTTTATGTGTTGAAAGCCAATGTAGGTTGGTAAAGGTGGATTTTGAGGTAAGCACTTTGCTGGATTGTCAGTGTGAAAATGTAAGTGGAATATGCAACAAATGGAGGGCTGTGAGAGTTGAGAGTGGGCAGTTTAAAGCAGGTAGACAGGAAGGTTGCTTTTAGAAACGTGTGTGAAGGGCTTCTATGTCGAGTCTTTCAGTTAATTCATAGCATCAATTCTGCACTTAAATCAAATGGTCTCTGGGGTTCTGCGATGAATTGGATTTATTTAAAGAGGTTTTTCTGAGTGATGTGGAATAAAAGCCTTTTTACTCAAGTTGACCAAGAACCAATCAAGATGGCAAAGGGAAAAAAGGTGCAGTATTTCATGCCATTTAGAAACTCCTGCTCTGTTAAGTGAAGTGCTATTGTGCGCAGTAGGATTAATTTAATACATTCAAAACAAACGCATACACATGAATTTAAATGAGCTGTTTATAGAAGGAATGGATGACTGCTGTGTGGTACACCACAATGGTCACTGCATGTGTTTCTGTGTTTAGCTTATTGTTCAGAAAAAAAAAAAAGTCTCTTTGAACTTTGTATTAATTGTATTGTTTTATCAAGAAACCAAGAGCTCCAGAGGCTTTAAAGAAAAGAAAAACCCTCCTGATATTAATCTTCTCTCATGCTGGTAAAACAAAATGTTCAGATTTCAGTGCTGGGGTGGAGAGTTTCCAACACAGGAACCTGTTGTTAGCTAACTTCAGTTCTACTTAAACAACTAAAAATGACTTTTTTTGCTTCAACTTCTCATATGAAGTAAATCTTTACTTCACAATGTAGCGTCTTTATACTATTGACATTGTTAAACTTTGGATTGGTTCCCTATAAGCCTCACTTTCCCTATACTGTCTGCTGCTGAAAACATTTCAAGGGGGAAACAATGTCAAGCAAAACAGTAAAGGGACAGGAGCTTTGTTTTTCCCAGAAGGTAAGGGTCCAGTGGATGTCCTGCCCCAATCAGGCTGACCGCCACACCAACCCCAGTTAGCCCACCGCTGCAGCATGTGTAGTAGGCCCTGGGCTGCTCAGAGAAACAGGAGAATGTGACAGCAGTGTTTGCAGTGTGCACCATAAGTGGACGCACAGTCAAACATACCTGCCTTCAGTGATCCAAACCAGAACACAAACATTGGTTCATGACAGTTGTAAAACTGAGAAGATTATGCTACTGCACTGACTTTGTCAAGTCTTCCAAAAATCAAGAGTGAATAGTTTGCTAAAGGAACAACAACAGCACAAACACAAGCAAGAGTAACCCACATTAAAGGTGGTTCCATATAATTTTGAGACTGCCCCCTGGTGACAGTACACAGCAGCAACATTTAGACGATGGTCTGCAAAACTCTGCATAACATCAGCGCACAACATTAACACCAAATGGCTGGAACAATATCATTACTCCTGGTGATTTAAGCTCATCTTTAGAAGGAAAAACTGTGCTGTATGCCATTGGGGTTTCATTTTCCATTCAGGATAACAATGATAATCTTGTTTTCTTTCACAGTAGGGAACACATTTTGAAGTGGAGAAAGTCTTAAAAAAATCATGAATTGAACGTGCTTATGGGTGTGGAGATGCTCTAGGAAAAAATGACAGAACAAAAAGACAGACATTCACTCAGTAAAGATTTATAAAGGTTCAAGAGCGACACTAACCTATTTCCACTAGATCAACAAGTAACAAAATCCTGCTTATATAAAAGTCTAATGAGAGATCCACAGAAAACCAGAGATAAATTTAACCTTTTTTTTTTTTCTTTTTTTTTACACTCCAGGTAAGATGTGGCGACAGCGGTCGGTGGTTCAGGCTTCTCAGGGCGACGGCCGACCGTGCCCTTCTCAGATGGAGCAGTGGAAACCCTGTCCTGTCCGACCCTGCTACCGCTGGCAGTACAGCCCCTGGTCTGAGTGTCGGGTAGAGGTATGTCAATACATATAAAAGTTATACCATAATCCAGGTACATTAAACATTAATAATTGTATCGACCTCTGTCAGCTACAAGAAATGGAGCTCGGGCACAGCTGAGATCAATACTCTAAAACAGTTGGAGCCAGAAGGTGGATTTTAGGAGGGTGAAGTCTAAGAACCTGATAAAAAATAATGGAGTCTTTAGTATTGATGAACAAGCTCATCATTTCCCCACTCATACGGTTATTTTGAGAGATGGACAGTAAAAAAATCAATCTAATGCATCTTTAATGCTGATGCATTACTGTAAACCAATACCTTTGCCAAGAAATTTGGCAGCCTGTACACTCAATTTTGCATCGTGTGGCACCGGGTCAGATTATTAAAAGCATCCAGTGCAATACTTTATGACATAAAGCAAAACTTTTCAAGAGTAAATGTGGTTTTATGGGGACACACAGAGACAGGTAATGTCATCTGTTACTAACATCCTTTGCTGCCCCTCACTTAACTTGATCAAAAAGGAAGTGTTTATAACCTCTGCCTTCCTCGGCTGTGTGAGAGTGAAAGGCAGAGACAGTCGACATTTTATTAAATGCACTCTGCATTCACTTCAGAAAAAGGCAAACCATCCTGTGGGTGGTAACCTCTTATCAAACTCCAATCAGGACCCAGCCTGTGGTAGACTCCCAAATGATATTACCTAACTAAGCAAATGCAAATATTAGCAGAAAATGTATCAGATAGAATGATCCTGTGAGATATTTTGTTCTTTCATGAACAAATATAAAGGACAATTTAACTCCCACACAGGAAAGAGACTGAAAATATATGGGGAAGCTTATCATCCTTATACTTTTGAAATACATTTTAATAGATCTCTATCTCTACTCATAAAACAAAACAAGACAATAACAATTCTTCATTTAATCCACCAGGATATTCTGTTTGCAAATGATATGTCTTCAAGGCCTCTCTTTAGAGAAGTTTCTTTTCTCCATCCCTTCCACTCTTTAGTGTCCCAATAACTTCAAAACAAGAACAGCAGACACTCTGTACTGCCTGCCTGCCAATAGAAGGTTATTTCCAATACTGCTTTTGTGTTTTCAACTCCCTACCAGTCTTAACCACACACTAACCACTTTAACAAGTGGTCTACATGTGCAGTCCTGCATGAGATGCTAGCCCTGACCTTAATTTTCTGCCTGTATCCGAGTGTGGAAAATGGTCCCCTTTAATCATTTGTTACAGTTCACACAATTTCCAGACAAATGACAGCTTAAAAAGTAGAGGTTTAACTCATCCATGTTTGTATTTGTTCTCTCTTTTGTTTCTGTAAAAATACAAACCGCTGTACACAGTGCAAATATATAGAATATATTCTGTTCTAAGCAACAATACGTTTCCAGGTCAGGTATGCTGCCTTGCTGAGAAGCTGGAGGTGTGCAGCTTAATGCCTGCAGCTTTTCATCCTACAGCTCAGCTCAGTGATGCTTTTTACTCTTCTCTTAAAATGTCTGAGACGCATAAACACTTTGGTATTTGTTTGACTTTAGTTGATCTTTCCATCAATTCAAATGGCAGAAGTTGAATTTACTAGGATTATTAAACTGCCATCAGATTGCTGCAGGTTTGTGTGACACCCCCTTCCCTCACTGTGTTAACTCGTCACCTTCTGTCTTCGTCTGTGGTGTTTATGTCCTGTCAGAATGTGGTTTGTGGACACGGCATGCGCTTCAGGAACCTGTCCTGCTTCGTGTCGGACGGCTCCAGCGATGACGAGGGCAGCCTGGTGGACGAGGAGCTGTGCAGCAGCCTGGAGGTGGCTGTCGATGGAGACAAGCAGATCAGACTGAAAGAGAGCTGTATCCTCCCATGTCCAGGTAATAATGCTGACTTCAAGGTTTCAGTGGTAATTATTTGTTGTTTGGGCTGCATGAGCAACCTTGGAAAGTCGTGTCCAAACACTGAATAGAAGCAATTAGATGCACAGTCCACTGTTATTAGAAAAAAAAGTTCTGTAATGAAAAAAAAGATTAAAATAAATCAATTATGACTTTACTCTTACTTTACTTTTAATTTAATATTAATTGTCTTCAATATTCTGTGAATGAAATAGCTCCTCCAAATCAGCTTTTTGCCACACAAAGTAATAGTAAGCTATGGCAGCAATATGCTGGATACTGTTAATCTCAGTCTCTGTCAGTAAAACTGATCAGGCATGAAGTACCCACAAGGAGTCTATAGACTTTATGTAAAAGAGCCCCTTGATTTTTGGGTTTATTTTTTTATTAGCATTTAGATTGTTGCTAGGTTGTTCTTTTGGATCCAGGGGTAATCAACTTTAAACCAGACGGTTATCAGTGCTAATTAGTGCTAACCGGGTAATAAAACTGCAATTTCACTAACCAAAAATGGAGCACAAGTTCTTGGAAGGGCTATACCACACAGCAATCTGCAATATTTTTCAGATACTTTCATTAAAATAACTCCCAAAAGCACTAACACCGCAAACAGGAGGTCCAGTTCAATGACTGAAATTAGTCAGCTGTGAGACCGAGCAGACAGCAATAACACATCTGTCAGTTAGAGGCCAAACTTTACCTGTACAGTTGATATGAAGGGGTGTGCTATGCTGTGAACATGTTAATTTCATATCTGTGAAATTGGGCATTTTGACATAGGAGCCTATGGGGACTGACACTTTTCACGTCAGCCTCAAGTGGCCACCAGAGGAGCTGCAGTTTTCAGCACTTCAACCCGAGATGCTGCTAGCAGGGGACAGAGTTAGAAATGGCAATAGTTGCTAACATCAACATCACTTGAGTACTTGGATCGGTTGTCGTGCGCTGAAGATGCTGATACAGATGTGTCAGTTAATCTAGCGTTCAGGTAAATACATGCTCATACATCATCATATCTGTAGAAGGTGTTTGAGACTAGTGTTTACTAATTATCTGTCTATTAAAGCAGTGATTTAAGGCTTTAATCCACAGAGCAGTTTTCTATGCAAATCCTATGAAGCTCAATGTGATCAATGCTCATAGCTCCGAGTGTAAAAACACCCTCAGCGTTCAACTTTTACAATTTATGTAATGTCACTTCTTCCTCACAAACCAATCAGAGTCAAGAAGGGGCAGGAATTATGACATCAGCATTTTAAACAATGGTAGAGGAGCTGTGTTTGTAAGACGGCAGTCGTTTAAAAGTGGACACAGACCCCGAAACTGTTTTGTGTCGCTGCTCTCAGCTTCAACAAGTCACTCTCCATACACAGCACAGTCGACACTTCTCAGCAGTCTGATGTATACTACAGGGAAGCCATTATGAGCACTTAAATACACATTAAAACAAGCTTTATTGTAACGTTTAAAAGCCAAGTGAATTGAGATGCCTAAATGGGTTTGGCAGTTGTTATTTGAGGTGCTGAAAGTTGGTCTTTTGCATGTGGGTTTGGTCTCAGCATTACCTCGAAACTCTAACAGAGCTCACTAGCTATCATGACCTCTAAAATGAGAAGCAGCAGCATAGCTCAAGGCAGAATAAATGGACTACATTATGACCAAAGCTTTGTCTAACTGTGCTTTTTTATGGGAGTTTCATTTACTTTTGGGTTCTCTATTTCATCGCCTGTATCAGCTTAGAGAGCACTCTTGTCTTCTCTGCTTTTTCAAAACATGACAGCTGTACTCTGCATATGTGTGGGTTTTCGATTTACTTCATAGTTTCTATCATTTTCTCCAATTTCACAAGGTGTCTATCTCCAGCTGTAAGTCACAGCTGCTTCTTTTCACCTCTCGCAGCACACGAGAAGAGTAAAACACGCTGAGGTTATCGTTAGAACAACAGTCAAAGGGCGATCGCTCACAGTCCTCCCCAGAGCAAAGCCCTGCTAGTATGTTGAAGTGTCCGGCCAAGCCAGAGGCACAGCTGTCAGGAACTGTTTCATGTGGAACGCACAAAATATTTGGACCACCTGCTCTTCCAGTGAAATAGACAGAGAGGAGAATCTAAATGAAAGCTGTGACCCCTACAATTCAATTGATTCCATTTGTACAGCAAAGAAACCTAGAAGCAAAAATGATTCGAACACACTCACACATACAGTGAGAGAGATAAAATAATAGTAAAAAAAAAAAAAGGTGCAATCAATAATCTGTGTGGGCGAGATAACAAAAAATCCTCAGGGCTTGAAATAAAAAGACAAGATGGCAAGCCAAGATACGACTGCTCTGAATAACAATCTGCTGTACGGAGACGTGTAGATTTTATTCATTTATTCACCTCACATATGAATGGAGATGCTGATTAAGAGGAGAATAGATTGAAGATGTATTTGTGTTTTGATTGTAAGAAAGGCTTGGGTGAAACGTGGTGCAGCAGCAGAGGCATGAGCCAGCTAAAATGGTGCATCTCATACACAAAGGCTGCTCGAATTGATTTATGTACGCCGTTTAAAATTGTTAAATAAGTCCAGACAATAAAAGGTCAGGAAAATTCAACCCATGAGTAAAAAGAGAGAAACAAATAAGGCCTTTATTGAGGCATTAAGGGCAACACGAGCTTCACTAGTGGGCTTAAATCTCCTGCTCCAACTGACAAAAGTGGCTTAAATACACACTTCTTAAATACACACTAGATACAGGGTGGGGCATTGTGAGAGAACAGATCTGAGGCAAAAAGCATCCTCTTGATAAAGACGAATGCCTTCTTAGCCAGCCTGTTCATTAGCCTACAAAAATGGAAAGATCAAGTTTAACGGGAAATAGCTGGAAATCCGCAATTACTCTTGGTGGTTAAAGCGGGTGCCTGGAAACGCTTGACGATCGAACTGCCCTTTTGGTCTTAAATTTCATTTAAAGTGGCATTAAAAAGTCTTACATTGCTTGCTTATACCTGTAGACACCCTGATTACTTGAAGGCAGCACTCTGGGATGATAAATAAATGAATTTGCCAAGTGTATTGTTATCCCTGATTATGTTGGTTGGAGCTGTAAACTTAGCCAAATCCAATAAAGAGCAGGAGAGAGGAACTAATCATACCATGACCTCGATTGCATCCAGGACCAACAGGCCTTTTTTTAATATAACCTCTGATCTCACAATGGACTTAGCTGAATAATGATTTGGAAGTGACAAGTGGCTCCTATTTAAGGCCGTAAGCTAATTAGATGTACACGGCAAAGAGTTCAAAGTGCAGTACTGTTTATTCTTACTCCTTATTCTGTCAAGTTCTGGAAAGAATTCAAAATGGCAAACCCCACTAAATCCTTCCAATGTAACTCGAGCATGTGAAAGAGTCCAAAGCTTTGCTGATCACAGCTGTTTTCAAAGATGGCTTACAGTTTAGCTTATAAACATTAGACCACACTCATGTGTTGTGCTCATTTGCACGTATTGTTCAGGATTTTGAAGCCTTGTGTAATATTTACCATCGAAAATGTAGATTTGGCTTTTGTGATTATACCTGTATTCATAATCACTTTATTGTAACATGAAAAATGTATCTTTCATGTGATAATATCATAAACAATCCGATGCTAGTTAGGCTCACTTTCCTGTTTACAAGGATCCTCTTTCTTTCTAGTATTTACATCAGGAGTGTAAATAAATTCCTGGAGTGGCCACTTTAGGATAGCGCCAAAAGCGAATCAGTGCTCATAGACTTCCATTTTAAAGAGCCCACTTTTACAGTGTATAAAAGTATATTTAAAACCTGGCAAAAAAAATGTTTTTGGCCTCTGTAGCCTTCCTAAAACTATGTAGGGGAATTATTTTTATAACTCTCCCTCCTAAAAGTTAAAGTTAAGGCTGTCACCTCTTTGATTTATAGGCAAACACTGAAACAAGCAGCAGTGGCTGATCGGTGCGACACATAAAATGAATTCTGTGTGGTACATCCCGTCAAAGAAGCGAAGTTGGCGGGTGAAATTAAAGTACTTTTAAGGTTGTTACGTAGTGCTAATGAGCAGGCATTGCTGTCTCTGTGTTGTACACACACATTTTTTTGGATGCAGGTCACCAAGCTTGCTTCCTTGTCAGCTGATAACTTAAAACATCACCTCATCCAAATGTGGTTACTTTTGACTCCAAAACACCAACAATGCAGAGGCCAAAATTGTTAACATTTGGGCAGAAAAACCAGTGGTTCCATCTTTTCTATACAGTCTTTGGGTAAAATGCACTACTATGTGCGCTTTGGCTCACAGTTTGTGGATGGTCTGTTTAAGTCACTGCAGTTTGGTGCTTTGTTTTAGGTGTGCAATCATTCAGTGGCATTTGTCCATGCTGGTTTTATTGGTAATAGTGAATTAAAGTATGTTCACTCTGTTGTATTGGCGTTTACTATCACTTCATATGCAAGTTGTAACCACCGCATAGGAAGAGAATTAAGCCTTTATTTTGACTGATACTGTGCCAAAGATTTAGCAGTATTTATAGTCATTGTTAAATGTTTTTGGCCATGATAATTATGTAATGAAAATGTGATATTGCGACAGCCATACCTAACATAATAGTTATCAAGCAGAGCGAGACCAAGTGTACCAAAAATAAGACCGAGGCTTGTGAGGCTCTGAAGCTTTGGAGGATGCTTACACACTACGCTCGTTAGTGTGCCATGTGCACATGCATTTTCAGCATGGGTAGCCCCAGCGAGTAACAACCCCACAAATCTGGCAGTGTCAGCCCACAGTCGACCCGCACAGGATGACTTGTTTAATTTCGGTGACTGATTAGGTCTCTGCACAGTCTTTATGCTGTGCTGGACATCTGTTGTGATTTATGTGATATATGGCCATACAAAGCAAAACCTGTGAAATGTTAAACTATACACAGATGCAAGGTTTTGTATAATTACCATAGGATTTTGAATGTTTTATTCCCGTCTGGTTAGTGCACAGAGTCCAGCAGTCGGGGTGTGATTTAACCACCTTTAAAAAAAAACAAAAAAAAAAAAACAATCCTTCTTCAGACTCAGCCCACCCAGCTTTAAAGTCACAATCCATAGCATAGTCATTAAAATTGATTTTTCTGCTGTGTTTGCCTAATTAAAGTGACAAAACAATGGTTTTTCATAGTTATAATACTTTATTTCCTTTAGCTGAAGAAGGAACTGGGAATATACACTTACCGGCCACTTCATTGGGTACACCTTGTGAGACCTGGGTTCTGCTCCTTTTTGCCTTTAGAGCTGCCTTAATTCTTTATGACATATATTCAGCAAGCATCACACAGTTGCCGCAGAGTACAGTGCCTTTGTAACACTGCACATAATCCTTCATAAAGGGATGGACATGGTTAACAACAACTCTCTGCTGCTGTAGCTGACCTGCTTCAAGCTTTGGCGTGTTGTTTGTTCAGAGATGTTCTTCTTCATAACTTGGTTTTGACAAGTGTTTGAGTTACTGTTGCCCTTCTGTGTGTTTAGTCTGGTCTTTACCCCTGATGTGAACAAGCCATTTACACCCAGAGAACTGAAGCTCGCTAGTTAGTTTCTTTATCAGACCATTTTCCAATGGTTGTGCAGCAAAACCCCAGCAGATCAACAGTTTCTCAGATACACCATGCCACATTCAAAGTCACTTAAATGAAGTTCAAATTGATGTTCAGTTTGAACTTCAACAGGTCGTCTTAGCCACATCTACGAGCCCAAATGCACCGAGTTTCTGCCATGTGACTAGTAGATTAAACATTTGTGTTAATGAGCAGTTGAACAGGTGTACCTAACAAAGTGGCCAGCGAATGTATATTTAGTATATTTTACTGTTGATTTGATCATTTTATTAAATGGTTGATGATTGTTGCTGCTAATGTAGAGCTCAGCTTTTAAATGTTTCCTTGTAACACTACAATACAGCCATGCCCTATCACGCTGACATTTTTATTTATATCATAAAACACTGATTAAGTATTTATAGTCTGATGCATTTTGCCCTTTTTTGTTCACTGTGACTGTCAATGAACTTTAGTACTTTTTGGACAGATGTTCTCATAAATGTTTCCCAGCTGCTGAAAGGGCACGGTCTGCCATTTCCTCTCTTGGATGGCTTTTAAAATGAAATATCTGCAGAAGTCGTAGAGCTTAGCAGCAATCAAAAACTGAGGGAGAATTTTGTTTATTCTTACTGTATGTGTACAGTACCGGTTAATTTAAAATCACTTTGTTTAAATTTGATTTAAATTAGGTCCAGTGGCAAAGTTGTTCTGATAGAGCACAGAAAAGACACACTGGGTATTTTGAAGTCGAGTAGCTTGCTTTCCCTTCCCTCTCCTTTATAACTTATACACCAGCTCTGCATGTTTAAAGAATTTTATCTCTTGGGCTTAAACACCCATACACTAGGAGCTTTGCTGATGTGACACACTTGTCACAATAAACTATCCATAAAAGGGAAAAGTTGCCCATGTTTCTTAATAGAGATCAACCTTTATTAACATTTAGGTGTGTTGGTGTTAATGGTTACATTAATAATAAGCAATAAATCCAGTCTCGTACACATTTTGCTATGTTAGGAAACAAAAATTTGTCCCAAATATGTGATCTGTTTGAAAAAAATCCAAATATGTGATCTAATTTTTGCAGTATGGAAATAAACTGATAAATTCTAAACACATGGGCCGCCTAATAGCCTTGCGAGCAGTCTGAGAACACAGCTTTAGGGTGTATACAGCTCATAAACACTTCTGCAGAGTGTTGTTTTAAAAGCCAAGATTGGGTATCCCAGGCCTCACCGGTGGTGGGTCCTTTCCTGCTGCACTAGAAGCGCTTTTCCTGGAAATAAATAAAAGTGGGTATTTAACATAAGCAGCAGTAACCATTTGTCTACAAAAGGAGTCATCAAAACAAAGTATAAGACAACAGACAAATAGTTTCTGGCAAAACTTCACTTACTTCCAAGGTGCAAGAACTAAATAAAAGTCTGAAGAGGTATTTTTTTCTACTACAGAAACTAGAAAAATGCAGACAAAACCACAACAACAAAGGGAAGGTGCTGGGTTGAAAACAATAGGGGGAAAAAAATCAACAGCTCGCACACTGCAGGGCACAAGCTGTGCTTATTTATTGCACCATAAATAAAAGTGTAATATTTCGAGTACACCTATTTGTACGTCCTCCATTTCTCTCTTTGCGTTTTAAAGCAACGGCAAGTAAATGTAATGTGTGAGCCGGCTGCTTCGGCTGCCTTTTGTGCTTCTGCTGTAATTTACAATGTCAGCAGCCACACCAGCATAGCAATGTCACGAAAACTTAAATTTAGTGCTACTATTTATTGCATTTACACAAAGAAGTGAAGGTTAGAAAGTTTGATCATACTGCTCATCATCTTAAATAAACGAGGAACTCCCCTTGACATGATTTGCACATTTCAGTTTTGTGGCACTTCTGTTTCATGCGTCACAGGTGAAAGCACAGCAACAAAAGAAAAAAACACCTGGTTATAGCTCCTCCGGCAAGCCCCCTGTCTCCTCAGTCTTCTCACTGAGACTGAGATAGATTTCCAGGTCAGGGCAGGAGGACGGAGGAGATGAGGAGGCAGAAATGGAAAAAAAGCACCAACTCAGATGAAATGCTAATCCTTTCTAGTCACATGGTTTTTGTTTCTAATTTGAACATGAGGATTGAGATGTAACCAAATCTGTATCTACATCTTCAAACAGTTATGTCTGTCATTACAGTTAAAAAAAAAATCTCATACCAATAAAAAAAATAAACAGAGCGAGTTTCTTATAATTTTTCTACCTTTTAAATAGTTTTCTGTCATATTTTTGTGAAGGTTACGAGCTGAAACACATTTTTCGAGCAATAAAACTGTTCTATATAAAGCGCGTGTTGCTGGATATTTTGACCTCTGAGGAGAAAAGCCTTCACAGGAGCCTGTTGACCACTCTTTGACTGACAGCTGATGTCTCGGCACTGCAGCGCAAAAACAGCAGAATGTCAGCTTAGGGCCAAAGATGTCACCCCTCACTGTAAGAAAAAAAATCTCACAGATGGGATTATCACTTCAAAAGCTTGGGTCTGATGAGTTGTTTTCAGGTTTGGTGATGGAGGCTTGTCAGATGCTGGGTTTGATGTAGCTTTGCAATGTGGAGCATAGCAGACAGGTGTGCTCTGCCCAGCAGCTGCTGGACTCCATCTGTCCATCAGGTCTGCAGGTTCAACAGTTTACTGTCCCTCCTACGTCCAAAGCAGTGCTCTTCATTTTGTGAAGCTGCAGTCTTCATATTGTGCTGCACGCAGAAGTGAACAGGCGCATTTCTTTTGGCTAAATAGGGCAAATCTACAACATTTCAATAAGAAGAGATGAGAAACCGAAGCCCCAATTTACGATTGAGCCAGATAACAGGAGTGTATTCTCACATGGTGCAGCTTAAACATAAATCTGTTATTTTCAGTGTCAGCAGTCCCTGAAGGGGGGATTATTGTTCCTCATGTCTGCCAAGAGACAAAATACAAATGTGGAGTTCATTTCCAAAGTGCTATGTGTCTATTTTGGCTCGTCGTTGATCATTCATCATTCAATATCTCTACAATACAGTGGAAGAAACATGCAGCCCTTGTTTCAACCCACGACTAATTTTAAAGTATCTCCGTTTGAATTAATTTTATACTCTAAGTGTGGTGTGTGTTTCTCGCTAGTGGGATTTTTTTTTCCGTTTGGGGAGGGAAAAAAAGAGCTCATCAGATGGCTGCTGGTCCCTGAGATGGAAAACACTGAGAAACGGTGCCCTAGATAACAAGTCAGTCCAGCCTCTTTTGCCAAACTGCAGGAGCACTGAAGTATCAAACAGCAATCAAAAGCACAGCCTGTTTTCTGTTCAGGGAGGTACTGTAGTGTGATTTGGGAGGAAATTCAAGGAGTTGCTTGCGCAAGACCCAGACTGGCATGGGAATCTAAGCAGGTTGCATCTCCACAGTCACAAATACACACACTTTCATGCACTGCAACCTTTGACCCACGTTCTGTTTCCCCCCACTGTTTGATAAGCTGCAGTTGTCAACTATGATCAAAACCAAGCCACCCTGCATCTCAAACTCGCGCCTTCCTTCTCACTAAACTCTTCAAAGCATCTTGACTGCCATATGATATATTTAAATATACATACATATTCTATATGCATCTCTGCAGCACACATCTCACCCAGATCATCCAGAGATAAACAGGTAAAGCGTCGCTTCCATGCTGCCAAAGAGAAAGATCAGATTTCTGCTGCAGACACCCACACTTAAGCTGCAATGCAGATATTTTTCTATAGCTTTTACAGTCAAAATGAGTTGAGGTTCGATAAGAGAGTGAAGATAAAACTAAAGTAATAGTAAACATTTAATGAAAGACAAAACACTGGAGTGAGGAGTGAAGTCTGGAGCTGAAGTTTGAGATATTACTGATCCTGTCCGCCTCAGCCTGAGGCAGGTCGAGGGCCCAGATAGCAAAAACACGGTAACCTTTTAGTCTCTTCACTCAAAATATACCAAAAGGGCCACCTGCCTGAGGATGTGATCCTGCACGTGGCCTTACAGGAAAAAAACAATTCGAGATTTGGCTCAAGGTCATAACTTGCAATACTGCACAGGTCATTTGGCAGTTACTTTAAAAAAAAAATCCACATACCAGTAACAGAGATGAGCTGCCAGATGGAAGTAGTTTCTCTGCAAGGGTTTAATTTTTTGGACTGTGTATAAAGGATGGGGATAGTTTCCAGATCAAAGAAGTGCATCCAGTGAGGCCCTTAAACCAGCATTACCTTTAATGATCAGCAGGGGGCGGCTCTTGTGGTCGCGAAAAGTTCAGTTTATCATAAAACCACAAAAAAAACACTTTCTTGCCAAAATGAATGATGTCATAGACTGTGACATCATTTACATTTGGTTAGACACTGAGATGGTAAAGGTAGTCCCGGGTCATTCTCCAGTCTTCACTTTATTTATTACATAGCCTAAAATGCCATGGATGCAAATTACCACTTGACTGGTCAGCAGTAAATAAATGTAACCTTGTAATTCAGGTTTTTATCTGTTAATCTGAATTTATTTTCACAGATGAAGAATGATGTAATGATGATATTACTCTGTGTATTTTGGTAGTTTTCTAACTCTAAAATGTGCCAAAAATGTACATCAGAGAATAAAAAACATAAGCAGTACAAGTTAATTGTTTTTTAAGGGAAGTGGGAATTATTTTTATTTTTGATGAATCATTGCTTGTTTTAATAATCTGTTAATTAACTGTAGTCTAAGGTGAATTCATTTTAAAGTGAAGCAGTCACAGGAAAGCGACACGTGTTGTCTGTTCTTTGCTGCAGGTGAATGCTACCTGATGGAGTGGTCAGACTGGAGCTCGTGCGTCAACATCTGCGCCAAAGAGGCCGGCGTCGACTTTGCCTCGGTTCAGGTCCGCTCACGAGCCGTGCTGGCCCAGGAGCCTGAAAACCTGCAGCTCTGTCCTGACCAGGAGTGGGAGTCTCAGCCCTGCACAGGTGGGGAACACTTTGAAAAACATGACGGCTTCAACCTCTCCTGGCCAGAAAGTTTGACAAATTAACAGAAGCAAAGTCTATTTGAACAGTGAACTTTCTATGAATACAAATTAGCTTGCTGCAGCCCAGCAGCTCCAAACTTTGATGCATTTATTCCTTCTATTTATCCGTATATTCGTAATATTTACGGTGAGGGTAAACTGAAGTCAGTCTCGGGGTGTGATAGGTTGAAGGCAGTGGAGAGCACGTCAGTGCATCAGAGGGTTAACGCAGAAAGACACTTACTTTCAGAGTCATACCCGCAGGCTGTTTAGGCTTCTATCTCTCTGAATTTGGACTGTCAGAGGAAAGTGGAACACCAAAAGAAACCTACTGAACAACAACATGCTGACATTGTGGGGAAGACAGATCTGACACAGGAGTCACATAGATTTTCCTCCCTGGGAGGCATCAGTGCTAACCAGTGGGCTGCTTCCCTATCATGCCCGATACACAATCGAGAAGAAAAAGACACTAACTGCTACTGTTTGTCTTTCCTGTTATGCCGGGTCAATTGGCGCTCTCCCAGATGGGATTTCTCGAGTCAGATTTTCAAACGTTTGAAACCCAGATGCTCGTTTACAGTAGTGATCTCTGCGATTCCCTCTGCTGCATTAATCACCCATTAGATGCAGCGTTGTGAATCACTACGACAAAACTCAACACACAGTGTACTGTAATTCCCCCTTACCTCCCTCGTTACTGTACACAGCCCCACAGCAGTCTTCGCTAGCATGACCTGGTTTCACAGCTTCACTCAAGGCACGGGGGGAGGAGTGGCCCAGCCAAGACTAGTGGAGGCGGAGGAGGAAGAGAGAGTGGAGGCAGGGAAGGAGAAGGCGGTGATGGAGAAAGAGAGGCTGGGGATGGAGGGACGGAAAGGTTTGATGTGAGGCTCCAGGCTTGAGAAAAACAAAAACAACACTGTTGTTCTGCTGTTAAAGTCGTTCTGTTTTACAGTATAGTAATTCTTACTGTGCTTTGTGTCTCCAGTATGAGCAGAATGACGGAATAACCAGCAGTTTGACTTCAATGCAATAATCAAAATAATTTGAAGAACAAAAACAACAAAGCTGCTCACTGCTTTTCAGCAGCTCCAGAGACATAAAAGCAGAACCTTAATGAAACACTAGTCCCTCCATTTGTAGGCATTTAAATTTGAAATTTGCAACTTGAATCTGAATTTATAACAAGGTAAAAATCAGAGTTGATATTGGAGTAACATTTATTCTCCAGGAAACCAGAAACATGTGAGACTCATCGACACGTTCATTATGTTAAAAACTATTAGAAGGATTTTCTTCACATTTGGCGCCAACACACAGTAGATTCATTGATCACTCATCAAAGGTCATTCTCATCTCGCAAAATTCACTTTTGGCTGTAGCTCAAGAATTCATCATCTCATTAAGCTGGTAACATTTTGCAATAAAGAGATCATTTGTTCATTTTGGGCATGTTAGTTTAATAGGTGATTCTAAATTGGCTGCAATGCCAATGCCTGGCTTTATATCTCTGGTATTCTTAGTGTACCAGAGATAGAAAGTATCCGTATCCATGATGGACCAGCAACCTGTCCAGAGTGCAACCTTCTTCCAAAGTCGCAGGGATAGACTCAGGCTCACCATGATCCTAGCTGGATATGCAGTTATGGATGGATAAATAGGCAACAATAATGTTGGGTGCTCACTGTGCACACTGTGGTGATATAGATTTTTTTTTTTGTGCTGCCTGATTGAACACGTGTTTAAGGGATTTTGTGGCCGTTGCAGCTTATTTGCAGAAACATCCATATTTGCAACATTTTTCTGCTTAAGCATCCAAACATAAACATTTTTTATGTTTGTTAAATCCCACAAAGTCCTCATTACAAATTTAACTTTGGACAAGTTTAAAAGTTTAAAATCTCAGTAAGTAAATAGAGTGCATAATGGGTTTAAGACACCTACGAGTATTTTTAGACACGTTAGACTTTATTTCAGTGCTATAGTGCTCTATCACCACCAGCTGATTGGTTCAGTTTGTACATCAAAAACTGTTTAGGTCCATTAAGGGAACATCTGGGTTCAAATATCCTCACATGTGCCAAAGTTAATCCTGCACACCTAAATGTTATCTCATTATAAAATGTGTTATTTGCAAAGCTATAATTGTATCACTAAAGATAAAACAAAGTAACAAATTCTACCATTAGCAATAATTAGCGTAAAATATTCATCCATTTTTTTTTTGTTCTGCTTGTCCAACAAGAGGGGTGCTGGAGCCTATCATTTCATTATTAGAAGTAAAAAAAAGTTCTATGAACACGAAAATCCATTTATTAAAAATGAATGGTGGTTTAAAAGTGTTACTAGATTTTATACGGCCCACAACCAGCAAGCTTGAAAGATGGTTTTGTGGTTAAGACATTTGCACTGCACACCAAAGAGCCTGATTCAAGAGTGGGAGGAGACCACAAAGCCAGTTTCAGGATGTCACAAGAAGGTACTCCAAGTGATGTCCCCAACCCTGAATAAGTGGGAGGGTGTAAATCTGTGCCAAATCAAATATGTGGATCTATCTGCTTTAGTGACCTGCTGGGAATTAAGGGAGCAGCCGAAAGCACGCCCCAGCAAACCTGAATGACATTAACTTCCCCTCTTATTAGTGACCATGGTGGCGTGATTTTGCCAGGTACAGACAGCACCTCGCTTAGCGGCTTAGCAGCCACTGTAGAGTGAATGTGTGCAATTGGCACAGTTTGATATGAAAGTGATTGAAAATGCAGTCAGTTTAAAAAGCTTGAATACAATTACTCTTCTTTTCAGTTAATATGGCTGAAAATCATCCATCGCCTTTCTTAGCTCTTACAGATATTCTCATATCTGGGACTACTACTGACATTATTTCTGCCTCCAGAAAAAAAGGAGAATAAAAAGGATGAAAAAAAACTTCTGCGCTTCTCCTGAGAAATGTTTCTGTGGTAGTACAACTCCAGTCTGCTCATAAAAGATGGTGGGAAGTGCCAGCCGAAGTGAGTGATTCAATGATAACTTAACACGTTTGAAAAATGACTTCAGCTCTAGCGGAGCAAGGAAGAAAGAGAGAAATGAGAAGAGTAAAGTACATAAAAGGTGAAGTCCTCTCAGCCGCAGAGGATTCATCCCGTACGGCGGCAGATAGAGGCGTACCACTGACGGGAGCAGCGATACTGTACCCACGTCTGTGGAGAATAGCTCTGTCTTTTGTTCAAGGTTAAATTGTTCATTTACTCCCGCTGAATTGGCTGGACTGATGATTGGTTACACAGGACTCCGCAGGGAAATACAGTCATTTACTGCACTGATGGAGATATTGATAAAGTCATAATAGCACTGATAAAAAGTCATTAAGCAAAAGCTCTTACTGAAGATTAAAACATTGAACTGGACCCTTTTGAGACGACACGGTCATATTATGTGTCAGCAGCCTATTATACAACCACAACTTAGCAGCTGCTTTATTAATCTGGTGTCTCTCATATGATTAATGGTCACCATTGCCTGACTCAGTACAGCCTTCACAGTTGTTGACTGTTTTTGTGTTTTGCCTTAAGGAGGTGAATGCTACGAGTACAAATGGTTCAGCAGCATTGGCCCAAATTCCACCCGGCCTTTGATCTGGTGTCAGCGCTCAGATGGACTCAATGTCACTGGTAAGGAACTCCAAAAAAGCTGCTCCAAACATTTGTTTCACACAGTTGCTTCTGCTGTCTGTGAGCGCAGCAGCAATGACCCCCACCCGCTGTTTGAACCCCATTTTTTAAAGGGGGCAGACAATCAGAAGAAAGTTGACTGAGGGAGAGGAGCGGAAACAGCTTGTTTTAGAAATAATAACTTAATAAAGTAAAAAAAATAACAAACCGCACAGATTTAGCTGACCTGATGGGCTTTGGAGGACTGTTTAGGAGTTGCAACCTCAAAAGTGTGCTCACCTTTGGATTAAAATGAGAACATTAAAGGTTTGATTTTTGCTTAAGATGAAAGAAACAAGACCGAATGCAAAATTCAAATGGCCAAAATAATACAAAGGTTTGTTTTGTTTTAGCAGAAGATTTGACATTTCTGATGAGCAGACCGATCACATGATTGACCTCATTCAACAAGCTCAGTTATGCTAGGACTGAGATGGAGGAATTCTGAAAACATTAGTAAATATTAGAGATGGCACGATACCACTTTTTTATGTCCGATACCGATACCGATATCATAAATTTGGATATCTGCCGATACCAATATTAATCCGATATAATGTGTTTTTTAATCAATAAAACTGTTTTTTTTTTAATATCTTGCTGCATTTTGTATAAGTTCATACTCAAGTTTAAATAAACAACAACACTAAAGCTATTCTGTTATACCTGTATGTAAAAAATACACTGCACCCACAATATTTCATAGTCAGCAATACTGATCAATCTAATAAACTTAAACCTACTCCATCCTCCCTATTCTGGTATTTTAAAAAGTACTTAGCAGAAATATTAAGCAACCTAACTAATAGGGTTGCAAACTCCCAGCAAAAAAAAAAAAAAGGGAACCACCCCCACCCTCCACCTCATGATGCTTAATCGACGTAATCAACTTTAATTTGATGCAGTGTGAAAAACATGCACAGAAATAAATTATTTTTCAAGAATAATTAAATATATTCAACATCTTTCTTCTACAGAATTGCAGACTGCACAGATGGTACTTTCCCAAAGGAAAAAGTACTGTAGCTTACTAGGGTATATTAGACTTAACAGTTACTATATACAGTAATGGACTTCTATACATTTTACATCAGATTAAAACTTTGGGTATAAGATTCAGATAATTATTTATTAAAAGCTAGACATTTTAAATGAGAATAAGAAAGATAAGTATGTCTTTGTGCCCCCTTTTCCCTGTTAATGCCCTATCGGCCCCCCTGGCTAAACTTTGCTAGATCCGCCCCTGCACAGTTACCAGCCGTCAGCTACGTAGAAAAGGATCCTGGTCTAGAAAGTAATATTAAATAAATTCTAACAACAGCTCATCAAGGTTAAACGCGCTGCTGTTGTTCAGCCGCTGGTTTCCTCTTTCTGGTGCAAAGTGGGCCAAAAACAAAGAAGAGAGACGGACTCGCGACAGAAAAGCCGATCAGCTGATCATTAAGCAGTTTCACGATTGAAGTAGCAGCAGGAGAGGGAGAGAGAAGAGGCTCCATATATCGGTTGTTAAGCTTAACGCAGGAATGCTTTACAAACATTCAGAGATGAACTTACACACTTGCTTTACTTCTCTCTGGGATAACTTCCTCGGAGATGAAATGCTGGATTGCTAGCGAGGCTACAAATAAACACAGCCGCTCTATCACGTGAGCACACTGCTTCGACGTGCTACGGTTATGAGGCAAGTTACGCCGTGTCGCAAGTTTTGTGAGGTGCTTTTTTGATATTTAATGGATCGGATTACATTTTTTAATTTCTCGCCGATATCCGATCCAGTAATTTAGGTCAGTATCGGACCGATACCGATACGTAATATCGGATCGGTCCATCTCTAGTAAATATTAGTATGTTTTGAATAAGTACGAGCATCAAATCATTCACTGAGGTAGACAAGGCTGCTGAGGTTGTTAGTCTCAACAGAGAAGCACATCTGTGTATCATCAGCGTAGCAGTGACGAGTAGATGGCTTTGAAGGTCTTTGAAGCAGTATGGGAGAAATAAGCATTATTATGACCTGTCAGTCATGTGAAAAAATGTTCTAGTATAAAATAAAAATATGGATGGAGTGGGGGAAAAGCATAATTGGTCTACTTTGAGTCTGGAGGTCTGCAGCAGAGTTGCTGAAGGTTCAATTGCTTCTCTTTTTTTGTCATATTTTTTCACCATTTGAATTTAGTTTTTGGAGTCTATGAAACTAATGATCATATTTATCATTATTTGTTCTGATGATTTTTATTATCAAGTGTTTTTTTTATCCCATAAAACCTAAAAAAGCCAACTGCAACTTCTCAATGCCCATGTTGTTATATTTACATTTTTTGATTATAACTTCCTGGATGTGTTCTTATTAAATGACAGAACTGATTAGAATTGTTTCAACTTCACGTCTATAAATAAAATGAAAAAAAACCCATTAAAATTACATTATGTTTGAGCTTAAGAAATGAAACTGTTGTCAAGGACTTGCAAGTACGCTTTAGTCTTCTTTAAAGGGGTCTCGAGCTAGAAAAGATCAGAAAACACTGTCCTACAGTAGTGTGAATAATAAATAGAGCAGCTGAATTTTTCTTTAAAGTGAGAAACTGGAGGTTGCAGCTGCTCTTAAGCTCAACTGTAAGCCTAAACCATTGGTGGCAATTTTATGTAGGAGGTAAAATTTACACAAAATGTCAGAAATATAACTGAAGAAAAAAAAAACTAGGCGCTTATTTCTATATTGATCTAAGGTGGTGGGCGATGGCAAGCCGGTACAGCTTTTCATCTCCGTTTAACACATCAACACATAAAATTGTTTTTAAAATAAACCTGGAAACATTGGATTTACTGACTTATTATTGCAGATGAAAGTACATGCTGTGAAATAACCCCAAGTGTTAAGTTTTAAACGTGGAGACGAACCGATTATGCTCGTGTGATCGTATTAAAAAAATGTACTCAATCTCATGCTGTTGTCTCTTTCACAGGAGGTTGTCCTCCAATGAACCCTCCAGAGGACAACAGCTCCTGTGACCCGCCCTGCCTCATGCCAAAGTCTTTCTGCAGCGAGGTGAGTGGATTTTGTCCTCATATCACAATAAACTCAAAAATAAAAGAGCAATTTTCCTAAACCCCAAAGCACAGCTTCCCTGGATGAATGGTAGTCTGTGCAAACACTGTGACACACTGAATTGAATTTGAATGCAGCAGGGAATAAAATGATAGCAGCAGGAAGATGTAAAACCCATTGCTCCACAGTGTCATTCAACTGCACTTCATCAAAATCATGTAAATAAGTTTTTGTCTCACAGACACGGCAGCTGGCAAATCACAGAGTGATCCATTTTCCAGGCTTGAATAGCTTTTAGAAACAACTCTTGACCTAGCAATGAAGGCAGGTTACCAGCTGTAGTAGCTCGTAGAGCCAGCCGCCTTACGTAACCGCTGAATAATCGGGTCAAAACGATCGGATGAGAAGCAGGGTCAGGACTTCTGAGGTCACCCATTCAATCCCCAGACGAGGATGAAAAAAACTGCACTCACACAGTTTATTAGGTACACTCAGCTAAAACCTAATGCAGTGTAAGACAACAGTCGTACAGTAAATCCTCTCTTCATCGTAGTGGTAATGTTCAGTTTTGCAGACAGGTGTTTATGGTCACTCTGAAGGTTTGTTGTGCTGTGGGATTGGATTACATAACACTGATGGGTGTTTCTCATATTTTTGTAACCCTGTTAATATGAGTGAGGGCATACTAAATACCAAAAACACCTCTGTGTGTGATGAAGGCAGTTCAGTGGTGTCACAAACTGCAGCGTCCAAGACAACGATGAAATTACACCTCGACAAAATATCTGACTAGCCAAGTGAAAGACTGTGTTCACACTAGGCTTGGTTGCCGTGCACCCCGTCCCCACGGATCGTTAAGCGCTCACACTGCGCTTAACGATCCGAGTCCTGAGTACACTTCAGTCTGTCTAAGCATCTGAAACTTTGTGATTTTTATGTGGCCACACTGGAGCTGCTCTGGAATTGGTGAGAAACCGTCCTCTCACATACATTATTACTTAAGGCGAATTTCACAGAGCCAGCAGTTGTTGAGAAATCATCGGACTTCCACACTTGGCTGACCACACTAGGTGTGCAAGTGTCTGACCTCACTGTGGCCTGGCCCACCTCTTCAAACCGGCCAGGCTACAGTACCGTACGCACCAGTTACGGGGGCGACCGTGGTTCAGGGGGTTGGGAAGCTCATCTGTAACCGGAAGATTGCCGGTTCGATCCCCAACTCTCTCTGTCCTGGTCGTTGTGTCCTTGGGCAAGACACTTTACCCTACCACCTACTGGTGTTGGCCAGAGGCGCGATGGCGCGACATGGCAGGCTCGCTTCTGTCAGTCTGCCCCAGGGCAGCTGTGGCTACAACTGTGGTTTGCCTGCACCAGTGTGTGAATGTGAGAGTGAATGAATAGTGGAATTGTAAAGTGCTTTGGGTGCCTAGAAAAGCGCTATATAAATGCAATCCATTATTAGTTACACCGGTCAAATAAACTGGACTTTGAGGGTCAAACATAGATAGTCAAGCGTTACCCAGTTTGACACCATAAATATCAGAAAACAGTCCAGTTTAAGCAGTTAAACTTTGTCTGTACACAAATCACATGTATATTTAAGAGGAATTAATCACAGCCTTCACAGCTTATTTCAAATGCCACTGTGCATAACACTGCACATGCATGACGTTAGCTACACCTGGCAACGTAACCTAACATTAGCAGTGACGGCAGCAGCCTTCTTTCCTTCCACACGTCTATGCACAATGCATTGCCAGTTTACTCAGCACAGCTCATATACAAATGTTCATTTTTGACATTATAATACTATAGAGCTCTGCAGGTTTTCTCTTTCTCTACTTTGTGTGCATTAATAAAAAACATGAATAATTACAGTAGATTAACAGAGTAGTATTTCTGTTGCTGACAAGTGAGGGCAGCAACATTTAATTGTCTAGTTGGCGAATCATCCACAGTAAGTTTAAATCTTGTTAATAAGTTGGTGACAGCTGGAGAAATCAGTTAGGAGCCCTCGCTATTTACCACATTTAAAATGCCTTTGAGCAAGGCATTAAAATAGTGTTTATTGAACCTTCTGACATTTTGAATTAAATATTAATTTGCATATGAGATTCTTAATTGTTGTCATATTTGCTACATCTGGCTTTTTAAAAATTATTGCTTAAAAATGAATTGTGCAATTTATTGAGGTTTTTCAGGGGAGGGGGATTAGCACTGATGATGTAGAAGCTCTCAAAAAGTAATGTATCAAATATGATACACTTGGATTTAAGGGGTTAATGCCCAACCTGGGGTCATACTTGTGACTGTAAGTGTTTCGGTGAACATACAGCATGTGACTCTGGGTGCAAAGCAATGCTTAAATGGCCCTCCATCTGCAGCACAGACTATTATTGTTCCTGCTGAATTGGAAACAGGCATTAGCAGAAAATACGGTATATGGGAATGAGGCTACAACAGGTCACAAACAGCTCTGAAATGGTTCGATTTGTCTGGAAGCTTGTGCTTTTATCTTGATTGACTGTAAATGAATGAGAAATGTCAACACGCGGTGGCCTCAGTGCAGCAGTTAAACCTGTCTTCAAACAGTAACAGGTCGGCCATGCTGCCATACCAGCCAGGACCTCTTCTGAACACTCCTCATGAATTAATTCACTTTCAGGTTAGCTTGTTTAACATCCCTCCAAGCTCTGTACTGTCACTCCAGCTTAAATCGTATATGAATCTGCGCTGCCCCCTGCAGGCTGGCATTTGCATGTGCGAGGAGGGTTTCACAGAAGTGCTGTCATCCACTGGGCAGCTGGACCAGTGTGCCCCCATCCCCATCCTGGAGATCCCCACAGCAGGGGACAAGAAAGGGGATGTGAAGACCAGTCGTGCCATTAACCCCACACTGCCCACCACCATCCAGCCCGGACGCAACGGGCGGACTTGGTACCTGCAGCCCTATGGACCAGGTCAGACCATCACACACTGATCACACCTTATGCAGATTCATATCACTGTTTACCAAACTACAGGTTATCGTCAGTGTTAACAAACATCACAAATGCAAGGAGAATACAATTGTTTTGCTGCTGTCAAGTGAAAACCTTTAAAAAGGCATCTCCAATGCTCATTTGCACCTCTATACTGTATTTCTTGGACTCTACTAGAGTAATTTTGTATGTTTCACAGGTCAAAATAATCCGTATTTATCTTATACATGGCCTCTGTCTAGCCCCTCAGTTCATCCGCCATCTTAAAACAACCTTTTTGGTTCCTGTTTTTAGGCCACCTGCACTTTCAGCCAGTTTTCCTCTGATTGACGGCTTCTCACAAACATCTAAACAGCAGATGTGTGAGGCTGCTGTGCTCACAGCCAGAGCTGGTTTTAATAATGAAAACTCCCCCCATCTTTGACATCCTGCAGTGATATGACAGAAAATAAGAAAAACCATAACAGCACCCCCATTTAATCTTTTAAATGCCATGTGTTGGGGAACTACTTAAAGTGCTGCTTTACAAGCTTTTCTTTCTATAGAAAAGTGAATGTAGGCACAACTATCGCATCCTTTCCAAAGCAAGCCTTCGCTTACAGTGATGGTAGACATGTATCTGTAAAGTAAAGAATGTGCAGAGAATAATAAAAACTCCTCCATTTCAAGTTTCTGTTAGTGTGGCTGAAGGGAAAAGATTTCCGAGTCCAGTGTCTGACTTTTTCCAACCTACAGAGCTCCACATAATCCTTGAAGTGAAGTTAAGACATAAAGCTGAGAGGTTTTCACATGACAACAGCAGGACGTGCTTTACTTTCAGTATGTTTGGGGCGGATTTAGTGTTGACAGTGCTGAATTAATGTTAGCTTGTTCTTGCAGCTCTGTACAAAATAAAACCAACATATGTAATATCACACGAGTCCTTTCGGATGCACTGATGAAGCTTTCCTACCTGCTCTTGACTTCCGCTACATTAACGTTTGAGAGCGGCGTCTGCACGGAGCATTGTGACTGATGATGCATGCGAGAACCATTTAGGATGTGAGAGCACAGAACAGATTGAGTTAAAGTGTCTCAGGAGCAAACACTTCCACATCCACAAACCATCACTTACAGTAACCTTTGCATTGTTTATCTTCCATATGCTTGCTTGTTTTGCAATACAATGCTTGCTGTTATACTTCACTACAGTAAGATATAAATAAAGATGCAACTAGATTATATAGCTTGTGATTTGCACTGTGATTGTGTTGCATGAATCAGGTCAACTTTGGGAACAAGAGAAAAGCAATTGGGCATGTTTGAGAAATCTACGCTTTAACATTTTCTGCAAGTGCCGCATACTTACTGAGTACACACAGAGTACTTACAGGGTACTAATGACATTGCATAAACACGACTGTAAGCTGGAAAAAGAAAAAAAATGATGGGTACGTGTTTGACAGTTATCATGCCCCACTGCGTCACTGATTTGTCCTGTATGTGCCAGCTTCGGTTTTCTGGTCTGACGTCACAGTTGTGCTCGTCTAAGGAGCTTGGAAAGAAAACGACTGGGGTTCTTTAAGTTTTGACAAAATATCTATTATTCTAAATGAAATGACTAAACTGGCTAAAAATATTTTCTTACAGTGCTGAGATGTATTTTGGCTCCAGCTCTGTTTGAGACATTGTCTCTATAAAGGAAAAATTCAGATTTCATTTAAGATTTCAGTCTATTTGAATCCATTTCTTACTGGTTTACATTTGCACCAGTGCTAGTGTCTCTGCAGTGAGGCAGTTTTGTACTCTAAATCATTCTGGATACCCCCTGCAGAGTTAATAAATTACCACTCCATTATTTCTGACACATTCTACTAATTATAAAAAAAAATAAGAAACAACATGTTTACATGACTGCGAGTGACAGTAGTTCGGGAAACGGACACTAGTACACTTTGCAGTCTGTAAGCAATGATCACAGATCACTTGTGTGAAATCAGCCCCTGGCCCATTTAACCGTCAGGCTCTGGCTCTTCGCTGCCCATCTGACAAAAGCTGCTGCACCCTGAGAAAATACACAGAGCACCATTTATGGATAACAACATGCTCCGCTGGTTTCTCATTCCCGGTATTTTTTGTCTTGTTTTCTTCCACTATGCCCACAGTTAAGTATCTGACTTTTAGGATATTACACTGTAAACCACAAGCTATGTGATTTATTTATTTATTGTTATTAGAGGGATGCACTGATCCAATACTTGAATCGGATGTTGTATCAGTCCAATCCTAATTCAAAAAGCGGGATCAGGTATTGTTGACAGTGGGTCAGTCTGTTCAATAATTCTGTGTTTGTCTGCGATGACTACACCACACATCAGCAGCTGTTAGCAGGAGAGCTACAACAGTAACAGCAAAGCATCACCAGTTTAGACATATTTCATTTCAAACTGTGGTTGAGTGATTTGACACGACTGAATATCTTCTCATTGGCAACCTTTTATTACTAATACAATAATATAACACAGTGTGGTAAAGTCGATTATTATTATTTCACTTGTTAAGTTAAGGAGGCAAGGCTGAGATGGTTTGGACATGTGCAGAGGAGGGATAGTTGATATACCGGACAAAAGATTTTGAAGATAGAGCTGCCAGGCAGGAGGAGAAAAGGAAGAACATAGAGAAGATTCATGGATGTAGTGAGAGAGGAGACGCAGGGCTGCTGTGACAGAAAAGGATGCGAAGGAGAGGGCGAGATGGAGACAGATGATCCGCTGTGGAGACCTCTAAAGGAAGCAGCAAAAAGAAGTAGTAGTTGTCAGCTCTACTCCACTCAGGATGCTCGTGTTTGTATGAGAGGTGATGCGCTCACATCAGAGCTGGAAAGCAGAAGCTGGTGCAGCTGTAAATCACAGCAATATACAGTAATGACGCTCACAGTGAGCTGAAGGGAGACTAGTGCATGATGAATAAAAATATATTATTATTTTATTTAGGCTATTAAATTAAATTCCCTTACACATAAAAGAATGAGTCCAAGTCTCTTCCTTAGAGTGAGGAATATAGCTTATTAATTTGTCACAGGATCAATACTGTTTTGGCAGATACTCTGAGCCAGTGTCTCTCTATCATATTGGAACTGGAAAAAGTTGGATCAGTGTGTCCCTAACTGTTATAAAGTACTGCAGAAATCTTCACAGAGTCCTTTTAATGGCTTCTGGTGCCGTGTCAAAGTGTAAACAGACAAACTGACGAGCTTCCTCCTCCACAGATGGGAAGCTGAAGATGTGGGTGTATGGTGTAGCAGCTGGAGCCTTTGTGCTCCTCATATTCATAGTGTCTATGATATACCTAGCTTGGTGAGTTGATGAGTTTAATCTCCCCTATAATCATCCTCCTCATCCTCATTCATGAAACTATTAACATTTTTTACCCCCCACCCACTCTGAGTTCAAGCATCCCCTCCCTCACATCATTCTTGTTTTTGGGTTTGGGTTTTTTTTGTCTTTACTTATTTTGCTTGCTTCATGCCCTTCCCATGTGAGAGCAGCAGCTACTGTGCTAAGGTGCATCGCTCACTTAAGGCCCAAGAGTCTGATGCCAATGGGACGGCAGTGTGGATGGGCCAAAATGCACACGAGATGACTTACACCTGCCCTGATTGCCAAGACCTAGCTCAAAGCAGCAGCAGCTAAAGAGGATGTGGAGGGTTCACCCCCACCCCGACACACCCTTCAGTATAAGTACCTGCAAGTCCCTGAGCTTTCCCTGTGACCTTTTGTCAAGGTGTCACATGTCCTGCCTGACTGGCTCAGTGAAGGTGCTGGTCCAGGTGAGGGCAAACCACCCAGAATATGTTTCTCACAGTTCTCGTAGAGAGCTTTTAGCGCTCTTAGACACACTGATGTTAAGTCACCCTGACCTTTTCTCTACCTACTGCCTCATTTTAATTATAATCACGCACTCCAAGTAAATCTACACACATCACAAAGCCAATTTATAATTGCAGCTGATTGCAAATCATAGTGTTTCTCTAAATGATATATGACGGAGCCCCCGTGATGTCAACCATTTGTTTGGGACAAGAAAGAGTCCACGAAATATTGGTGTTTGATGACAGGTTACCCTGTTGTATGCTGTAAAGTAAGCCTACTATCGCCATATGACATCACTTTTTTAGTAACAAAGAATGTAACATCTGTAACTTCCTGTTCAATGATGATGTTTATACTTATCAGGCCCAGCTAATCTCAAATAGCGGGGAGATATTAAACATGAATCCCAAAAGACAGCTCGAGAGTAAAGAGGTTAAATAAGAACTTGAAACCACTTCTGTGTCTGTACACTCAACAAAAAGTAAGAGCCAGGAGGCAGTCAGCTTACACTGAAAAACTGCAGAGAAAAGGTCAGCTCTGACCAAAGTTCAAAAGTACAGCTACCACCCACAGACTTGGTGTAGACGGACGTAGCTTATAGGTCAAAAGAGTGAAGTGATGGTGTAAGTGCCTTAAGCCTGCGTTCTTTTTTAACAGCTAGCAGGAGGTGACTCCTCTGATTGTACAAAGAGACAAACTGAAACTTTTTGGGAGAAAAACCTTTCACTCTGTTCTTATATGACCTTGGAAAACACTCGTTTTTTTGTTCTAAGGCTCCAGATTCAAGTCTTAGTGAATACAATACGATGCTTATTTTGGAAAGTCAAAAATAGAGTTTTAAAACACCAAGATGGCAACATTAAAAACACTCAGCTCAACTGTTCACATCAGGATTTCAATAAAGAAGAAAAGCGTTACAGCGGCTACATTCACGCAACGTAAGCCACGATTGTTACAGTCACCATTGTTACAAAACTAAACTGAAAGTAGTCATGAAAAACATTTTACTCAGCTTAAATAAATAATAACATCTGCATTAATGCTATTTTTATGAGACTGGGATGTCCATATGGCTGTATTGTGCTTTTCTGAACTTATTTTAAATCTGACCCAGACAATAAAGTTACATTATATACCCATGCATTATAGTTCATATTTTAAAAAACTAAAATAAGGGCTCAAAAGTAAAAAAAACAAAACCAAAAAAACAAAACCCAACTTCAAATAAAGACATGGACAAAAATAATGATAATTTTCTTAATACACAGTTAGGTTTAAATCCATACCTGTTTCATAAGCTTGTTACATGTTTGTATGAAAAACTGAACAGTTCAACGAGTAAAAATATTTGATTCCTCACAGAAATACAGGAAATTAGAAATGCTAGAGTCTCTGCACTGCTGAATAAATGCAGTTATTTTACAGCTGATTTGTTTTAGGACAAAGTTATCCATGCATATCATAAACTCAACTTAGAGAGATTGTGTTAATCACAAAACTGTGAGGTATTAAAAAAAAAAACCTTTTTATTTAGTGGGATGTGTGAATACTTGTTAGCAGAGAGGAAAAAAGGTAAAAAGAAAAAAGTTACACTTCAAATAAAAAATGACATTAAAAATAACATTGCTACAGTGGACATGTTCTTCACCATCATATACTTTCATCATACTTCTCAGAGCTCGTGTAAAATTATTTTTCTCTCATTTAATTTTTTTTTTAAACAAGGGTTAATACTAATGTGTGAGAATAATCATCTTGTTTAAACTCCAAGCAGAATATGAGCAGACTGAGATGATGACATTAAAGAGACATTTAAGTATTAACTCCAGGCAGGTTTAAATCAGATTTAGATCTTAATAAAACGATGTCACGCTGCCCTCTTGTGGCCAAAGATGGAACCATAGTAACACATGCCCTTTATTTCCTTCCCTATCAACTATTGTTACAAGATAAACAAGATAAACACAAGACCATAATCTATAAAGTAGGATAAGAAGTTCAAATAGCAATCAGTATTTTGTTAAATAAATTTAATATCAACCTTTGGTGCTTTTCTTTGACTTATATACTCTGCTTCGATTTGGCCTAAAACACGCTCTGTGTCACTTTTAACATCAGGAAATTTTAATGAACATTTTTTTTTAACCTTCTTACTTTTTATTTTAAATAATCATTTAACTGAAAAAGATTCTTTGTTATTAAGAACAAACAGAGCTACAGCTGTAGTGTGATCACGCATCACTACAGATGAGGTGTTTGATGAACGTGTTTTTGCTGCTTGCTTGAACGTTTGCTGTCGTTTACTCTGCAGCGACTTTATCAGCTCTTCATCAGAAAAACTATTCACAGGAAATTCCCTAGAGTGTTCCTCTGATTGTCCTCACTAAATTCAGTGCTTCAAAAAGCATTTCAGTACATTTCTTGTACTCTGGCTTTGGGAGGAAATATTAATTAGACTTTTTTTCTGGTTAAAACTAGATAAAAAAAAAATCTTAACAATAGAAGTTAAATGATAGAATACACAGCAGAACTAAATATTAGCTTTAATGATTTCAAAGCCGTTCTCTATGGGATATCAGATGCTTCTGAAAATGTCTAATATTACACACCTCATTACTTTGACACACCCCAATGTTTAAGCAGCACTGACAGCTCAGAGAAAAGCTTTGTGTCTTTGCTTCATCTAGAAGATTTTTTCCTCTCTGGTAGAAGAGGTCGGGCATGTGATCGTCTCTCTGCATATTAACTCACTAATAGCTCTTCGTGCTTTTAAACTGAGATGTGTGAGTCTCATTTCTCACACAAAAAAAAAAAAAAAAAACTGTTTGTGTAAAACCTGTTAACCAGTACAGTGACTGTAGTCTGGGCTCTACAGCTTTTTAGTTTTTAAGGTAACCTGATTCGTAGTTTTTTTATTTTGTTAGGAGGTTTTTTGTAGCTCTGTCAGATTTTGAATCCCATGAAATATCAGAACCAATGATGAAATGGTTGAAATACAGATGCCTAATATAAGGTGCAATCAAATGTTGAGTGAGTAGAACCATATTATATAAATAAAACCATACCTGATTTAAACTCTGGACCATTTTAAATCATCATCTATTTTGACAACTTAAATTGCTTTTCTGCAATTTTTCACCAGCCTTTTTTTCAAACTGACCTAAATTTCATTTCAAGGATCATCAGTAGTAATCTGATCCTGGTATCCAGATATGACCCACAGTGTCCAAGCATTATTACCCCCCCCCAAAAGCACGAAAGCATTCAAGCAAACCACCTGAGCTGTGATGCATACTATCCTGGGCCAGCATACTGAGTATTTTAGCCACGGTAAAACAAACATTCACCAGCTGCCTTAATCTTATGATTTGGCTCCTGGCCACTCAGTGCTCTTTCTCCAAATATTAAGGAAATCACACAACACTAGCAGAGGTAGCTCAGTAGGTTGAACGGCTCATCTACCAGTTCTACCAAAAAGATCAGGCTACTCCATTGGGTGAATGAGGCTTGTAGTAAAATGTGATTTGAGTGCCCAGTTTAATGGTCAGAATGGGACTTCCAGGGAGTCATCAAAACAAGGCATGGCTGTTCCCAAGGAAATTGTCTATATGGGTAAATTAGCCACATTTAATCAGGTATGGATCTTTTTTTCTTTATTGATTGTGTTGCAGAACTTTTATCATTACTTATGCCAGATATCACCATGATTGTCTAAAAAAAAAAAAGCACACACACAGTTTATGATGTGATGTAATATCTGCGTCCTTTTTTAGGGTCAAAAACAGAAGTGAACAACTACTTTTGAAAAATTGCTAATGCTTTTATTAAGACTAATGATTTTTAGGAAGTCTCGTTGGTTTTGTCATTTTCATGGGATTCAGAACAAAAGAGATCAAGGCTATCGTTACATTAAGTATTGATAATTTATTTGTGGACTAGAGATACTTGAGAAAGTTCACTATCAGCTTAAAACTGGGAACAGGTATTTTTTAGATTATCAAAAAAACCCTAAAACTGCAAATCAAAATTAGGAAGCAAAGCACAATTCATATGGACATCTTTTACATTTTTCAAAACACCTTCCCTCCCCTGTTTGTGACATCGTCTCACCTGCATTGTGTGTCTCATAACTGCCACCGCATTTACCCAAACACTTCATGATTAGAGTGACAGCAGAGTTGTGTTCGGAGAATATTTCAAGTGCCACTCTGACCCCGTTTTCATCTTTCCATACAGCAAAAAGCCAAAGAGACCTCAGAGACAGAGACAGCAGAATAACCGACTAAAACCTCTGACTCTCGCCTACGATGGGGACACGGACATGTAGTCCTCCACGAGCTGTTTCACCCAGCACTTCACCTGTCACAGAGACCCACTTCATCACGCCATTACAGTGAGCGACATGGATGTTTGCAGCGTGAATGGACACGTCACGGAGCGCAGAAATGACGGGAAATCCTCTTAGCAGAGACACTGGTGGGGTTTAACCATTTCAAGTAGAGCTTCATTCACTCCTCTTTTGTTTTCTCGAATATTTTCTTTTTGCAGAGCTATTATGACCTCCAGCGTGTTCAAAGAAATGCCTTTTTTTTGCCCCCTACACACCAGTATTTCTGTATTGAAAGACTTGTTTGAGACACTGGAAATGCTGGGCGCAGAAGACAGAACCAGCTCTCCTGCTGTCTTTGAACATGGCAGCACAGGCTCCAGCTCTTCCCCCGCGCTTTTTCTGCTTGTCCCTAAAAATGCTGAGTAGCTGGAGGCTTAGGATGCTCTGACGGTTTGCACGTTGCCAAAAGTCACCGCAGGGAAGAGGAGGAGGGAGAGGAAAATCTCCATAAAAAGGTTTGGATTCCTTTTTCTCAATCCTCAACTGGGTTTTGACTCAAATCTCTTTTACGGTCTTGAACAAAAGGGAGGCATTACTTCTCTCTCTTTTTTTTCGGCTTGATTCAGAGGCACACAGGCCTGTGTTTGTGGGATAAACCGATCTGTATGATGCTGATGGAGGAGTAGCCTGCAATCAGTTGTTCATGGAAACTACTGCCTGCCTGCCTGCTTGCCTCCACCCTTGCTTTGTTTCAGGCACTACATTGCACTATATTAGTGCAGCATGATATGCACATGTGACTTCTACTTTCTATTGCCATAAAACACTGCCTCTTCCACAGACAAAAAAACAAAAACATAAAGCAGAGGAACAGCTTCAGTCAACACGAGAACATTACAAGGGAAGCAACAGCGACAGGAAGGGACGTTTAGACGTGTCACGTTCGACAAAACAGGTGTGAATCTCAAGTAAATATATGTATAGATTTTATTTCTCACAACAGACTTTTTGGTTGTAGTAAAGTCGCTTTTGTGGTTTGTAGATTTCGTCTGGTGTCATCACTTTATTTCTGCCCAGATGCAACTACGATATCAGCAGGTATTAACTCATCGCCTGCTTTACAAGTTCTTTTTTAAATACTTTTTTTTAACTCTTTACATACAACAGCTCATGTGCAAACACTCAAATTTTGCAGTAAGTAATAAAGAAAATGGGACACTGCAAAGTTTTAATCATTCATGTCATGCAAATGTCGTTTCTGCCTTACTGACGATAACTGAATACTAACAGTCCTCTAATACAGTTTAATACTTGAATGGGGCAAACGTCGACACTACAGTACGTTTAGACAAAAAAAATGAAAAACAACGAAATTTTCTTTCGAGGTTAGGTAGATGGATCGAACCTGTTTTTAAACTTTTTCATGTAGTAAGTATTATAGGTGCTCTATTGTTTTCAGTCACACGAAACGAAGATGAAATATTAAAAAGAAAACAGTCTGTACAAACAAAAAGTATACAATATGTTAATAATAAGAGAACACGCTTCTGAGTTCAACGTAAAAGCAAACTGGTGTGGAGAATGTTTACTTCTTTTTGTTGGATTTGTAAATAACAGCAATTTTTTTATTTTTTGGAGAAAAAAAAATCAAAGTATGTGTACATTTATTTTGTATTGCACAGAAAACGTTTAGTTTGAATATTGCCAAGTGGGTGTATGATATTGCTGATTGTTGTTACCATGATGCAAGTTGTATGTTGTGACAAACAAACAAAAAAGGAAAGCAAAAAGAAGCGGAAAAAGATGAAGAGTCGGCCATTTTGTACAGGTTGTTTATATGTATGGGAAGAAATACTAAAAATAAATGCGGACACGGTTGTAAACACACAAAGAGAAAAGTTATGGAGTCTTTTTTTAATTACTTTCTTTATATGTTCATTAAGGAAAAAAACCTTCAAATAAAAATACTTAAAACTGGCGTTAAAGGAGTTGGAGGCTGGATTTTGTATTAGAGAGCCATCATCACAGCCATCCCCTGTTTGCTAGCACTCTAATGGCAATAACACACTTCAGTGCATAAACTGTACAAAAGAGATAGATGTAGCCACCTTAAACTTACTCACTGGTTTCAACAGCTGTTTTAGACTCTAGTTTCAGTCGGGCATAGCTTCTAGACCTGAAAACTCCACAAGTACCTCAAACCAGCATTCTTTTTAATGGCCAATGGGGGGCGATACCTGTTTTGCAAAATGCCTTCAGGTCCAATAGAAATCTATAGAAAAACACTCAGATTTGATCTCTGACCACTATCCTGCCTAATTTGTGATCTCTGTCGCTCATATCGGGTCCTGTTGTTCTTTCGGCTGACCACAGTGGGTCATCTCACCCCATCCCCTAGCATCCTGTCACAGCAGCTCTAATGTTCTCCTTCACTACATCCATGAATCTTCTCTGTAGTCTACCTCTTTTCTTTTATCAAAAATATCCACCATCCTCTGCACAAACCATTTTATCCTTGCCTCGATAAAGAAGTATAATTGGGAAACTTACTGCGCTTAAATTAACTGAGATGCCAACTCTAACAGTATCTTTACTACACCTGTCTTTCCTCTGCTCCTCTTTGTGTGCGTAAAAGATGAATGTATGTTTATGTTTATACTTATTTAAGAGGGATAATGCATATTAATTAACAAAACTTCTTAAATTCACGTGTCAGATTTAGCCATACAGGCTAATTTTCCTACAGTCCCTGGATGTAGAGTCTGAAAGGTGAGGCCTACGCATTAGGGCCTTAAACACAGATATCTGTAGTCATACTGACCAAAACATGACGCCCATATAAATCTTATCCAGGGACTTCACAAACCTTCATGGCAGGGACTTCATGGCAACTGCATTGACCTTTTAGATCACCTGTGGTTTTATTGAACATGACCTCAAATGAGTGACTGAGACAATAAACCCATTAGGGAATTGTTAACTAGGGTCTGAGCCATTTTCCTAAAGGACCAATGTCTTTATTCTGCCCCCTGGTGGCTAGAATGTAGGTTGCAGGAACATAAATGTAGTGAAACAGAACAGAGGAGAGCAGAGAGACCACAACAGACCTTTACACTGAGCTGAAATGAAACAGGGGCACATAAAGTAGGTAAATATTTTACCCTCTCGAGACATTAAAACACTCTGTAATCTGTTCTTGACAGTCGGATTACAATACACTTGGAGGAAGTATGACTCTCTTTACTCCATCAGATCTTATATAACAAATAGTTGTGTATATACAGAGCGTCCGAACTACACATAATTTGCTGACTGGGATTCTGTCCATTAAAAGCAATAAGTATTTTATTTGACAAAAAGCTACAATTTACTGTTTTTCTTGACAATTTCATGATCAAAAGTGATGCTTGAGTAAACAAACACATTTAAAAATTGGGTAGATAATAACAATGGTATATAGTGCATTGTGTTCAAACTGTAAAAAATGTAGAAAAAAGGATGAAACTGAGGCTTGAACAAGAAACAAAATATGTTTGTGTGTTTTAGTTAAATTCTTAGCAGTCTAATTAGTTTGTAATTTTTTGATTCCGACAAGATTAATATGAAACTGAGCATTTTTTGGTAGAAGTGCACACTTTCTAAATTACAGTGTTTTTCTGCAGCATGAATACAGAAATTTCTCAAACACAAGCTTAGGTCTGTCAGAACCCAGAAATAAAAAGTAAATAAAGAGTTTTACAATTTCAAATCTATTAATTTCTTCCTAAGACTTATTTAAATTAAAATGTGCATTCAGTGTCTTGTGTTTTCATGGAGATAAGTAATTATGGAAATTACGCTTGTAAATTTAATAGCCGTCCTCTTTCATTT
This sequence comes from Pelmatolapia mariae, assembly GCF_036321145.2. Classification (NCBI taxonomy): domain Eukaryota; kingdom Metazoa; phylum Chordata; class Actinopteri; order Cichliformes; family Cichlidae; genus Pelmatolapia; species Pelmatolapia mariae. The sequence continues at coordinate 69,316,523 of NC_086236.1, forward strand.
CCCATGGTTCTGTGAGAAACTACATTATATTAGTTACGAAGCATTAAATGGAGAAAATGTGCAATCAGGCAGAAAACTGGTCCAAATCAACAACTGCAGAGACGGGTTAAATCAAGTTTCCTCTTTCTCCGCTGCAGTTAGATGAGAACGGGACTTCTGTCTGAGCCCCGTTCATACTCAGTGACGACATAAATCTGAAATAACAGGTGACACATAAATGATTTGTTAGTGTAAAACTCTCAGTAACTCTCTTTAACAGCTGGATGTTAAGCTAATTGCAAACATTACTCAAGTGGGAGTAAATTGGGCTTTTCTTTGCGTATTAATACATTTTTGGTGCAATACAGAGTGTCCTGCATTTGCTCAAAATATTTAAGGAAAACGTTACCCATCATTTTAACAGTTTTGAATAACAACAATGCTGTATTTGCTGTTTTCTTTACATATGTTAATTCCAACAAATGACACCATCACAAGCCACAAGTGCAGTCTTTATAAAAGTAGCTTAAATTATTGAAAAACTGACTAGTACTACTACACTGACTAGTTATGCTTTATTAAAGTTTCTGGCTCACTGCACCATCTTGAGGTCAAACGTGGTATTACTCAAAAGTACAGCCAAGCCTCAAACTTCAGCTGATACCTCTTTGACACAATACAGACAGCTTGGCCATCATGTAAATTCAAATATAGCTCTGTCTGCTCTTACAGTAAGTTTTCAGGTGCCCATGTGAACAGAGGGAAAGGTTTCACTTCATCTTAATGTAAGTAATAGGGGACAGAATTTGGTTAGGTTTAACAAGAAGCTAAGAAGCTTTTAATTAAATAAAGTTTTAGCATTATAGTATGAAATTCCCTTTGTATTCCTATCTGCCCTCTGCAGCACTCTGTATATATCTGCATGATTTTGGTTTAAGTCTGCCGACTGAAGCCTCTTACCAACTTCAGAATGAGCACTGTGGGTTTGTTTCACTCCACTTCCAGTGGAAACATTTCCAGTCCTTTTTACGGGCAGTATGAATACGAGAACTGTATCAATCCACACAAGCATGTTAACGTTTAAACGTAACATGTGTAGTAGGAATAATTATAAGGTTTTAGTGTGGGTCCAAACAGATGTCATCTGTGGCTGCAAGAAAGACTTTTTGACCGATAGCCTGTCCTACAAATTGGGGGCGTGGAGTTTAAAAGACATTGGCATTTCCCGGACAGAGAGCGTCTGCTGTAGATTGTATCAAGCTGCTTTACTGGATCTAATTATTTTAGAGTCTGACCCATCCTGCTGATTAAAAGTTAGGATATCTCAGCCTCTCCAGCTTCAATCTCAACTGCTTTTGTCTTTTTTTAATCTGAAGTCCAAAACTTTCTCCAAGTTCAGACTAAATGATTAATATTATTAGTTTTATTCTCAGCACATTTACAATGACTGTGTGTGGAAACCATTTTTTAGTATCTAGGCGTAATTTGACATAATTACTTCATGATCATAGGGATGACTGGTTCATAAAGGTGGGTGGTATTTTGACCATTATGGAGCGCCAACAGTGTTAACCCTTTAAAACCTGAATCATGAAATAACTGCCAGAAATCTTTAATTTTTTGATAATGGAGTGTTTGTTGAACCTTCAAGACAAAATATATAAAAATATATCAAATTTTAATCTGCATATATATGAGTTTTAATTTGTATCACATTTGCTACATAAACCATATTTTTGCAGGTTAGTCATTAAAAATGTGTCATGCAATTTATATCATTTTTTGAGGGTAAAAAAAAAGTCACGCTGATGATGTAGAAGTCTCAAAAACTCACAAAAACACATGTATCAAATACAATACACTGGGCGTCAAAGGGTTAAAATGCAGTTTTTCATGCTTGATTCCAGGTCAGAGTAGAGGATGCACAACATTAACACATCAAGAGGGGATTATGTTCTTGAATCTCACTGGGCTTGCTGCTCACAGTGAAAGGAAGAAAAATCCACTGCAGCTGGCTGCCACTAGATGTCAGCCCTTGATGATGTTAAAAGTTGCTTCTCAGAAGTGTGAACCTCCTTCTCTTCTCCCCCAGTCTCCTCTCTCCCTCCCCCTTCTTCATTCCATCTTTTTTCTCTCTGTCCCTTCCCATCCACTCCCCCCACTCTCTCTCTCTCTGAACCTCAGAGCGCGCTATATAAAACATCCCTCCACACTCAGATATACAAACACCTCCGTTCCCACCACAGCGCCTCCGAACCCTGCGTCAGAAAATACCCCAGTACTCACTTGAAGCGTTTGAACAGCAGACACCTGACCCTTCCTGAATGAGCTGGAGAAGACTCCTTTCTTCTCCCGCATCTCTGGACCGTCTTCTTCACTCTTTATTTCTCCTCAAGTTTGGCAGCTGATAACGGCTCAATCAGAAGGAGATTTGTTTGTTTGTTTGCAGCAGCTGAGAAAATCAAGGACTGTTTGACATGAGGAGAGACGTTCCACAAAGAGGCATGAAGATCACATGTCTGTGGACTGCCGCCGTGCTGCTGTCAGTCATCTCTTTGGTGAGTTAAATATTATTTTGATTTGACCTTTTTTTTTTTAAAAAATTCTCACATCGTTTAATATCTCTGAAATTAATGTTTGCAGTTTTCATAAAAAGACATTTCTACAAGTGAGTTTCAGTTAAATCTTCAAACAAGCTGGAATTGATCATTTTGAGGTCACGTTGCTGTCTCATAGTGTGGCCAATCTAATAATATAGTCATTTCAGACACATGTGATCTGCCTTAGTACAGTTTTTAAGTCCCGGGAAGATCAGTTTTCTAACATATCTATGCATTAACTCATTAACATCAAGATGAATTAACCAATCTCAGCATAAACAGAAGCTATGCAAATCCAAATCTGCATCTTGACAAATCCACCCGCACACAGTCCCGCTGGATATTTCTCCCTCAGCACTATTCATTCAATCCTCGCTTTGCATTTCCCCCCCTTTTTTTTTTCCTCCCATTTACAGATGCGGTCCAATAAGAATATATTTGGCAGTACAGCGGGGAACAGCCTGAGCCCATTATGGCAAACATACCAGAATGCTCCCAACTCAATGCCTTGACAGTTTGTGACAACCCAATTCCTTTAATCCTTGAAGAGACAGTAACCCCTCACCCGCTGATAAATCTGTCAACAAAGCAATCAAAGCAGAACAGGAGCCACTCCTCTCTCTAACAAAAATTCCATAAACTTAATCCCCACAAACTTGACTGGCCTTAAAAAGCTCCCGTGGTGTTATCTGTGTTTAATTTGCATAGTGATGGAAAGAAGTCAATTACTATTAATTATTCTCTACAACTTAATACCCATTATCGAATTGAATTCACCGTCTTGAAAACCATAAACTCAATTTCACAGCTGACTAAGCGCACTAATCATTTCACCCCTCCCACTTTTTTTGGCTTTATGGAGCCCTTCCTACTTTAAAGGAAAACAATTCTTCGATTTCAGAAGCAACAACATTAACAAACACGGATTCCCACCACCCCGTCATGATGTAAAGACAAACAATCATTAACTATGTGAGATATATGTACAACAGCATCATGGTAGTGCGAGCTGATCTCATAGCATCACTTGACAGGAGTGTGTTTTTTTCCAGACTGAGCTGCCAAATTGCTTCGCTATGCTTTAATGGGATGATCATAATTGTTTCGTACTTGGTGCATCCTAAGCTTTTGCCTGCAGCTCCTTCAACAGATTGACAGACCCATGGGAACCTCACAAACTTATTTTGGCCGCCTTTGAACCAAGTCGTGTGTGAAATAATATGATTATGCATTTTTCCTCTGGGTAAGTTGGAAAACTGGTGGCTAGATCCCCCCCCCCCCCCCCTCTCCTTCTTCTTCTTCAAACTGCCCCCCACCCCACCCCCCTTCCCACAAAATCCCGCAGTCTGTCCGCGTACAGTATTTATCCTCCTCAGAAGTCATGGTAATAATTGTGCCCTGGCCTCTCAAAGCGGTGCTGCAGTGATAGGACTCAACTCCATCCACAGCTGCCTGTGATGTCTTGACACACTTTGTGATTTGTCATCATCTCTGACCCCCCCTCAGGTAACACTTTGATATCACTGGGAGAAAACAGATCTAAACTCTTAGTGGGCGTCAAATGCCCTCAGCTGGTCCATCAGCTCAACTACGCGGGGACCTCACAAGACGAGACAAGTTAAATTCACTGTAAATGACTATGATGACAAGTGCCCAGTTGGAAAATAATCCAAAGACAGCATCAGCACTCTAAGGACTCTTAAAGTACTCTCCCGTCTACTGTCAAATACAGAGAAGTGGCTCTAAATGGAAGATATTTCATAAACCAACCAGTGGGAGTCTTATGCTAGAATTGTCTGTGATTCACGGCATCTAAAAGTCGTAAATTAGATTAAAAATAAGCTTTTATAGAGACTAGTCTCACACCTGAAAAGTCACAGGTCTGATCCTACAACATCCACATGTCCTTGAGCCAAACCCTAACCCCTTAATAGCTGCTCATATTTTAAGCTTCTCTGCATAAGAGCATCACTTTAATACCTTAAATTTAAAAAAAAAATAAAGCTGCAGGGCCCACTTTTCCAAACTTTTGAAAAAGGATGTTCTCTAATACAACTCTATATAAAAACACTCATGATCATCTTGTAATTTTCTGCTGGACTTTAACGTTATTACATCACAGTCCTGATCTTCTTTTTTCCAAATCTTGGGCTGGTGACCCGGCCAACAGGTCTTTGCTTTTCTTTTCTCTGATGCTCAATACTTTTACCTTTTATCACAGAAAATATTTAAATCTGAGATGACTTGAACTGCTCCCAATTCAAATATGCATCACAAGTAGGGACCGGTTTGTTTTAAGGTTAGGAACTAGTGTTTTAAGGCAGGTGAACCACAACAACCACACCTTTGATAAAAAAGGCAAATGAGTGGAAAATAAATTCCATCTTTTTGTTGTTTATTAAAATAGAATAATGATAAATCGCTATCTGTTAAGCAGCAGCTCTAATGTTGCGGCTGAACTCACAGCACCTAAGCAAGATTGCAAAGTGGAAACCCACATCTGCCATCAGGCCGGCCGCTCTCCATTCTCCCTCTGTTAAACCAGAACTGTCGTACCCACAAATCCTCCCCGCACAGCAGTCACAGCAGCAGCCGCAGCATTCAGGTAAATGAAAACTGACACACACTTTCATTCTTCCTCACAAGGTTTTGTGTACAGCCCACCACAGAGTCATCTGGCTCCTCCGGTAGTTCTATTAAAGGTGGAATTTGTTGGCTGTTCGGGGGTCCAGTCCCATAGAATATCCTCCGAGCTCCCGAGGGAACGGGGGGGTTGTTTATCTTCCTGTTTCAAAGAGCGGACGCCTGCGCCTTATCACAGCCTCGCCAAGAGTAGATAGCATTTAAGTTGTCCAACAGCCTGCCTATATGCTGCATCTGGCAATCAGAGTCGTTTCCTAAAGGACTTGTGCATAGCGATGCTGTTTGCGTTATCTTGTTGAGGGATTCTGCCTCATATGCTGAATCTGGGAATTATATTAACAGACAGTTAAATGGGGTTTGGGGGGGAGGGGGTGGGAGGCTCCTGCATGACAAACTGTAAAATGAAAAGTTGGGCTATGAAATAAAAGCATCTGAACGTGACTGAAAGATACAGTATCTCTGAATGGAAACACTGCATTTAATATATATTTCACAATTTTATTTTATTTTTTTACTGCAGATTTTCCTCAAGGCTTTGACTGACTTCCCTTTATATATTTAAAATATTTTTTTAGCCTCCATCAAAGGGGTTTGGAAGAAAAGCAAGGAGGGTTTAACTGGTTTAAATTATGGGAAACACAGACGCTACACAGATATTGCAGGCAGAGCTTCACTCTCCTGAGTCCTCAGACTTTATGAAATTGTAGTACCTAAGTACACAGTTAAATCTGCTGATAGGCAATATCTCTTATTTTTAGTTTTAGTTATTTTTAGATTTGACTAAAATATTTTAATAACTTTTTCAAAATTAACATCTTTTCCAACCATTTTCAGCTACAGTTTTAGATTTTTAGCCATCGACTTCCCTTATTTGTGTGCTGCTGGAAAATGTATCAGCAAACCCTTAAAACTTAATTTATTCAATTATTCATCATAGTCCATTACTAATTATTATTATATAACTAACTAACACTGAGCTTTAAACGATTACGTCTGATATCCTGAATTATTTTTATCATTAAGAAATCCCACGAGAAAAATCACACAAAAAGTTGACACATTTGGTGATGCAGTGTTTGTTTCCAGCAGCAGGATGGTGTATGTGGGGTTTGCCCAAAATAAAACTGTAGTGTGTGTTCACTGTAAGGAAGAGAGAAATGAGCCAGTGAGGCAGGATGGATTTTAATAGTTTGTGGACAGAGGACTTGTCAGTGGGATCGGTTCATTGTTGGCTTTGGTGTTTTTGCAGGATGTTGACGAGGAGGACAATGTAAAATATGGGACCCACTCTATATAAGTGTTTGGTAACAGATATTATAATGTATGTCATATAACAGACAGTCAATAGTCACCTATTAAAATATCTAAAATAAATAAATGCTAAATTATGTGAACATATATATTTTTTACATACTTTACAGTTATGTAATATTTCTGTCTCACTGCTAGTTGTTTTTATTTTTCATTATTAAAACTTGTTTTTAAGGGCAGAATAATTTATTGTATATTTAGAAACTGTTTCTGGTGATATTTGTAAATTATAGATCGTCTAAGATTTGTTTTTAGTAAATTTAACATACTTTTATCCAAAATGTTCCAATATTTTTTTTTATTGTTTTTATTGTTTTATTACTATTTTAATTTGAAATAATACTGCTCTTTGTCTTCTTGAGGAGTAGTAGATGGTGTTACTCAGCACTACTGGGAGCAATGATCTCACAGATTGTAAACATTAGTTATGGGTATCTTTATGATAACTACCCAGTATTGTCATTCACATATATTTTCTTGGGTTTTTGGTATTTTAAAAAAAAGCATTTCACAAAATTGATGTGAGATTTTCAAATTACTTTTCTTAAAAATGTTGTATTTACAAATTGATTTTAAATAGTTGAACTAATTTTATGTTCAACTATTTTATTATTCAACTAATCTTTAATATAATTTCTCTATAAAAGCTTATTTTGGTTACAAGTCAGTCTAATGAACGTCTCTAATTTTATGTCAGACTTTAAGATTTACAAAACCTTTGGCACAGTCCTTTGCAGCAGTAGTTTCCACATTGGGGGTGATGACCTTCTAAATGGGTGACAGCATACATCTGAAATGAAACAAAGGAAGACAAATGTGTTGATTTTTTTCAATTTGGATTTAATTTTGTTTTTCGTTCACGTAATATCTGATAGTCCTGCATTTAAATGATGATCAGTTCCTTCTGTTGATTGAAGCCACACTTGGAAACAAGCGTCTCAAGTGGCTGCCTCTTCATTTTAGGGTTGTGAGCCACTGCTTTGCTAATAATAAACACAAGTTAAGTGCAAAATAAACTCCATCTTTAGTCATGAGCAATGTTATTTGTCATTTTGATATTTCACAGTACACAGTAGTGACAAACTAATATCTGGTAAAGCCAAAGCCATCAAAGTGTGACTGTTGACCTTTACGCTGCCATGTTTGTTTGTCTCTTTCTTCTAGTTTCGCGCTTTATTCTCTGTACTATCTCTTTCAGGCACATTCATGCATCTAGCACACACTCCCTTTGTGCCTCACTTGCATGTTTTTAAAGCCAAGGAGAGGTAAATCTTGGCCCTCCGAGTGTTGGTGCAGTCAGTCGGGGGGTTCTGGATATAAACGTTGCTTTAGTCAGGACTGCCTCTGATCTGCCTAATCTCCCCAGGCTGGATTACAGGTTGGGTTCTAATCCGTGAAGTGGGGTCTCTGTGAATGTGCCTCCGAGTGCTCTAATCCAGAGACTGTCAGGTGCTTTAGATGAAAGCTAATTGCATGTCACAGTTTGGGGACCAGACATAACGCTGGTGACAACAGAGCAGAGTTTCCACAACAAGGAATTAGGTCTGACGATGACTGGGCACGCACTTCAGATGCGCTGTGTAATTTTGATAATCTTGGAAGAAAATAGTAAAGAAATCCCTCAAAAAAAAATCTGATTCCAGTGACAGATCCTCTTAGAAAATTATTCATAACACGAAGTTGCAGGAAATCATGAAGCTTTTCAAAACACACTGAGTGCAATTTAATTTCCTGGTTGAAGAAATGATAAAGATCCTAAACCCGCCTGGATTTTCATTGTTTGGAAAATATTCTTTACATTTACTCCTCAAAATTCTGCAGCAGCAGCAGCACGAGCGCACGCACACACACACACACTTTGAGTTATTAGCTAGACAGGCATTTAACCAAGCAGTTTGCTAATATCCCTTGATCTGGTTTTGGGACTCCACTGAGACTGAAACTGAGTAACTGAGAAGCACCAGTAATTACTGCACTCTGAAAATGATATTTCATTTGATCATTAGAGACTACAGTCTTTTAACAACTCAGAATAGAAAAATTAATGGGCTTTACAGTTTGGATTACTGGCCAAAGGTCATTTAGACTCAATTAATTCATTTTCTTTACTACTGGAAGCATCTTCAAATAAATGTATGTTTAAACTGGCCTTGGTTCAAGTCTAACCAAGTCACTGGTTTTCCTTAGAGGGGAAAGCTCCAATGCTTTTAGTCTTGCACTAACGTAATCCTTATTTACTTCCTGTTTATTTTTGCTCATTTATGGAGCAGCCCCTCATTTAATTCACTGTCTGAAACAAGCTACTGGCTAAATAAGGGGAACAAAACATGTGATGACAATCGTACACGACTCTCTAAATTTAGGGACGCACCAACATTTCAGCCCTGATATCAGAGTATCTGCAAATAAGGTGTTGTTTTCTCATGTAGCTCAGTGGCATTTTTCACAGTTGGATCAGCTAAAAGACTTTGAAATGGTTTAAAATTGTATATACAGTATATATTTTATGTTTCTAATCGGAGGAAACTATAACATCAAAACATACTGAGCCAATCAGCCAATGATTACTGGCCACTTAACAATCAGTGTTCCCCTAATTGTTATGGCTGAGGCTACATATCCACATAGAAATGGCAAAAAATTTACATACTGCTTGCATAGCCTGAAGCAGACCCACTATGCTCATTTCTGATACATGCTACTATTCTTGGACTCTGCTAAAGTATCTTTGCGTGCTTCTCAGCTGAAAATAATCATTTACTCCTAGTTCATTCATAGTCGGAAACAAGCTGATTTAGCACCTTTCCCTTTCAGGCAGCTTTATTTTGATTGGTTTTCTCTGCTGAACATTAGATGTGAACGGCAGCACCTCTGTGCACATAGAATGACCAAATAGAGCTCAACACTGAGGTTCCAGGAAAAAAAACAAAATACATTCTCCATAGGGAGTTTGATTATGAGCCATAAGGTTATAACCATCCAAAGCAGACCTGTTACGAGGTGCAACATTGTGAAATAATAATATGTGCTCCTGTAGAAATCACAAGTCTATATGATAAGAACCTTGTTTTAATAAAAATGTCTTTTATTCTTTTCTGGAAAAAGAACTACCCTACCTGCAATCTTAAATTCAGACAGTGATGTCTCAGATTGGTGGAGGTCGCTGTTACCATGGAAATGTTTAAACCCATGAAAGTCGGGTTGCTAAGTGAGCGCAAAACTTCTGAAACTGCAAGAGCGGTGGTTGCAATGAGGAACAAAGCACTGTAACCACCCCACACATGCACCGCAAACTGTAGATATATATTCAAACTTACACTGTTATTAACCATACCGACGCTATAGTAAAGGATTACACTTAAAAAGGCTGACAGTCATTCACTGTTGAATCTGGGATTTGCAGTGGGCATTGGGATGAGTAGTTCCTAAATCGTTAGAAGTAATCATCTATCTTTGTAATTATGTAATTATGTCGTGCACTTTTGACTTTTGCTAAAATCAGAATTATGTTTTTATGGTCATGATTTACCTCATAGCATAAAAGTCTGCTGACAGTGGAGAAAAAGTGGACAGTCACTGTTGCGCTGTATAAGAAATCCACTCTCAATGACATCATGCAGAGGTTTAAGTAGAAAAACTGCCTTTAACTGAGTGTTTTGCAGTGCTCGTTTTGACAGCAAATTTTGATCTAGTTTTAGTAATTCTTTTGACCAACATCTCATTAAGTTTTAGTCATAATTTAGGCATCTGAATTCATTTAGTTTTAGTCGACCAACTATCAGACGATTACTTCCAAAGTTGATTCAGCTGACAGTTTGTCATATTTTTACCCGTGAGAGCTTCTCCACACGGCTTACAAAGAGTCTTATTTTCTAAATGGGAAATGTGTCATATGTCTACTGTTCGCTTCTTCCCAAGCGTTGACATTTTGTCCCATTTTCATGAAAAACAGGAAGAATGAGAGCTACCTGTACGCTTACAAAGACAGGGGGAAAAAAAAGAGGCTGTACTGTTTCCCTGGGGCAGATCAAATGTGCGGATCAACCTCACTGCACAAGCAGATCACTTCCAAACTGGTCCCGCCTTTCTATCCAGCTTAATTTTAGTTCTGATTGGATCTCGTCTCTCCGGAATATTTTCATCTTATTTGCATTTGTCGGCAAAAGTGCCAATATAGTTTTTGTCCTCACGCATCAGTTTTTATTTAATTAATATTTTTGTCAGAAAAAAAAAACCCAACAACTTGTTGCTGAAAACTATGATGACAAGTTTTTGGTTAACTGGCAGTGTGAAGATTGAGGTTTTAGCTCACTAGGGTTAGCTGGACACATTCTGACCTCATCACCTTAAACTTTAGTCATGCTTAATATGAAAACCCACCTTTGTAACAATAAGTATGAAATTATTGAAAAAAGGAAGAACTCCAATTTAGTATTTGACCTTTCAACATAACACATGTAAAAAAATAAAATAAAATAAAATAAAAAAGAGAGAGAGAGAGGTTATGCATTACGTTAGCTGCTATAGTATTAGCCAAGAAAAAAAAAAAAAAAAAAAAAAAAAAACACTAGCGGTTTTAAACTTAACAACTGAAACAAGAGCAAACCTAGAATATTCTTAAACCAAAGAAAAAGGACTGAACTGTAATGGCATAATAGACTTTACAGCTCCCTGGCTGACAGTCTGTAAGATACTATTTCACTGAACTTTTACATCCTAAGGAGCTTTATGTTTGACTATAATGGTGCCAATAAATCCTGGAAAGGAAGTCTCCCTCATCCTCACACTCACTTTATCTTTTTACAATGCATCACCACTGACAGACTTTTGTTTCCAGCAATGAAAGACAAAAAGGGCTGTTCATTAATGTGGTTTAACTGCCCCACTGCGCAGGGAAACTGCTGAAATTCAAATTTTTCTCTTCACCTTGTCACTCTAAACATCTTGCTGCGAGGTTCTTGCATTTTTCCCTTTATACTTATTAAAACTAACTAGAAGCAAAGGTCTAGCTACCTTTGAACCTCTGCTCAATATAAAGGTATTGATTTGACTCTGGAGTATCATGTTGCTTTTAAAAAAAATGCTCTTTATTCAGAGAGGCAGAAAGATCACAATGCCAGTAACGCTTCGTTCACATCAGGTCATTCATCAACGAGGCCTCTTCAAAACAACTGGAGGCCATCCTTTCAAACTCCTCCATTCTCAATCCAAGTGCATAAAATGAGCAGGAGCTTCAGAGAAAGATCTCAGCACTTGCAGTTTACTCAGAGAGTGCCGTACAAACTCCAGCTTACACTACAACAATGTCATTCAGTGAACTTTCTGAATGAGAGAAGACCTTATTTTCAGCGTATTGATCGTGGGTGAAGGTACAAAATGTAAACGCTTCGACCAGATAGATCTGCTGTCACGTTCCTCGGACGGGGCTTGGACATCACTGTCACAAGCCTCTGTGGGGTGCGCGGGAAATCTTTGCTCTCTCATCTGTGTGATTGTTAGAGGAGAGAGACAGAATGAATCATCAATCATCCATTCAGGGTACATTCAGCAGGTAATAGTCTGCTGTTGCATCACGTCTGCTCCTGAGAAGCGCTTCATTCGTCTCGATGTATGACAGGAATAGCCTTAATCTTGATTAGGACATTTCACACACTGTAAGACTTTCTCACAGCGTTAAAACCGTTTTTGACAGACGTATTTGTAGATGGATAATGTGCATAGATTTGTTGATGTTTTCCTGCATTTGCAAAGGATATTAATTTTGATCTTGTTAGCAAGCACTCAGCACGAACACGTCTACTCGAAGCTGTTGCTAGGCAGACTGCTGATATTGGACGACTCTACGAGAACCTGGATTATACTTAATAAAAACATTTTAATATATTCCTTTAATAAAATACTTTCATAGTAGCTGCAGTAAGGATGCTTGATTAAGGATAAAATCATAACTGTTCATTTTTCATGAACTTACCATTTATCAGACTTTTTTTTAAAGCATATTTTTAAAGCTAAATATGGGCCAACTAACACAGAACACAAGTCACATGAACTAAGTGGATAAAGAGCTCAAAAATTACGAGTTAAAGGAAGTTTATGCAGTAATGGTTTTACAAATATTATATAAAATAAACTAATCAAAACAAATGGCCTAAATGTGGCCATATTTCTTTTATTTAGGAATAATTGTACATAATATTTGCAGTTTATATGCTAAAAGATAGATACGTCAGCTGTTTGTTTTTTTTACAATACTGTGGCCCGTACACTGCACAGTTACAGGAGCACATTTGAATAACTGCCCTGAATGTGAACACTGAATGGGATTCATTAATCACTGCAGAAGTTTTAGCCACGGTGGCCTTTTGCCAGTTAAACCTCAACACTTTTCTATGCCGCACTTAGACACTGTACACATCACACATCCACGATGAACAAAGTCTAAACACGACATAAACAAAATATTCGCAGCCGTATTGAAGTAATGAGCTGAAGTTAAATGTTAACAGTCAGTAATCAGTGGTGAGTCCAGACTAGCAGGTGTTTATGGCAGAGGTGTACAAGCCCAACAAAGGCAGCTGGATGAAACCATTAATGATCCTTCTACAAGTTCATCTACAGAAACCTGGATATGATGCGATCATCTGGACCAAAGACTCTTTTTGCCATCTTGGCTGAGGTTGAAGTTAACTAAGAGCGAGTTTTGGCTTTTAGAGAGAGGTGAAAGCATTGTGCTTGATTTATAACACAAGACAAAACAAAAACTCGAAAACAAGTGGAAAAAAAGTAGTAATCACTGTGTTGTGATTATCTTCAGAGGTGTTGAAAGACAACTTAGGGACTGAAATTAAAATCCAATTAATCCCAGCATCTGTGATTTCTACCATAAAAATCTAACTCCACCACCACCAAATGTCCACTTACTTCATATAATAGAAGCACAGATATAATATTCAAATAATAAATCAGAAACAGTCAAAGCAGAATAAAAATTCTCCAAATAAACATCTCAAAGTGAAGAAGCACAAAGTGATCAGAAGACTCGGCTTCCAGGCTGATTCGGACCTCTGTGGAGCGTTTGTTTTCAATACAAACTGTTAAAGAATTTAGAGCAACACAATAACAACTGCTGTGCTGAACAAACAGTAGATATCAATCTTCCAGGAGCTGATCAAACATGAGCCCAAAGCAGGTGAAAGCAGGATATATTTAACGCTGTACAATGCAGCACAAGCGTACTGCTTTGCTTCATTTTCTTTTCTTTTCGTGAGATATTTTACTTGATAGAGACAATTTCTTATATTATAGTCAGCTTTTTATTTCATATGTTTTATTAAGTGCATTTTATTTCATTTTAGAGGTTTATTTTATCTTGTTAAATTAAGGTCTTTACTACTACTACTACACAGATTTCTGTTTATATTCTTTTTTTTCTACTCTACCTTTATTATTTTTATTTTCTTAGTGATTGTGTTTGTCCTTTTGGCTGCAGTAACATAGAAATGTAGTCAATTCAGTGATAAATAAAGTATATCTTATCCCTTCAATTCCACACCACTGCAATTAACTGCATCACTGCTTGTGCAAATACCAGACCATATTAAATAGCAGCCTATATAAACAGCTGACCACAAATCTTCAATCATAATTAAAAGAAATGTGCGTATGCAGCAGCGACTGATTGCTGTACTCCAACTGAACACTGGCAATGAATGTAATATGTAGAGGGTTGTTGGTCTGGTCCACCATAGCTGCAGATGTCTCCCTCAGAGTATCAATTCAGGTTATAGAGAGACATAATTACAAAAAAAATCTTTTTATCTACATCCTGACCAAGGTTTTTCATCATTTCTCCACCGGTTTCTCCAACTTCTGAATATAAAAATGTCAGATAACCTCCCCCAAAATATCCCACCTATTAACAAATTCCATTCCTGATATTTACACGATTTACTAACACATGCACATTTCAACAGCAGTTCTGTAAAATTAGATGGCATTTTACCTTCAGCTGGTGCTATACCTACATGACAGTTGTAATTAAACAAGCCCTCGAACCTGACATTTGTTCATGCCCTCCAACACGATGCATAAATGCTTTTTGTGGTGCCTTTCAAAACTCTTTGACAAGTCACTGCAGAAAATAAATCTTTTAAGGTTTAGGCACAGAGTCAGCTTTGGAAAGATTAGGAAAACATTCTAATTTGTATTAAAATTGTAACTTCGATTGGGTTTGTTTAAAGTGGGGACTGTCTCAGACTTTTGCCGTCATGGTTAAAATAGCAACAAACTATTTTCCCTCTTGCTCCTCACAGACAAAATTCATAACTCCAACCACCACTGGAGGGATTTGTCTCTAGAATGTAAAATATGTTGTTTTGGGGGATTTGCAGAAAATGACTGGTGCCTTTTTGGGAGGAAAGTCTAATTTAAATGGACATATCTCTATGGGCTGAGTCTGACTCGCTTGAAATTTTGCACATTTCCTTTCATTCACAGGAAAATGTATGCATGCTCAGAAAAATTAAGATGGGCCAGTCTCCATTCATCACATTCACACTGATATATAGATTCAGATGTTTTCTGTCATTTTCTGTTGTTTAAAAGACAAACATGTAGAGAACTGTGCAGTTTCAGAGCATGTATACACAATCATACAAATACAAGTTTATCAGACCACCATCCAATGTAAGGTTTATGCCACATCTGCCTTAAATTACCAGTTTTGGTAATTATCAAGATAATGTTTTGGTTAATCCACCTGTATGTGCAATATTGAGGGGGATACAAACTGGTGTATTCCTAGAGCAGAATTCCAATCCCGAATAAATGGGAGGGGTGGTCAGGAAGAGCTGGTGGAGTAAAATCTGTGTCAAATCAAATATGCAGATCCATCCACTGAAGCAACCCCTTGGGAAATAAGAGCAGCCGAAAGTACCTTTTATTATATTATCCATACAAAGAGGGAAACTATCCATAGAAAACAACAGTGTCTTTTAGACCAGACTATAAACCTGCTTAAAATTTTTTAATGTTGGGTTTACAGTCTATGGCAAATAAGTTGCTTTTGGAGCCAGCCTCAAGGGCCCATTACAAGAACTTAATATGCGTCCATGCAAGTTATACATACTTTAACTTCAGCAAAAGAATTTGCTTAATGCTGTGTCGCAAAAGCCTATCAGGTGGGAGTTTTCTCAGGCTGTAGATTCACCTGATGCCACTGAAAATCTGATATGGAGAACAAGTCTATTGTTGGAATTTGCAGGCAGAGCTACACGATTCATCAAAAGTCATTCATCAAAAAGCGATGAATGACATCCATCCATCCAACTTCATTTACTTATTCAACACTTTGTGTTAGATCCCAACTGATTATAGGTATGGAAGGAAATAATTGTCCAATTGACGATGTCGATTTAATACGTGTGACCCCAAAACACATCAACAGCTGTATTCATATAAGTATTATGAGGTAAAACTTCACATACTTTAGAGTATGTTTGTACCATTGTGTAAAATTTTAACTATTACTCATTTTATTTAATCTTCCAGGTTGCGAGCGCTGACTCTCCAAGTTCCGACTTGAGATATAACTCAAAATCCAAAGTGAAGACCTACTGGGATGAAAGCAGCAAGGCTGTGTCCATTAGCCGTCTGCTGTCTCAAAGCCTCTACGGCAAAGAGAACTTCACCTCTATGGATCTGAACTACGACGAAGGAGACTCTTACTCTAAGCAAGAGCATTGGAAATGGCTTTACAACACTTCAGCCTCCCGTGACCCTCGATCAAGGACGAAAAGACGCCCCATCGTCAAGACTGGAAAGTTTAAGAAGATGTTCGGTTGGGGTGATTTCCATTCTAACATCAAGACGGTGAAGCTGAACCTCCTCATCACCGGCAAAATTGTGGATCACGGTAACGGCACCTTCAGCGTCTACTTTCGACACAATTCAACCGGTCAGGGCAACGTTTCCGTGGGACTTGTTCCTCCCACCAAGGCTGTGGAGTTCCAGGTCCACCAGCCGCACCAGCAGTACCACCACCATCACCAGCAGCAGCAGCAGCAAACGGCCCTGGAGACCAAAGAAACCAAGCTGTTCAACTGTAGGGTGGAGTACGAAAAGGTGGAGAAAGGCACCAGGAACTCACTGTGTGCCCACGACCCCTCGCAGAGCTGCCCACAGGAGCAGACCCAGAGCCACGTGTCCTGGCTGTGCTCCAAACCCTTCAAAGTGATCTGCATCTTCATCACCTTCTACAGCACTGACTACAAGCTGGTGCAGAAGGTGTGCCCAGACTACAACTACCACAGTGACACCCCCTACCTCCCTACGGGTTGATCACAAGACCAGACGAAGGGGGGGAAAGAAAAAAAAAAAAGACACAGAGACAGGCTACAGGGTCCTGAGCAATGTCAGATTATATGAAAGAAAATGGAGTCAAGACATTTCCAACTTGAGATGTCGACAGGCATTATTACAAATAACATATCCTTGTCACAAGACTGATATTGCTCCAATGAACAAACCTAGCCTGAGGTCATTAAGAGAGCATTTAGGGAAGCATTTATAGGCTTGCAATACTCATCTTATATGCATAGCTGCTTACATCGAAAGGAAATTCTCAAGCCAACCATAAAAATATGCTGATTGTATTTATGTAAATATCGTGGATTCCACACAAAGACCAGAGAACAATTTTATCAGTGTTTTCTCCTGCTAATTTAGTTGTTTATGTTGATGGTGTATTTCCGTCTCAATCATGCTTTCTGTCTCCTCCAATCAGTCTCTGGTAATCACTGCGAACACGTAAATGTCAATGCAAATAAGAAGAATCTGTCAGTATGCATTAGAGGGCATAATGGAAAAATCAAACATATTTTGAGTGGTGTTGTTTTCTGCAGTGTGATTGTTAGAGTGAATGTACCTCTCTGATATTGTTGTTGGAATCTCGTCCATGTCCCATGCATGAACCCGAATGTGGTAAACAACTTAATAACGTCCATCTATATTTTCCTGTTATTGCAGCTGTCAAAAATAATCTTCACCAAGTCACGACACAAAGAGGGAAAAAAAGTATGTTCTATTTTAATTCTGTGTTGTGTGTTTAGCAGTTTTAAGGCCATGGACGGCGCTCGGTAAATGACACCAAATTGAGGGCTCTCATCAGATCAAACATAAGCAAGTAAATGTCACAATGAATAAATAAAAGTTGCACAAGATGCACAAGATGACAGAGAAACAGAAGATCATTTTTTGTGCTTTTCTTTAAAAATAATCAAACATTACTGTGCCCTCTTTTTTTCTCAGAACTGCATTTCCATTTTAGACATTTAAGCATTGCTTTTATTTCTGGTGACTCCTTGCATCACTGACATGACAAGCAGCCAGTAGTGGGCCACAGAATTAGAGCCATAGTGCCCCTGCAGAAACCAAAAATAACCATTTGTAAACACTGGAATAATCATTTGTATCGAAAAGTGATTGATAATCGGAAAAAAGGTAGGTCAAAAGTTTGTTTAAAAATAGATCATAGAACAAGAATGCAAGAGAACATGGAAATTGTAGAGAGGAAGATTTCCTGAAGTGCATTTGAGGCTTAAGCAGAACAAAAACACTATTAAAATGCGAGAACTGGTAAAAAGAGCTTTCCAGCTCCAGAAGAGGCAGGACATACATTAAACAGCAGGTGCTAATCACACATCCTGCGTATCAAACGCTCGCACTTCTGGTTATCAAAAAAAAAAAAAAAAAATTTTCAGATGAGCCTAACGCTGCCTGCTAATGATATTGGATGTTCCAATTGGCTATTAAACCTTCATTACATAGATTGGAAGCCAGTGGCTCCACGTGAAGCATTTAGAGAAAATGAACACAGTATAAGTGGGAGCTCTGCAGAGTCAACACCACAGAAAGAATGAATTAAAGAGCCGATAGAAAACCTGTAAAAAAGTATGAATGTGCACCTAGGGGCACAATCACTGCTGTCTATTTAAATTCAGTGCTCTTTCACAGTGTATGCCATGGTATACGCAACGCAGTAACTGCTAATGGCAGCCTGGATGACATCCAATATGCCAACATGGGGCGAATTTTCTGACAAGGCAGGCCGAAGAATAGGGGTCTGCCTGTGGGATGAGTGAGCATAAAGAGGAATTTATGATGCGGAGGAACAAGGCTGGCAGAAATCACTGGAAGCACCTGACTCGTAAATTGAGAGCATGTTTCTGTCACTAAGAAGAAGGAATGACTAATGTCTCAGATTGCTGTTTGGGCCAGTTCTTTCATCTCAATAAAGTGACTTTGATATCTCTCCACCCCTACCCAAATGTGCCAGGGACAGTTTGTTCAGCTTCAGAGAATTAAAGCAGCACTTTCCCGAGACAATGCAGCCTCATTATGCATATAATCTTACAAGTGTAAACAGTCTGGCACAAAAGTGTTCGGTGTGAGAGCTGCTGAGAGATGGATCTGTTCCCTGACTAATGTCATCTGAGGCTAAATGCAACATATTGTGATGCTGACTGTTTTGAAGAAATTACAGTTTCAGCCTCAATTACACATGTATTATAACTTATGCTCCGTTTAGTATTTATCAGTAACGATGGGTCAAGTGCCCGATGTGAAAGGGGTCAAACACTACTGGAGACATACTGGGTAGGTATTTGGTTTTTCGGGTTTAGGATTCAGCTGCTTTGGAAGTGTTGGGCTGGTTTTTTCCCCCCTTCTCACATTATCCGCCTAACTTCCCTTCCCAAACTCCTTTCAGTGATCATTTGCCGTTGATTACTCCCAAAGCTCATGGCCCATAAAATGGTGTTTGAGACAGCTCTTCTCTACGGTTTCCGTTCAGCTCTGTGGAGCATTCTAGCTTTTTCATCGTATTGTTCTTAATTTACTGCCCCCATCTTTACAGTCACAGCTCGCTCAAGTATTTTTTAAAGCAGGTTCGAGCATCAACATACAGGTGAAATATTTATTAGTGATGACACTCTATACTACACTATACTACAAGTGCCAACAACATTAGAAGGAGAACCTCAACAGGGAGATCTCCAGAAGAACACAGGCGTTACAGGGTGAGCGGGAAAGATGAAAGGAAGGCAAAACTAACCTAGTTGGTTAAAATTATGATTTATGGGCAATGTGCATATGCTACATGCCACTAGACAGGGCTACAGACAGACAACACATGCTGTACCATATTAAGAAGAAGACTTCAGTGACTCCAGTGTTCTTTATAAACCACTATAAATGGTCAATGGGTAATGGTTTTAACCAGTATTAATAGACTGTGATGACTTCTCGGCTGGCGAGCGCAACAAGCACCAGAGTGACCATACACAACACAGGTGATTGGCCAGGTTGCACACAATCACCTGTAACTTTCCATCCTACAGTGGGCTTCCATCTGAAATAATTATTCTTTGATAGAGCACAGATTACAAAAATTAATTTGGTTTCTCCAAACCAGGGGAGCATGGTGAAGCAGTGGTTAGCGCTGCTGCGTCACAGAAAGGTCTCGAAGAAAGAAGGCAAAAAAAAAGTCAGTCATTGTACATGTGTAAAGTTCCACAAAAATCAGAATCGAAACAGTGTTTAAATGGTTCTTAACCTCCAGAGACCCTGCATCTTCATAAGCAGACGTCACAACCTTACATTTCATTCTGCTCAACACAGACGTGATGAATCCCTAACAAGAGTTCAGGTCTCAGGAGCTCAACTGCATACACTATATTTGTACAGACAATGTTGCAGTCCCTAGTTTTAACTGGTAGTTACCTAGCCTGTTTTTTAGTAAATAACCAAGCCTCTCACCATTCGAATAAAGAGCTTCACAGGAAGGTTTTAGTGACTAGACCTAGAGTAAGGACACATGGCTGTTGCAGCACACAGGTTTGTGTTTGAATGCATACCAATAAGGCAAAAGTAGCACACACTAGAACAAAGCAGGTGTAGAACCTTTAACAACAGGTTATTTTGGAATTTCGTTGTTATTACCAATCCAAACAGACTTTCCATTTTCTGCTATTTCCTGCAAAAGAGGTTTTCACCACTGATATGTGCAAAAACATCTACAAATTTCCTTTCGGGCAAACTAGATGCCGTATTGACTCAGTGATCATTACATGATGGGATGTGCCAGCAATAGCTCATAACCTCTGCTGATATCTTTGCAATAGGTGTGGGACATAACATCATAGCTTATGACTATTTTAAACTTATTTCATTTAAAGAAGCTCATGTGTTATACCTTTAAACATTGCAGCTTTAACCAGCGATCCTTAAATTTCTCTGACAACTTTCACATAATCATCCTGGTTTGTTTGAGATTACATTCAAGCACTGAGTTGCTGCACTTAACTTTTATAGGAACTTTATGTTCTATTAACTCCTCTATTAGTAAGTTAATGAGCAGTGGGTCGGATGGAGGAGCTGGGGGGACAGGAAGACAAATTCCGTCTCTGTTTTGGAACCATTAAACCCCTAATGGATTCAAATGAAAACTAATTTTCTTCTATTTAGAAATTAGTCCAGATCAACACAACGAGATGATTTTTTTTTTCAGTCTTCTGCCTACAAATTATTTTGTTGCCCCCAAATTACCAAAGCAAATTCATTATTGCAAGTTCAAGTGTTTGATGAAAAATTTCCATTTTGTATTTTTCTTACCAAACAAACGCTGCAATGCAAAGTGCATAAACCGGCATTTTTTCTAATGGCCAGCAGGGGGCAAATCCTCTGGTTTCACATCTAACTGCATGTAGAATTCTGTGGGAAAATTAGCTTACTGCTCACTCAGTTTATAAACTCAGTAAACACATTCCTGATGGGTTTATGGTCTCAGTTGGTAGTTCCTCCTACTAGGTTCCTATTGGAGTCAAAGGAGGAGTATCTCGGGGTCCCATTTCTTGAGTGAGGGGAAAGTGGACCAGGGGATTCACAGACCAACTGGGGGAGGCATTCTCAGGGCTTTGGATGCTTCACAAATCTGTTGTGGTGAAGAAAGAATTAAGTATGAGCGCAAATTTGTCAATTTACCAACTAATCTACATTCCTGCCCTCATCTATGGCCACAAGCTGGGGGTAGTGACCGAAAGCTGAGCAAATGAGCAGAAATGAGTTTCCTCCAAAAGGTCATCACCCTAGCAGTAGGGTGAGGAGTTCAATTATTCAGGTGGAGTTTAGAGTACAGCTCCTTGGTAAGGCATTTGAGACATGTACTACCTGAAGGAGGGCCCAGAGCAGACCCAGGACACATTGGAGAGATTGCAGGTGATGGAAGGATGGCTGGAGTGCTATATAAATACAAGTACATAATTACCAGACTACAATCCTGCACACCGACACAGATCCCTCCTCTGAAGAGGACACATGCGAGATCTTCCTTTTAGTGTTCAAGTATGAACAAGACAACAGCAAAGAATGTTTGAACTAAAAACTAGCTCAAAAGGCATTTCACAGTAATTCTACTAACAGGTGCAGGCTGGAGAAATGGAGGCTGAAATGTTACGAGCCTGACTGCTCATCACTGCTTCAGCAGAAGATCAGGCTGTCTGCTTAGCTGGGTTTGGCATATACTCGGCTTTAACATCACTCTGGGTTCTTCCACACTACCTTTGTGTCACTATGCTGTCTGTGCAGATTTTATAGCTTCAGTTTTCTGTCCTGGATGCAGTTTGCACTGTACCTTCACATTACTGTCCATGGATGTAGTAAAAACAAAAGTAATGTCCACGTATCCACTTTTTAGCTGTAGACCATTCCACTGTTTTCCCTGCATACTAACTGAAATCAGCTGATTGTGGTATATATGTGCAGGACTGAAAGAGGGAATGTTTGAGTTCTTTCCTTTCTGTGCCCATCGTCCAGGTAAATGAAGAACCTTTGTAATGTAAGTAATGGTATAGTTTTAAATGTAATTTGATTACTGAATTCCGTCCAGCAGTGTGTTGCATTACAGAAAAAACATAGTGTTAGTACAGTACTGGTGACTACATTCTTCTTTTATATACCAGTTGATGATTTCTTATCTGTAATTGCAAATAGGGAGTTGTGTTACTCATTTATATAAGAACATTAATGATTTAAAACGGTCCTTAGATTTAAATAAATATATATTTGTAACAAATGTTCCTCATTTTGGAAATGAAAGCCGTTTCCTGCTTTGCATTTCAGCTTTAAAAAAACATTTTCAGATCACAGATTACACCTTCATTACAGCTTAGTGAAAAAAATAATTTAACAGAGAAGATGGAGAAAGCGGAGTTAAATAATTAAAATGTAAGGAACGCAGCTTTTCAGGAATTAATCTCTTGTAGACACCAATATGCACAACTAGGAGATGTTTGAGTCCTTTTCCAAGCTCTGTTTTACAAGAAAAGCAAATCTGGCCATTTCTTTTGTCCATTTAACGAATTCTGTGCGTATGAATGAAACCGACAGCGTTGCAGAGCGGCAGTGTTTGGACGTCTAAGTTATCTTTGGGCCCAGATCTTCTCCCTCGGTTCAGCTATGCTGGGCCGGAGCCATCCATGCCTGCCTTCTATCCCCTAGCTCGCCCACAATCCCTGATTAATGTGGTCTGGGCGGGAGCTGTCAGAAATGGCAGAGAGAATCATGGGATTTCTCCTTCAGAGTCCCAATGACACCCAGCAGCTGCAGGAGTAAACAGATGACTAACCACTGGCCTTTTGGCAGCCTGTGGAGATTCACATGGAGGGAGGGCTGTGAACGTTGCTTTGACATTTAGGTGGATTAGAAAGTTCTTGGGTTCTGCTCTCGTGGTGTCAGAGGTGGTTGGCATAGTAATTATTTGCGTCTCGGTTTTTCTTCCGCTTGACCCCCAACCGCAGCGAAAATGTAGAGCTTCCACTTACTTACAGACGTTTGCTCAAATTAAAGCGTAAAACATCCTCATGCGCCTCATTTAAAAACAAATCACATTCTGTTTGCGTTGCTACAGGACAAACAATAAGGAGCTTGCTTTGAAAAAAAAAAAAAGGCAAAAACAAGCAATTGTCATTTCAGATCATGTCCTTCTGCAGAATGCATTTCAAATCTGGGGCTGAAGCTGTCCTGGGGGCACAGTTTTGTGTGAGGTATTGACATATTAAAGGCTCCATCAGACAATGACTGGTGTTTTTCTTTTTTAAACCACAAATAAATTACCCTCCTCAAAACACTATTACTCCTCTGAAAATGAAAACTCACTCATTGTGAATGTCTCATATCAGGTAAAAAACTGGAGAGAATTAATTAACCTTTGTCATTTTAATTGCTTTAGTGACAGCTGTCCTTTGGTGCCGGAGCTATCCTAATGCACATACTGTGGGCTTGTCAATTACTTTCCCAGTGAATAGATTAAAACGCCACAGAGGATAGAGTCATTTCATTAGTCAGAATTAATGCCCCCCAGACATAACCAGGTACGAACACTTCACCCCTAAATATGCAGCAAAATGAACAATACTATTAAGCCCATATGAATCGAATGAATTGTGGCAACATGAAATTAAGTTTACGCTCTATTTAATTCTATCCCACTGCTTATAATACATTTGCCGTACTGTTTTCTTTTTTTCTTTGAAAAGGAATAAAAATTTAGAATACTTTTAATAGACCACCTCACACACCTAAAATGCAGGACACCTATGTGCCGCAGTTAATTGCTCTAATGGATGTTAGCATCATAGCCCTGTCAATTCTTACCTCAGTGGATAATGGCTGACAGCAGCAGCAGCAGCAGCGACTGTCTAATTCTCCCATTTTGCTCTTTGCACATCTATGATCTAATGCCGCTCAGCTCATCATGAACCTGAAAGAAATTAGGCTGCTTTCAAATGTCTGTCTGCTGGGTGTCTGCTTTCAACACCAAATGTCTCCCAAGTCTCCAACCTTTTATCCCATTAGATAAGACAAGAGTCATTTTCACACTTAATCAGAACGCTAAGCCCTCCTTTCATGTATTGTCATGATTTTCACACTCGCATGCACAAAGAGTGATGGGAAAGTTCTCATTATGTTACAGTGGATGCAAAAAGATACATAAAATCAAATAAAATCAGTATTACAGAATTACAACACCTGATGAATCATTATATTGGATTCAGTCACTGTTGGGTTTAGTTTGAAAATCAACTAGCATCAAAGACAACTAGCTGTTTTGCCCAGTATTGGTGTTTTTCATTATTAATATTAAATTATAGGAAGGTGAGTGCCAGTATGAGCTTCATGCATATAAAATATATGGAAAATAACTAGCTTGAATGGTAATATTAAAAAGCTGGATCAAAACACTGCACCGGTGTCCCAAAGATTTCAATACGTGTCCCAAAGATTTCAATACGTGTCCCAGAAACCATATATAACATTTCTTCTGTTGGTAATTTTTTCCTTTTAAAGTGAAAATCACAGAGAGGGGATGGATTAGACTGAGAACCGCGCTGCATATACTCATATGAAAGTGACTCAAGCACGAGCTTGTCACAAAGAATACCGTTTTACTGTCTGTTTGAGTCTAAACGAGGCCATAATTTACAAAATGAACATCATACTGCACTAAAAAGACTTCAAAACAGCTTTCGAGTAAGTTGACTCATTAAGAAAGTGTTTATTGAGATCAACTGAGCAGCAGTTTTCCTTTAGTGCTTATTGACTTCAACACCAAGTCAAGCGACCCTCTGAACTGAGAGACTAGGAATCGGATCAATTAATCATTTCATCTGCGTGCAGGACAGAAAGTAGCAATTCTTTTGAATTGGGGTTACATTTAATTAATCAAATATTCATTTAGTTTCAGGGCATAAAATGCCATCTTGTAGCTGATAACAGTGTCTACAAGGTGCTTATTTTGACATATTTATAACACTGAAGAAAAGATTTGGTAATCAGAAATCTTGATTCTCTTTCTGTAAGTGTTCAGATGCAACTAAAATCAAGATTTTATTTATTTAAATGTGTGCAATCAAATACGCAGAAAAGGGCTTCGTGCTTTATAAACAGATCCACAATTCATAAAATAATTATTTAAACGTGGACTAATTAAACAAAAAAAAGACTTATTCTCCCCATTCAACCTTTAAAGGTTACTAAAATTTGATTAGCTGGCTTTACTTAAAATGTCTAATTAAGAGTGACAAGTTAGACTTTTTTATTTTAAGCGTGCTGTTAGGAGAATAAGTTACATGAACTCAGTATTGTATAACAACGCAAAGGATAAAATGCAATTCACACAACCTA
The DNA here is from genome assembly GCF_036321145.2 of Pelmatolapia mariae. Classification (NCBI taxonomy): domain Eukaryota; kingdom Metazoa; phylum Chordata; class Actinopteri; order Cichliformes; family Cichlidae; genus Pelmatolapia; species Pelmatolapia mariae. The sequence continues at coordinate 69,342,295 of NC_086236.1, forward strand.
AGGCATGCAATTTATGTCCATATATTACATGCAATTTTATATGTACTTTAGAAACAGAGCTCTCAGTTTGAGTCTCCTTCCTGTTACCTGTGCACCTTACAATAACAGAAACACTGATTTTATTACTATGTAAACATTAACACAGACCCGGTGATTGTTCCATTTTTTGACCTAGCTAAACCTTTACATTGTTCTTAGCCAAACACTAAAGACTACACACACAATAATCAAAGTCTAAGCACAAAAATAAGTGAAATAATTATCACAACACTGTCTGAAGGCTCTGAGGTTAAATATTAAAAGTCCCATGAATATTTACACTCCCCATTTCAGCTTGTCAAGAACAGCTTATTAAATGAAACAAGTACACACAACTATACTTCTCAGATTACCAACAAAGGCAACAGTGTTGGTTTTGCCATTTCATTATTTTACTGTCAGGTCATTAAAAAAACAAACAAACAAACAAACAAACCAAAAAAAAACAAAAAAACAGTAGGTTAGTATGATTTGATCTGTCAGACTCCAAATGGTTTTCAAATTACAATAATTTTATGACACTTTTAAGGTAAAATTGAGCTTTAGGCTAATTAGGCCATAAATCACAAAGTGAGCTTTATTTTGTGTTCAAATAAGACTCCCGAGTTATTTTAACTCACCAGATGTCGTTTTTCTAGTGACCTCTGCACAATCTAACTTCTTTTTGCAACCAGAGAAGATGCCCTCTGCTGGCCATTAGAAAAAATTCAGGTTCAAGGCTTTTCTGTGTTGGCTTCACTTTTCAGAGCCAAAAGCTAAGTCTATCTTTTATATACAGTCTATGGCTAACACCCAAATTTAGAGATAACTCAGTATAAATAGGTAAAACTAGCATGAATTAATATGTTTATCTAAATTTTACGTGTTTCATTTTTTCCCCCTTTCTCCATTTATTTTATTAGGGCCCAGTCACACAGGTCTGGAGACCAGCTGGCACCTCCTGGTAACACATAGACCACTAAGGAAAATGTGCAAAAACTGTTTGGTAAGTAAATGCTGAATATTGCTGACAGCTGAAAAAGGTCACAAAGATGTATACAGAACTGAAAACCAATTACTTTGGTCACCAGCAGATCAGGGTGGTTACTCGTAGTTTTCATGAAAGACTGACTTGTCTGCAGACATTCGCCAGCTTCTCGAGCAGTAGTGATTATGTGCAAGTGTGACGCAAACTGGGAATGGAAAACCATCACCTTAATAATAAAAGTTGCTTCTTTTGAAATGTTCTGGTTGCAGTGTTAAGAGTTACCAACCAACCACTGTTAAGTCTTCCTGAAGGGAATGGTCTCCTCTTTCTGATTTGGCTCGCATTTTTCACAGTTTTACTGCTGCTCAAGTTGGCAGACAACTTCACATCTTTTGTGCAAGCTACAGGGAACGAGCCAGTAGCAGATTACCTCTGCAAGGATGGTGCAGTAGCCATCTTTGGCAGCAACCACTCAGGGAAAAAATATTTTCTCTAACAACCAGTGGTTGACAGGGGGTCACCAGCTAGTCTGTAGGTGTGACTGATGGGGCAAAACTTTGTAGGAATACATCAAAAACTGATTTACAAATTTTTTTAAAAAGCATTGCATTAGTGTTCCTCTGACTACAGAGTCTTATAGTGAAGTTATTAGAGCTCCAGACATTTCTGCTTATCAGGTTTCTGATCATCTTAACATTTTTCAGATGGCGGAGGTGAGGTTTATCGAACCTGACACAGTCAAGTCAAGTACTGATCTCAAAGATGTGTTTGCTTTTCAAAATGACACAAGATATAAGAGGATTACACAGCTCATGAATATGCCCCGTTTCTATCCTCTGATTTATCACTTTTTTCTCTTTATCAAAAATGCTCATCTCCATCCATAACAGCCTGCCACACCACACAAAGGCCGATGCTCTCGTGCCTGAATAGTTTAGATTCAATTTCAGTTAAGAAGAGAAGAAAAGTTAAATGTGTATTTGATCTCGTCAACATTTTCGCGTGTGTCTGTGTGATGAGTGTGCCCCCAACAATTCACAAACAGCTACCCTTCAGAGGAAACGAGCAACTGGTTGAAAATCTATTTTTATGATACACAACGTTTACTGAAACAACAGCAAGAAGAGGTTTTGATTGGTGAATATCACCCTGTCAAAAACATCACTGAAGAACAGAGATAGGTAACGCTATTTATAATAGGCAAGACACAATGAAAAGAACAAACCGATCATTTTCTCCATCATTTACATCTCCAGAAGGGAAGAGAAAACCATAAAGGTATTACACAGCATCTGGTTATGTATCAAACCTTCAAGGCTTTGCAGACAGCATTAATTTTAAGTTCTCATACAGAAAGCTGTCTGCATGATGAGTTGACCATTTTCCCATGTCATAGACTAAATATATAGAAGAATTTTCCTTCACCGTCCTGCCTTTAAAACAGGCTGGCAGGTACAACAACCGGGGCCAGCTTGCTCGGGAGCTCGGGCTTCGTTTGCCATTGATTTATATCTTAAACAACCTCTCCCGGTGCTTCCACTGCTAAAGGTGAGATGCACAGCCAGTGTTTGTGACAGAGATGGACTAGGAGCTGTGGCAAGAGAGAGAGGGATGATGCTGTTTTAAAAAATGCATCACCATTAAATCAAAGAGTAACCTTGAACGAGTTCAGGCCGGTGCCAGCTCGGTGACACGATCTGCCCTCAGCACACCGTGCCACGGAGCATGCCAAACAGCGGGGAGAAGAGAGAGAGAGAGGGCTGCAGCGCTCTGATACAGGTTAGGCCTGTAGTGCTGGGTAGCAGTCCGGCTGGTTGCTGACCAAGGGCATTTACACAGGCATTTTGTCCAAGTTGGAGCAACCTGTTATGGGAAAACGAATGAGTCTGAAGCATGTCCTTGCAAACTGCCTTCAAAAGGTTGACTGAAAATAAATAACATCAATTAATTGATTAGACCCCCACCCCGCTATATGAAGTAAGAACGCCCACATTCCTCAGCAGCCGATGTCCAAAAATTGACCTTTTCACTCCTGAAATATGAATTATTCCTTAGGCTTCTTACAGCCACTGAATCTTTTCTGCTAAATTTAATAATCCCCAACACAGTCAAACACACACGCATCTCACTCAGCAGCTGCACAGCATCTCCTCCTCTCCTCTAGCACACAGGCAGGTTATGATGCATGGAGGAGCCGGAAGGAAGAAAGAAGATGAGGTCCAAAATTGCTTCGCTGTCTAATGTCACTTCGTGAAACACTTGCACCTTTTAATCCATCAATTTGTGTTCTCAGACACAAATTTTCATCTAACTGGTTTCACGTGCTGATTTGTGTCCACGAACAGAAACCGAATATTTTTTAAAAGCAAGAAAAAAAGTCCACGTTTGGAGGCTGGGTGGGTTAGAAATGGAAGAATATTTTAGTACTCACCCTAGAGGCAACGGTTTGAATCCAACAAATGGAAGGTTTTTACACTTCAACTGTGTTTTACACACATTAACTATTATTAGAAACTACTCAATGTGGTTTAAGCATTTAAAAACACTTCAAAAAAGGTTTAGGGACTAAAACCAACTTATTTAGGTTTAGATAATGATCTTAGTTAGGGTTAAAATCATAGCCTGTATAAGACTGATGTAGTATCTCATCTTGAAAAGTAAAGCCAACACTATAGTGCCATAAATATACATTCTGTGTAATGGCCAGCAGAGGGCCATTACATAGACCTTTGTGATTTTGATTATCTAGATATTTGTGAGAAAGCAGCCCTTCATTCCCCTGATCTCTAACCTCACTAAACACTTTTCTGATAAGTTTCTGAACTCAGTCGCTAATTTCGAATCACACTGAATAAAATATGAAGTTCATTCTGTAAATTATGGTCATTCTAAGCATCAAAAAGGAGGATTATCTGGGATTTGCCAGTACTTGAAATTGACAAGTTTTTAGCCAATGAGCGTTCACAGTCAGTGGCTTGTGGTAACACCACTTAACTGCACTTCACAAACCAGTGGCCGCTGTCTCAGTGACTTTGTCCATGTTTTACATTGTCTATGGTTAAAATAAAACAGTGGTCACTTTTTTCAAGGCTTGTTTTCTCGGTTGCCAGGGTGGCAAGTCTCTGCTGAAGACTGTTGATAACATACTGGTGACAGACACAAAACAACAAGACAATTCCTGTCCATGAATGTAAACAGAAATAACGCCATATTCCAGGACTATTTCAAGTTGTGATGTGAGATTGCACTAGATATTAATTATTATGTTGCCTTTTCAGAAAATATCAAAAACACAGTAAAGATGGACGAGACTTTTAAAATCACTCCCCAAAAAAACGACGTGTGATAGATTTTATATTCATACATAGACTGAAATCTTGCTGAAACACGTCTGAGCTATTAAAGTGCAGGAGCTGATAAATTAAAGCATATCAGTGTCATTTTCAGTGAGATGAAAAGATGTTTCATGCACATTTGTGCAGGTTACTTCTCAAAAGAAAAACCACAAAAGCAGGATGATATCAGACAAACCTGTCAGCTTGTTATAGTCTGATTCCCACCTCTGAAACCAGGCAAACACGGGAGAGGACAAAACAGTAAACTATGTCTATATGTGTGTTGACTTAGCAGTGATAATGCTAATGAGAAAAGCTGAGATTAATTATTTGAAAGTGGCACAGAATGTTCGAGAGCCTCGCTGCATTGTATTCCAGCATGCTTTGAACTATTATGTGATGCATTTTCTTCTACATAAATAATAAAACTGGTGCAGAAAGGTTTTAACAGATTCCAGTAATGAAATAAATGATGTTCAAAGTTTCCTGGGTGACGATTTGTCTTTTGGGTTTTTTTGCTTTCCTCTAATCCTTAAACAAAAACTACACCTGCAGTGCAGACTTAGAAACCAGCTTGCTACATGATGTTCAACTAACTATCATTACCACGTGCTGTGGGCTGGATCAGTGAAACCCAGTCTAAAGTTTGCACCTTTAATCGAAGAGATATCTTAATATAAGAAAAAGTGCAACTTCAACAGGACATCTATACATGATAAAGAAATGCTGCATATACATGATAAAGAAATGCTGCAGTTAAAGCCCAAAGGTCAGCGTGACCTTTGGGCTTTAACTGTAAGAAACAAACATGTAACATTACAGGACAAGTTCTGTTAGCTGCAGCTCATTGACTGTCCTGTAATTATAAAACACAAAGTTAATTTACAGAAATTTCTATAGCAGAACCAAAAAAGAAAAAGACCCCAAAACAAAACAGGAACTTTCCTGTCATTTTACTTTTTTTATCTATTACCTAATTACTGTAGTGTTGCATGAATGGCCACATGGGAGATATTTATCAGTAAAGATAAAGCTGTAAAACTTATGAAAATACAGAAAAAGGTCCAAAATTACACCTTCCTTCACATCTGTTGGGGAAAAATTGGCTTCTTTGCCAGCCGATTGTGGCCCCCGGGCATTATGTTTCACATGCCTGCTGTTGATAAAAGACTGCATGGGCACACTGACGTCACACCCTGGTTTTGGATTCTGAATTTGGAAGCCTCTGTGTTAGCATTTTATCTAACATTGGTTTTCCGGAGCCAGACTTAAGACTACCATGTGTGAATGGGTTTAGTGCTGAGTTATCAGGTGATTAACAGCTCCATCCATAGACTGTATAGGGGCAAGGCACACATATTAGCTAATTAAAGCTAACATACTAAAAAAAAACCAGTAACGTTTTACTCACCAAAACTAAAGCAAAGACCTCTTGAACCATCAGTGCTCCAGGCCGTATTATTTGTCAGGTAATTCGACGAAGAATGCTCCAAAGGCAGCGCAGAGGTTCAATTCAGCAAGTGTAATTAATGGAGGTAAGACCTAACAGACACCTATGGGTTTTGCTCTTGGCGCACCTGTCACTCGACGCAGCCACGCCTCTAACTTTAAACCTTAACAAAATGAAGGTGGGGTTCAGATCCCTGTTGTCTGGGAAAACAGTGTTGTCCACCTCAGTGTACCAAGTAATATGCACTAAAAGCTCATTTAAAAGCACAAAACAATATATATCTGATGTTACAGCAGAAAGCACTAGCTTGCACTTACATGCGTCCCTCGTGCAGTTAAAATAATCCACAAGAAACCACTTTGCAGGTCACAGGTTTAACTCCACAGGACTCTCTGGCTCGATGCCACTGTACACAGTACGACTCCACAACTAGTTAGAGCTGTGGCGCCTGTATTAAAGTAAGGGTACAAAGAAACAAGTACTAATTTAACCAGAAAATATTAAACTAAAATGAAACTAAAATGAAACATCTCATTATGCTTAGTTTATCCATAAGGATTCAAAACCAAAAGATATACCAACAATAATAATTTCGGTAGAGTATGAAAACATATTAAAAACATATTTACAGATATAATCAGACTGCATTTTGTTAACTTCATGACCTCGTAGTTGAATCGTGTCCTCCAACGCAGCCACCATTATGTTGTTCATTCATTTTCATGGAAGCACAAGCTCTGTCCGCAATTAAACTCATTACAACTGAGTTCAACCTATTTTCTAGTGGTTTGGTCCTGCCTTGTTAAATAATTATTATTTTTTAAAAACGCTGGAACAGCTCTGTTTGTCTCCCTAATATTTTTACCTATGTGGTGAGAAAAGAAAATGGAAAAAGGTTCAGAGCAAAGAAACACTTTCATAAAGAGAAAATACCAAATGTGAATGTGAGATTACTTTTATTGTTCTCGTTTGCTGCAAGACAAAGTCCCCAAGCTAATAAACAGGTTTAAGCACAGAAGACTAACAAAGCATTAGAGTGTAGCCTAGAGGAGGAAAGCCCCACTGGTCCTTCAGCTACAACAGCTGAACTTTACATATTACTCGCTCATGCAGATTACCGAATCAAGGAACTACACTTATTTACGCTTTTTAATAAGGCACCAAAGCCTCAGAGGAAATTCTTTATTGAGACGACTGCTAGAAAAGCCGTGGAACTGCTGAGTCCCAGAACGGCACCCATATTTTCAGTAAATAATGTCTTCTGGGCTGGTATGGTATGCATAAAACAGTTAGCGGCACATGTGGACCAACTTAAGTTGTGTGCATGCATATCTTGGAAATAAAACACCTTGCAAAAAAGATCCCTTTACTCGGCGTGTTTCAGAGAAGAAACTATCTGTGGTATATAACTTATTTTTAAATCTAACTTCCTCCACTTCTCCCACATTCATTGAGACATGTCATCCATCTATCTGGGCCTCCGGCTGCAGTAGTTCCTCGGCCATGAGTGGCTGCTGCAGCGGGGCTGTATTTCAGCATGTTGAAGTGCATGGAGAATTCCCATGAAGGGTAAGGGATTATGGATTTTGGCCTCTAAGCTGCCTGGATGCCCAGTGAGGATGTCTCTGAGCGTAGTAATCTTCAAACACCACGCAGAGTGATGAGTGGGCACTGAGGAGTTCTACTCAGGATCTAAATGTGTTCCAGCAAGTTACTGGTGAGAGAGAGAGAGAGATAGAAGAAGAGAGAGAGAGAGAGGAGGAGAGAGAAAACACCATTTGGTGCAGAAATGGAAAGGATCGACTCAGTGGCTCCTTCAGGCAAGAGACACTTTTGATCCTGTGACCGGTTTTGAGCTATAGTCTGTGTCAAAAACTCGTGCAGAGCAAGGGATCATATTGGAGTGGTGCAAATGTAAATGTCATGGTTCCCCATCACCACACATAAGCGCAGATGGAAAAAGCCAATTGGGCAATTTTTGGGGTCAGGTCGGGCACTCTCAGGGGATGGCAAACCTTCATAATGAGGCCAGTCACAAGTCTGGTTTAGTCTGTGTCCCAGAAAAAAATAAGGGGATCAGTATGTTGGCTATTCTGGCGTTAGTTGATGCAGAGCTGATGATAGCGGAGTATGAAAGACACTGCTTGTTAATACAAAGGAAAATCTCTCAAATGAAGCACAGCGCAGAGTTAAGAGTAAGGAAATGTCAGAGAAAATCAATAGTCTCTGATCAATATCGGAGAGGAATTCCTCTGATTGAATTAGACCCCCAACAGCATCACTTAATTGTTTTCCTGTCTTATTTAAGTGAAGTCAAATTGCTTTAAAACCATCTTGGACCTGAAGATAAGATTGTGAGTGCAGGAAGACAATCAGATGGGTTGAAGGACATGGGGCTTTATGGAGATTACATCCTCCCCTTAAGAGACCCCCTATCCATCTGCTCATATCAAAAGACTTTGGGATGATGTCTCAGGTATGGCTTGGGAAGGATGCCAAGGCACAATAATGAAATTCCTTTATAAAATCAGATGGTATTCTAACACTAACGAAAGACGCTGAATAGCCCAACAAACACAACATGGATGTATCCAGGATGAAATCAGGCTCCATTGTGCACAAAGTGACCTCGGGGCGTCGAAGGATCAAAGGGCTCAATATTCCCTGGGTGATAATCAAATTAAGCTGTACATAAAGCACACCTTCCAAATATAGATCCATAACGTACTGTTTAAATGTACCTCACGGTGCCTGATCGGTGAAATCGACTGAGCCGTATGCTGCTCACACACTGCTTGTGACTGTGCAGCACAAATACTGTCCAAGGCGACAAACAGGTACATCAATTTGGAGCATGACAAGAAATTCCCTTTAGGTGACAACAAAACGTACATGCTATTAGATCAGCTGCAGTATACTGTGATGAAATAAATTGAAGCCAACAGATGAAAGCTCGGGGGCCCAAAACAGGAGAGAGAAGACTATTAAAGGTGCAGCTCCACTGCTTTGTGTTGCACTGCCATCCTTTGGGCACACAGAGAACTAAACATCAGCAGTTATTTTGAGAGCAGACTGGTGAAGGTCTGCACAAGACTGTAGACAGAAGAAAAGTGGACACGTGTGCATGTAAAGCAAATAAAGATAACCCATATTAAACACATTAGTTTATATGCAGATAAAGCTGATCGATTCCCATTTGTTCCTTTTTTTAATCCTCTTTGCATCCAGCAGGTCATAAGGTTTAGCGTTTAGGTTATAGGGATAAGGTTTTAGGGTTTAGGTTAGGTTCATGTCTGTTCAGGTTTTAAATGATTTTCACCTGTCCGCGTGGCCCAAATGGGGAAAAAAACTGCAAGGTCAAATGAATAAGACTTCACTTGAAATGTAATATCCTCTAACCTCTATTTGCCTGTTTAGTATGTGGCTAAGAAAGTGCTGAAAGTGCTCTCTGTGTAGAAGTATTTACTTGCATAAGCTTTTCAAGTGAAGTATTGATGTGTTTGCGTTTTACTTAAAGGCAAAGTTTGCCAAATTTACATATTTTTCCCCTGTCCCCTAGTGCTTTTTATTCATCTAAATTGTTTTGGTATAAGTGGTTCTCCATTTTTACAGATATCAGCTCCAGAGATGCCTGCCTTTGCTTCAATATTATGGAACCAGATGGTGCTCGCCTTCTGATGTTCAAACCACCAAAATAAATAAATAAAAAATTACAAATTAAAAACTCAGCCGCAATAAGTTTACATCCTTTTAAAACCTTGCTCTCTGTTTAATACTTACTGATAGTACAGCGCAGAGGACAGGAAAGCAGGGAAATGACATGCAGCAGATGGTCTGAGGCAGACTCGGGACACTGCAATAGCTTTTAGGATGAGCTTTCAGGATATGGGATGCCAGCTCATCCTGGTGAGCTATAGCAATGGTGGCTTCTTGGGGTCAACATTTTTCTTTTTACTGTCAACAGTAGACATATTGTACGATTCCTTATTTTGTCTTGATGCATGGTCAATCATCCAGCGTAGCGTACGTCCACATGAACAGAATCAACCTTTTGGTATTCCTTATTTTCTCCCAAATTGTTAAAATGCCAGATTCTCATAATAAACTTGGCCAATCAGTACATGTACAATACGTAATCCCTCTCAAAGGCTGAGGGCTTAGGAAACATTTAAACACTCAATTTCAGACAGTTTTTTGTCAGTGTGAGTGGATATCCTATTGTCATCTCTGGCACATTGCTTTAACTTCACCCATCTGCTAATCAAAGTGCAACCAATCATGAAGAAAGATGGTTTACCTGACCACAATCTGGAGCCACAGAAAATGTTCTGATTGGTGTAGGAAGATGTCATTGTTATTGTGTGTTTGAGTGTCAGATTTAGCTTTTTCCATTTAATTCATGCACACAATAAAGTGTGCATGAATTAGTCTGAATACATCACTACCATATGTCTGAACAGCTCTAAGATCAGGATTTGATATAGCTGTCTGGGTGCTTTGGGTGTTAGGGTTAAGGCAGCCAATAATCACTGTTAGGAAGACAGTGGGTGACCACCATTGACCCTGTTCATTACCCTCGCCAGAGGTGTCATAGAGCACTCCTGTAATATCTCTGTTTATTTTCCAGTTTTGCTCTGTTCATTATTTGCACATCTTAATCTGTTTGGTTTTTTTAGGCCCGAGTTATGGGGTGAGGTGTTTGAGTGCAAAAGTGTCTGAGTACTAAGTGAATCCACCAGAGCTCTATGCAAGCATATGGAGAAACATGCAAACCCCACCTGCCTTAGAACTGTCCTGCTGTGAGGCAGCAGATCTAACCACAATTTCTATGTAGATATTTGTGGGATTTGTAAACTAGGAAGAATTTTATTCATGTGAAGTACAACCTGACTACACAATAAAATGTGCAACAGTGTGTTCCCATATGTGCAATTACAGTGTTTCCAGTCTTCCTGTGTCCAGATTGTTATTTGCCCTTCTTTTTGCAACATTTAAGTAATTTTCTGCTTTAATTTTTCTAAGAATAGAGTTATTCCTTTGTGCTAATACATTACTAAGCCTGCAAAAATTTGCCATTTTGTCCACTGCTCTAAATGTAGAACACATTAGAGGGGGTAATATGAAACGTCCACTGTGTGTGTGTCCTCCGTCAGCTGCTTTCCGTCATTGTTTTCTAGTCTACAGACATCTGCCCACTTTGCACACTAACGTGGGGCAGTGGCTGAATGCAGCGCGGGAGAGGGGAGGAGGAGGGGGCGAAGTGTGGATGACGTCAGCGGTGTTTCGTGCACGCGGACAATGAGCTGTGGCGAAGAAGCAGCTGTGTGTACATACAGTAGCTGTATACAGTACATCAGGGCCTGTCAGCCAGGCAGAGCTGCTGTGTGTGCGGCGATGGGGAGGAAATAAAGCGGCTCTTCTACATGTCACCGACGCGGAAAGGTATGTGTGGAACAAACTGTTTCATTTTGCTATGCTCTCGGTTTTATTGTGATATGTATCGGTTATATTTAAAGGATAAGGCGGGGGGAGCTGCTGGGTTTCCGCACAGTGCGCTTTCTTTCTGCCAGTGCGAATCTGCTGAATAAACTGCTCAGTTTACATCAGGACGTAAATGAGCATACGTTTACCTGTTTAGAGGTATAGATTATTTGCAGGGTCTTTCTATAAACACTGTTACTACCGGGGAAGGCAACGACAGCAACGCATCATCCATTTGTTTTAAACGAGTCGTGACGCGCGCGCGCTCTTTGCAGGATATGGTGATTATTTATTAATTTCTTCACGGTGATGATGCACAGCAGGTGAGGCGCTCACTGGAAACAGGTGGTGCTCCTCTGCCATGTTTAAAACGGACGCAGATAACTAAATCCCACTCCCGGCGATGATTAAACAAAGCTGGGCGAAATGGTAGAAATATAAATAAGCCAAGTCCTCGGGCACGTCTTATTATCCAGCATAGAAGTCATGATGATCCACTAACAAGGTCGAGTCTCTCCAGGGTCTGAATCCATTTTCTATGATTCCGTCAACTTTTACTGAAGCTTCAGAGAAATGCAATTTATAATTGTATCTTTCATATGGGTCTGTCATGTTCATATCATGTCATTTGTACAACGTCGGTTAATTTCAAAATAAATAACTTCAGTATAACAACTTCATCCATCCCCCTTTTTTTCCAAGTTAGGGTGTAGGGTTGGTGGTTGGAGCCTTTCACAGCTGATAGTGTAAATGTGGTGTTCACTCTGAATAGAGCACAGGTCTATGATAAATATTGTTTATTAAGTAGTCAACGACCTGCAGTCATTTTCCAAAGAAGCTGAAAATAATAGTTAGGATTGGGGAAATTATCAGAGATAAAACCTTAATAGCTGGATATGAGCTAAATTAATTAATTTTTGAAACACTGCATAAAAGTGAAAAATAACTTACTGCATGTAAAAGTTAAAGATTATGCTGAAAAGAGGTGAAAAGAGGTAGTTTTTGGAGGGTTTTCTTTTTTGACTGTCATTTTGTACAAATTCAGAGGTTCTCTCACACTGTTTTAAAAAATAGCCAAGTTAAATTTCGGTGAAATAAATGTCAGCACAGAACTGGCATGTTGTTTGGTTGGTTGTCTTTCAATGATAGATTTTTATTGTCACTTTGCATTCTTGTACAACGAACGTTAAAGAATAAAAAGAATAAAGAGGACATATGAGCTACTAAATTGCCTATTGCTAAGTAGTTTGAGATGGATAATGCAATTATGAATAAATAAATAATAAGTGAATAAATTATAAATTCAGAATTTCACTCTATTTTCTTTTATTGCCCACCTCACTGGCTCTATGTTCCAGTATCTGAAAACCCCTGAAGTGATCCACGGTCACTTTCTCATAATAGTTTGGTACATTTTTGTAAATCCTTTCCATTTCTGCACCAAATGGTGTTTTCTCTCTCCTCCTCTCTCTGTAAATGCCCAACAATAACAATTAACAACATTCCTGGGGCAATATAACATTTTCACTCCACAGTCATCATGGTAACAAATTAAAAAAAAAATAATGTTATCACTCATATTAACCATCAACTTTTTATTACACTCACTCAGAATAGGATTGAAAGGCGATGGAGAAAATCCCTCCCTCACTCTAACACCAATGCATTATTTCGAATATGATTTTATCTTTTTATCAAACTGTATTTATATATATATTTTTAAAATATTAGTTATTGTCAATACTGGTATAAGGCAACACTCTTACCTTATACTATCATTGCAGACATATAAAAGTTTGGCTTTATCGTCAAAGCTGTGAAGAAAATGCCGATTTTGTTAAGCGCAGATGTATTCTCTAATGCATTAGAAATACAAGGTAGGTAGGTAGGTAGGTAGGTAGGTAGGTAGGTAGGTAGGTAGGTAGGTAGATAGGTAGATAGGTAGATAGGTAGATAGGTAGGTAGATAGATAGATAGATAGATAGATAGATAGATAGATAGATAGATAGATAGATAGATAGAGACTAAGGCATTATATGGAGTCAATGGTAAAAAAGTTAGAACCAACGGCCACATCAATACTGATTCAAGTACTTTATTTACCCCTCAGGTAATCTAAGAAAATGGAGGGAGGAAACTTGTGAGTATATCTTTGTGCGCATAATTTCACATAAATCAATAAGTTCTCCAAAGATTTTATAAAGTTCTTTCCAAGAGAGGGAGCAGTCACAGCACTGCGCCATTCTTTGTGTCATTGCAGTGGTTACTCCCGAGACTATCTTGATCGCTTCATCCAAAGCCAAGACTCATCTGTGGTAAACAAGTTCCAGCAGAAATACTGGAAAACCAAGCAGACTCTCATCAAGGTCACCGGGAAGAAGGAGGACGAGCATGTGGTCGCCTCAGACGCAGATCTGGATGCCAAGCTGGAGGTGAGCAGCAGTATTAAACGGTTTGGCCTTATAGTTTAAGAGCATGCTCAGTGACAGCCATGTTTGGCTCCTGTACTCCTCTGTCACACCACAGGAACATCAAGAAAGCTGAAGGTACCCTCCCTCAGGCAGGCTGCACAGACTAAAATGGCTTTTTGATTTACACTATGCCAGAAATTGCTCGAGGCTTAAAAGTTTTATTAGGTTGCTCGCCCCCCCTCCCCCTCGTCTGGCATCCATTACTGGAGCGAGGAGAACTTAATTCATGAAATCAATACTTGATAAACATCCAGCATTAATCTAGGCCATGCCCCTGATAAGCATCTCAATTTTAGACTGTATATAAAAGATGGGCGGAGCTTCCAGGTCTATAAAGTGAAGTCAGTGGCGAAGCGCCTTAAACTTGCATATTTCTTTTTTTTTCTAATGGTCAAGTGACTCCTGTGGGTGCAAAAAGACTAATGACCCTCAAAAAACACATATATAATCCTTTAGTTAGATTAGTTTATGTTCCTATTTTATATTACCATGCCCAACTAAACACCAGCTGTTCTTTGGGTAAATTAATTTTTATAACTTATTCATTTGGATACCAGTAAGAGTTAAAGTTAGGGGGACTGACAGATGTACGGACACAGGCAGCTGTAGCCAACAGCTATCTGCTAGACCTCCACTAATTATTGAACCTCTTTTTTGTCTTTTGAATTAATTTTATTACAAATATGTAAGAAATAATGTGCCGGGTTGTGAGGTGCAGAATGTCCATAACGAGCTTCAGTTTTTGAATAGTTTATTTACACCACTGCTGAAAGGCTTGAGGTCAGAATTTCTTGTTGATGGTTTTTTTTTTTTTTTTTTTTAAATGCAAACCTATCAAACACATGAATCGGAAAAAATGAATATTTAGGGCAGTAAGGGTTTGAAATAAGATTTCTAATCTGAAAAAACAATTTTGTCTTTTAAATTCTGTTTTCAGCAAAGACTCACCCATTTACAGCCTTTCACATTTGGCTGGTTTTTGAGGTCATTTTAAGAAATTTCACTCCTATGCTTCCTCCAACTAGTTTGGTTTGATGGTACAACGGACATCAATGCTTGGCCACCTGATTATTGACAGGTTACTAGCCGACTGCTTCTTCTCCAGTTTTGCTTGATATGGAGTCACGATTATTGGCCTGTTGTTGGAAGAAACTGTGGAAAATGGTGCTGTTTCCCACCACAAACTGTCTCCGTAAGAGTTTTCCACCATGCTTAGCACCAAGCACTCCGCCAGCTCATTTTCTCCACATCTCAAAGATGTTTTTGTCTTTTTAATCTGTCTGCTCCTTTCAACTTGCTACAGTTCAACCCCAATCAAGATCTAAACATCTCAAATATCATTAAAGCAAATGGTATCACAATCCAGTTCCACAGTAAAGACTTAAAATACAAAAACAAACAAACAAACAAACAAAAAAAAAACAAACCTGCTTCTAATTTCTGCAGGATTTTTTGTGAAAAAAAGTAAAGAGTACCAGAGATTTTATCTATTAAAATCTCTGGTACACAATACTGTCTGAATCCACAGTATTTTTTTGATTTGATGGGTATTTGCATACAATACAGTTGAGCTGTAACCACAATGAGTCTAGGATTGAGACTGGGGAGTGCTGGCCACTCCATTATAGTCAGAACGTAGCTGTCTGAGTGCTCTCTCTAAATAGTCCTTGCACAGTTTGAATTTGTGGTTTAGGTCTCCTGATGTAAAAAGAAATTGGCTCCAATTGAACAATATCCACAGGCCACAGCACTGACTTTTCTTATTCCAGGGTCCTTTTATCCAGACCTCCAAGATTACCACCACCAGAAGGTGTCATAAAGCTCCAGTATCTTTCCATTTGTCCCACACCTTACAAATACTCTTTGTGGCCCAAATACCTCCAATCCAATCTTCTTCCATCCACTATCTGTGTTGTCCATGTAGGTTTCATCTCAGCGTTTTCCTTTTCTCAGCCAGACTTGGATATGACTTTCTCCTATGCAACTATGCCAACAAACACAGAAGTAAACCTTTCACTGTTGGAAGAAACTGAGTTTTGCAGGTATCATTTAGTAAAGCTGCCGGTTAAGATCCCGAGAAGCATCCGTTTCTCAGACAAGAGACTCTGATGGACTTGTCCACTTGCTCAGTTGTGCATTGGAGTGTCCACCTTTTCTTTCTATTGTTGTTGGAGTAATTTTGTGCTGTTCTATGAAGGGAAAAGTATGTACTGTTGTAAGAAAAAAAAACAACCCCTGAGTTATTTGGCAATTTCATTAATAGAATAATATTAATTCCTGAGAAGAATAAAGAGTTTGAAAAGACACTTTTCCTTTTTCTATTATTATTTTCCTTGTTTTGACACAATAAATGAACTCAGAAAAGCTGACGCTTTGGAAACTCAACTAGCTAAATTAATTGCATCTTTAATCATCGGAACAGGTTTCAGCTGTGCTAACATAATTGGAAAAGAGTTTTTTTTTTTTAAATGATCAATTAGCCTTTTAACATGATAAACTTGCATTAGGTAACACAATGTGCCAGTGAAACACAGAAGTGTTGTCTGCTGAAAACAGACTTCGGCCTGTGTAGATGGTTCATTTAAAATCATTAGGGATTTATCATCGGCAATTCCATTAATCATTAATCATCAATTACAACGTTTCATTTGACTAGGTGTTTATGCTGATATTGTTTTGTTATGCAGGTCTTCCACTCGATTCAGAGAACATGCATGGAGCTGCTGAAGGTCATTGAGCAGTATCAGAGGAGGATCTGCCGTAAGTTCAAATATAATTATTAAATCATTTTGAGTACAGCGAATCTACTGATTGAGTTTAAGACTTCTAGAATGTCAACCAAAACAAACACATTCTTAAGATATTAATATCCATCCAGAGTGATTTCTATCTCTTACTGTTCAGTCCTTTCACAAGAAGAGAACGAGCTGGGTCGTTTCCTGCGCTCCCAGGGCTCTCAGGATAAAACCAGAGCTGGAAAGATCATGCAAGCCACAGGAAAAGCTCTCTGCTTCTCATCACAGCAGAGGTAGGGGACACGGATCAATGTACAGTCTGCCACATCCTTAAAATAAATCACATGCTGCACTAGAAAATAGCTTCAAGTAAAGGTCAGCCAACTGTATCACCCCAAATCCACAAAAAGGATGGAGAGTCATATCAGGAATGTTCATCAGGAGCAATAAAATAGCTGCCCTAACAGAGCAGATAACAGGGTTACTACACAGCATACATACTCTCACTCTACTGAAAACAGGGATTTCATTCACATACCTGAAACTGTGTGTCAGCCTGACAGTAGTGGTGATAATGATTATTAATATGACTTACAAAATTTAAACAATATAATTTACTAAGATCAGCGGCAGCGTGAATGTCATGTTGACGATTTTGGTTTTGCCAGTATTTCTATTTTTTTTTTCCACTGCTCATCTTTTGATTCTTGAGTTTAGCATTTGCGTTTCCAAGATCATTTAAAGCTTTTCGCTCTGGAGCTGAGGTACTTTTCAGTGCAGCTGAATAAATCAGCAGACTAATCTGCAGCGTAGACAAGACATGACAAATTTTCCACATGATCATCTAAGCCACATGCAGCACCTTAATACGGAGTTTAATACGACACCCTGCAGATTGGCTCTGAGGAACCCGCTGTGCCGTTTGTACCAGGAGGTGGAAACGTTTCGTTATCGTGCCATCTCAGACACGTGGCTGACAGTGAATCGAATGGAGCAGTCAAGGACTGAGTACCGTGGAGCGCTGCTTTGGATGAAGGACGTATCTCAGGAGCTCGACCCAGATACGCATAAACAGATGGAGAAATTCAGAAAGGTTTGTTTCGTTTTGTTTTTTTTCAGTAGCACAGCAATGAGCAGATTAACAATCATTTTCATAGCAGAAAGAAAAGCTTACATACTAGCACAAATAATGCCTGCATTCTCTTTAGTTTTGCCCATCTCAGGGCTCAGGCATACGTGATAGTTCACAGTGGCACTTCAGGGTTTAAGCTGCACCTCCTGTGACAATTCATAATGTCTATATACCAGTAATAAGTCACAACTGCATATAATCCAATTAATGGTTCTTTTGTTAATTTAATGGGTACTTCTCAGACTGCAACCCCACTGTTGATATGATGAAGTGTTGCTCCCGCCTAGAGCAACATAAAAACAGTAATATCAGAGCCCTGCCAACACAGTCTGTGGGAAATTGGCAAAAATATTATGACTTCCACAAATTCAATTTCCTCCTTTGCCGCAGGGCCTGCAGCAATCATTAATTAATCTGTCAATTTTTTTTGATTAAATGTTTAGTCTTAAAAAAAAAAAAAAAAAATGTCAGAAACACTGGAAAATGTCCATCATCAGCTTCCAGTGCTTCGTCTGGTTTATATTTATATTTTGTTTTAGTGGGACAACAGTTTAAAACCCTAAACCCTGTAGTTATTTCAACATGGTCTACAAATGTCATTTTACTAATCAATTCAGCATTAACAAGACAACAACAGACCAAAAAGCAAGAAAAACATGTTATAAAACCTGACACTAGAGGGCAGAACATACCCAAAGATGGTGGTCCACCTGCAAGAACCCAGCACTTTTTACAGTTATGTGAACAAGAACTCGACTGTTTGCATTTTCCCTGTGTGTCATATAATACTAGGTGGGGAGCATTTCACATATATTCTCTCTCAGGTTCAGGCTCAGGTGCGCACAACCAAAACGAGCTTTGACAAACTGAAGAATGACGTCTGCCAGAAAGTGGACTTGTTGGGAGCGAGCCGCTGCAACCTCCTCTCTCACGTCTTAACCACATATCAGGTACGCCTCACAAGTCCCAGCTGTCTGCGTACACTCCACCGAGCTTAAATATGGTGTTTTCAATGGCTCTGCCACATGTGGCTTAGTCAGCAGGTCTAAACTATCACCCGCTGGGGTGAATTACTACTTTTACCTTGAGCAGCTGAGCGTGTAACTTGTTTCTTGTGTGTGTGTCTTAGACAACACTTTTGCACTTCTGGGAGAAAACATCCCACACCATGGCAGCCATCCATGAGAGCTTCAAGGGCTGTCAGCATTATGAGTTCTCTACAATTAAGGTCTGAGAGAGTCTCAGTAATAACAGTACTAAATGCTGACACTGGAGACATGTAATGACAATAAGCGATGATTTTGTTCCAATTATTGTTCCAGACTTTACAAGACCCTGTGGACAAACTGGCTAAAAAGAAGGGTAAAAATAAAGCCAAGGCAGAAACGGAAGAAGCAAAGAAAGAAGAAACCACAGATGACCAGTGAGCTTCAAGAAATATCTATTGTTATGCAAGAAAACCAAACACGTACGCAAACAGTGAAAATGTCGAGTACATGTATGGGCAATGTTCAGTCTGAACAGAGACAAAGAATTTCTGCAAACCAGCTGTAGGTCAGCCTGACTCATCCCCGAGGCATCGACTAAGGCTGTTTTCTTAAAGCCACTGGTATGTCTCGTTTACGCAGACTGTTTCCTTAGGCGGCGGTGTGTGATGCAACAGGTTATGGCATTAGTGTGAAATGGGTGTAACTCCAAGCCCATCAGGATTATGGTTGTGAATGGGTGTACTTTAACCTAAACCACAATTATTCCCTAAACCTAACCAAGCAGTTTTTAGGTCCTACACCCAACCAGCAAAAAACAAAACAAACTACCATGCCATGATTTCCTAGCTGACAGCGCCACGGATTCAACATCCTAACACATACTTTTAGGAGACATTGACTCTGTAAAAACAGAGTCAATGTCTCCTGATTGGTGCCAATGACAAAAGGACAGGTAGCACTTGAGAAAAACTGTGATATATTGAAGGCCCACTGGGATGAGGACACACTGTGTATGTCACATATGAACAAAATGCTATAAGCTTAATTTCTGTTTCTTTACAGACTCATCTCTCTTGTAAATGAAAACACCAGCGACAAGGCGAGAGAAGGTAAAAGATGTAAAACTTGAAGATTTAATTGTGTGTTTTTAAATTGCATTTTAGGTTGAAAATAATAACTGACTTCATTGTTAAATAATCTGATTATATGGAAAATAACAAAACTAAGAACAAATGGGACCTATTATCAATCCTGGCACCAATTTTTCTACAGTTCAGGGTTACAGCAGGGATGGAGCACACCCCAGCTGATATAGACTAGCTCACTATTCCACCGCAGCTCTAATGAATTATTATGAGTTTCCTTATTTTCTTTCATATATAAAAAGAAGCTGTTATACTGATGTAGGCTTAAATAAAGCTTTTGGATGTTTTGCTTTTGGACGCCTCTGTGGCCCTAATGTGGTTATCTCCAGCACACAGCTCACTGTGAGCCCAGAAGCTCCACCCACTTGCTGTTAAAACCCTATGAGGGGCAGCCAATCAGAAGAAAGGTGGCTTTAAGAGAAGTGGAAGGGCGCTTGTTAGAAGCAGAGGGTAACCTGAAGGCCCAGCATAAAGATGTAGTGCAAGATGAGCAAGGATTATTTTGAACTGTGAATCATGCAAAGTCACATCAGTAGAGTCAATGAATTCAAATGTGGAGGTGGAAATAAGTGTAAATGGTCCCCTCAGTGATTTGAGTCCATAGTGAATGGCAAAGCGAACTAAGGAAAGGAAAGCTGTCTTGAATCTAATTTTAACTATAATTATCTAATGTGAAACTTTAAACACTGCGCGGGAAAAAAAAAAAAAAAAAGATAAAATCGTCCAAACATTTTTAAATTAACACTTTTTGTTGCTTCCCAGAGTCGGAGGGAGAGGAGACGGACAGCATGGCCTTACTGAATGAGATCCTGGGAGGTTTGTCTGTGGATGAGGGGGATTTTTCTCAGGAGTGGACAGAAGTGTTTGGAGAGACTGAGGAAGGAACAAGTACTGCATCCACCAGACCAACAGAGACCCAGGACAAGGAAAACTCCTTCTTTCTACCATCACAGCTTTTGGACCAGAGTTTGAATAATCTGCAGTCTTCCAACTCAGGTCAGCCTGTGTGTGCGTGCGTGTGCGTGTGTTGCAACTGTGCTACTATACAAGAGTGAACCAGAAAATTGGTAAGTTGGTCCAAGGAAGCTCTTTAGTAATCAAAAGAATAGACCATTTGGATTTTGCACCATTAGACCGATTCTCTCACCATGACCACCATGCAGAACCTGGAAAAATTAGCCACCATTAACCATCAATTAGACATAATTTATTTTAATTACACATTAAGGAGAGATAAATATTCCTAAAAACTAATAAACACATTGTTTTTCTATGAATCAGTGCATTAGCAAAATCACCAAAAGGCAGAGTTAAAATGAGCTGCTTTTTCCTCCCCGATGGTTTCCACACAGGCAGAAGAGTGGCTTTAAAATGATTTATCAAATCCACATCTGTCAAAGTAATAGTAGGAGGCTGTTAAAATACAGCAATTAGATTTGCTTACCCGTAGGTAATTGCCAACTACTTTCCATCTCCTCTTGGCTTGGATTCTGGCTGCTGCTGTCTCATCTGGTATTGTTAACTTGGTTTTGTGTATTTCCAGCTTTAAAGGCTGCGAGCTGCACACTGCTATAAAACTGCTTACAGTTTGACTGCATTTCTGAGGCACATATAAGAATCCGGCATTTCAGCGTTAATCATTAAAGTACAATAGGTCAGAAAATGATTTAGTGAGTGATTTACTGTAGCATGACTGTGAGATTTAACTCAGGAGTCACAGCACATTACTGTGGGAATATTCCCACAATCCCAAAACAATCATTGAGAAAGAAAAGTGCTATAAAGATATGCAAGATGGGCGAGGTCAAGGAGAAACAAATGATATCAGGAGAGAAACTTGTGAGTGACTTTTGGAAATATACTGAGGCCTCAGTCTCTTCCTATGAAAAGCCGTTAAACATGCATTTTCTACTTTTAACTGATACGACAGATTGAACCCCAAATTAAGGGAACACGAAACTGTAAACACCAACAATAATTAGACCCAGCGTTGGTAGAAATATAAAACCGTTATAAAGCAAATGAGTGGTAGTCAATCTGTGCAAACAGAAGTGCTGCAGGGGCTGACTTGAAATGCAAAACTGCTTCTTACAGTTTACAGGGAAACAGAGCGTGCCTCTTTTCTTTTTCTCCTCTCAAATGTTGGCACGAGGCTTATCACACACACACTTAATATGGCATACATATCACATTAGACCTTCAGTAAATTTTGTGCATCTGCAGAGTGACTTCCAATGCACAAGCCCATTGAAAGCTGTCTGTCTCCACTGCAAATGCAAGCTAGTTAACAACACACACACACACAGAAAAAGGACAGTTTTTGTTCTTTTTTTCCATTTATCACTATAAATACTGATGCATTTGTATTTTCGAGCCAAATCTTCAAATTTTTTAAACTAAATTTACATCAGAGCTCTTTTGCAGTCATATTCAGAGTGCATGATCAGGCTGTGAAACTGGTAGAAATGTGAAAAAAAATCCTTTATTTTGCTTCTAAACATGGTTATTTGTTCTTATTATTAAATACTGCATGCTGCAACTAGCGCTCATTCTCAGGCTTTTAAAACAAGTTGCTGTGGGTTATCTGTAGGATTATGGCATGACCTTGACAACCTTGTACTAAACAGAAAGCATTTTGAGGGGATTTTGGTTAAAGGCCACTGTTTAGATTAAAAATTGCACAGGATCAGCAGCCAAACTGTATTTAAAGAAAACACAAAGTTTGATGAATTTTGCCTATAATAAAGGTTTTAAGTTGTACTTTTACCACCATCCTTGTTATTGCTGGACTCTGCCATAGGTTAAAATTCAGTACGTCTCTCTTGTCTTCTAGAATAGAATAGAATAGCCCTTTACTGTCATTGTACACAATGACAGTAAAGGGCTATTATATTCTAGAGCATGTTGGACTGAAGCAATCAGATAGCGGTGAAAGAGGTCAGCCCTTCAAAAGGCAGACAAGCAGAAAGCAGAGCAGACTGATCCAAGGAAGTCACAGAACTCCGGATGGAGTCCAAACTGGCAAATCAAAACTAAAACGGCTCATCTTCAAAGGAAGGAGAAAAAAAAAAATCCACATATTCCCAAGAGCCCAGCAATTTCAGATCCAGGCAGTAGGACGTAAAAGGCAAGGTCAGGGTGCAACTGTAAAATCTACGAAGTACTTCAGCTTATTCAAAATTTCTGCTGAAGGTGAAACAACAATACACAATTAAAAACAAATTCTCCATTTGGTTAAGTAAGAAATGTACAGCACACTTCACTGTTCCCTCCAGAGCCATGAAGTGCTGCTACATGTTGCATTTTCAAGACACGGAAAAGAATGGAAACCAAATAAATATGTCTGAAACAGGACGTCAAAATTACATCTGCTATTTCTGTTTTGTATTCACAAAATGTTTGCAATGCAGTAAATGTTTTGATTTTCTGTGGGACGAGTCATCAGCTGTGTGCGATGGAGTGTAATGATTTGTGTTGGATCGTGCTTTTGCACAGTAACAGTTTCCTAGTGAGTAACCCGAATCTACACTTCCACTTCCACTTCAGATTGGGCCCCACATTCTGCCACTCAGGCAACTGAGCACTCATCTGAAGCCAATCAAAGCACTCCAAAGACAGCAGAGAGAGGTAGGCCTGGTCGATATAAGTCAAGACATTAGAAAATAAAAATGAAATGGATAAACCAGAAAGCCAACGCCAAACCTTCACGCTGACTTTTCTTGGTGATATTAACCTCGTCAAATCTTTTTACAGAGGCAGAAGGGACATCCAAAGATCTCTCAGCGTGGTTCAACCTGTTTGCCGACTTGGACCCCCTCTCCAATCCCGATGCGATTGGCAAAACCAACACAGAGCACGAACTTCACAATGCATAGTTGTTCTTCTGCATCACATTTTATCCTTGTAAGGGGTACAGTAAAATAAGGCTTCCACCATGAATTAAAACAAAACAAACAAACAAAAAAAAAACCCCAAACAAAACAAGTCTGATCTGACTTGCAGAGGCCTCATGCAAGAATAATTTGTGCAGTTTCATATTTTCTTTCTAAAGTGGAACATGACAGGGTGTCTCAGGTAGACAGGCAGATTGTCTAGTTTCCTTAATATGAATTAGTAACCATTTAAAAAAATATTTAACAAAAATTAACTTCACTAATTCTGTGTCATCACTTGCAAATTTACCATGTTTCCTGGTTGCATGCATCGGCATATTATGACTAAGTAGTTGATAAGTTCAGTTTACTGAGAAAGCTCACTCCAAAAGCTGACTCAAGGCGTCCACAGTCATTTACTGGTGAATAGTCTGTGATGACAGGCTGCTGACAAATATAGTAGTAATATTTTGTACGCCTAAATAACATTTTGGGGTTTTTCCATGGAAAATAAAAGCCATCCGCACAATGAGCATGACAGACAGCCCATTTTGGAGCCACGCAAGAGGTGTCTTCAACTTAATCTTAGAAGGAAATACGACAAGAGACTGATTTAGAAGAACACCACAAATGTTCTTGCATAATGCCCAGTGTCATAACTGAACAACTAAAAGAGGATATGTATGATTATAACTTCAGGAAGATGAGGTTTCTTTTAAAATTGAAAATCTAAAATATTTTTAGAGAAAAAGTTGATACGAGGCCAAACTACAAGGCCATAACATAAAAATATGTTTTTAATAACTACAACAATATTGTGTTTTTATTTTATTAAATAATTGCCAGTTTAAATAATGAGCTCAGAATGTGTGTATATCTATGTTATCCCTGCAAAAAGCCTACATAAGTGTATAGAAATCTAGGTTGAGATATCCCTAATATGGCTCTCAGGCACACAGCACTGGCTGTGAGCGCCAAGCCTCAATCACCAACTGTTAAACCCTTCTGTTTGCAAATGGCCACCAATCAGGAAAAATCTGGCTTAAAGCTAGAGTTGAATGGCTTGTGTTCAGACAGTAGCTGACCTGAAGGACTGCACCAAGGACCATTATACATAAGAAATACTCTGAGTGCTAAGCTAGTCCAAAGTTAAAAATATGGAGGTGGCGATGAGCACAAGTCCCTTTAAATCAGGCTGTAACCAGAAATGAGCAGATTTATTTCATGGTGGCAGTATTATGCTTCTGTCAGAGCCCCATGAACTATTACCAGCTTTGTCATGAAAGAAAAATGTAAACATTAAATTATATTAGCAGGGATACCTCAGTACGAGTTTGGAACAAAAAGCCTTTGACAGTAGCTGCCTTGGAAATCTCTCTCATAGCATTCATGCTTCATTTCCAGTTCTCACTACTGAAGATGTCAAACTACTGCATGAGATGCACAAGAGGAAAGAAAGCAAATATGACAAAGATAACAGTTTGTTTACAGAGCAGTGGAACATGTTGACTGGAGGACTTTTAATGCAGTTAAACAGAATTATTTAAACAAACTGAAGCATAATTGCCTGGCATTGATCTATTCAGCAGTGCAAGAATTTAAACTCCTTTCTCACCACATCTGAAGGTGGAATTTCATCCATGTAATCCAAGTCGTTTCTTTGATCAGACACAAGCTTGACTTTTTTTTCTAAGGACTGATGATTTGTTTGCAAAATACAGTATGTGTGATCTCCTTTTAAGTATAATCCAGAAGTGTGTTGATTTAAAACACATCAGTCATTTATTACTGCATGTTGCATGCCTTCTTTTATGTTAAGCAGTAAACGTGATTCAGTGAACTACATGTTTATAGTGATGTGACATTTTTCCACATTCCTGTATTTATTTAGTGGTTACTGGCTTTTACGGGCATTATACGCTGCGTCAGTGCATTATTCTAGAGCCAAAAAAAGGAAACTAAGAATCGTGTAAATACAGTCTTATTCTGACTTTAATGACAATGCTGCATAAACTGACTACATATCTGAGTAAATGCCTTAATCAAGTCACGTTAACACAGATCAGAGTTATAACCCAGTGACATTTTTTTGTTGCTTTGTTTCATATTTATTATTCACCCATAACCAAATACAGCAATTGCCTTACCTCAACTCCTATTTGCATATAAAATCATGCTTATGAATACTAATTATAAGTCTATGTTTATCTATGACCTTGGGGGAAAAAAAATGTATATCAATCCAAAGAGACTTTTTGGGGCTTTTTTCCTTTATTGAAAAACACACAAGATCTACATAAAAACGTGTAATACACGGGAGAACTGAATCATCATTGCCTAACACGGCAATCATTTCTGAACGGCACAGTGCGCTTGTGAATATAATCAGAATTAGTATGATTAAAATTCTTGGAGCTGCAAGCAGAGCAAAGCACTTCAACATCATTTGTTGCTGAATGTGCTGCACATGTTCTTATTTGTGCTTCCGTGCGTGAGTGGCAAAACGGACCAAAGTCAAAGTCATGGTTTTTTTTGTTTTTTAAAATTATGTTCTGATAATACAAACGTTGCAAAGTAACATCAGGCCACATCTGTATACTGAGACAAACTGTGTTACACATTTTTTTTTTTTCATCCTTAGTGTAGCTTTACTTCAAGCAAAAATCGAAATTGCACTCTTTTCTGATTGCTTTAACTTTACAAATTGGTCTAAAATAAAAATAGTGATTATCATTTTGTTTCCATTTTAATGATTCGCGCTTATGTTTATGTAGTTGCTGAGCTTTTTATTAATACAAATGAAATGCAAATAAACATTCTGCTTCTTTGTGCTCCAGTAACACTGTATGATAGTAATTGTTAAGAACGGGTAAACTAACAGTTAACCTTCAGGCAACAGATATTTACTGTTCGCAAACAATGAAATGATACTTGATTTTGTAAGCCAGGTACAACTTTAGAGTACAGGTGATGTTCATAAATGTAAATTGTGCTTTACTTTAAAGCATGTATGGAGAGGCAGTGGACCTTGGTGCTTCTTTTCTCACACCGATTAATTTTTCTTTAATTTTTGGGGGCAGCTTTAAGCACCAAAAAAATTACTTGTTTAGGTCTAAGAAAGAAAAAAATAAAATAAAATTGTGGCTTAGATGGAGCTCTATCTCACCATCTTTGTCACGAATGTGGCCAAACTAATGACAAACTGCTTTATTACTAATGACTAACAAACATTTGTTATCATGTCCTTGTTTGTTAACAGTAAACTACTTACTAAAGCGTAGTTAACTATCAGTTTACCATTCATCCCAGTTTGTTAAGTTATTACTTTGTGTCCCAAAACACATGAAAGGCCTCTCATCGTAATTTCCTTTGGTACATATTTATCAAAAGGGCTGAAACAAATGCCATAATTGTCAGCATCTTACTTTCGCAGGGTCTAGCTTATGTCACTCGTTCCTTTTGCATGAGTTCTCACAGTTGATCAATTCAACAGCGGTCTCTGGAATGTGTCATAGCACCTGAAATTCTAACCTGAACAGGTTAACACGCAAAGCATCCGTCACAAGGTGTGACATCAATCAGTTGATTCAGTCTGTATTAGCCTCCCTCTCTCCAGAAACTAAAAAAATAATAATGAAACATTTCTGCAAAAGACTGGAATGTCTTTCTGAAGAACAAAGTCAAACACTGGGCAAAGGCAACATAATCCGAGAGAGTACATTCCACATGACCTGAGTTATTGTTCTGGGTAGTGTGGGGCAATAAAATGAGGAAACGAAGGAGCCGTGTGCTTT
Organism: Pelmatolapia mariae; assembly: GCF_036321145.2. Lineage (NCBI taxonomy): Eukaryota > Metazoa > Chordata > Actinopteri > Cichliformes > Cichlidae > Pelmatolapia > Pelmatolapia mariae. The sequence goes on from NC_086236.1 coordinate 69,369,705, forward strand.
TTGATTGGTCAGTTGATCGCTGATTAAACAGCTGATGTTTGCATTTTAGCTTAACAAGTTTTATTAGTGATCAAACTAGGAATGCAGGTCTCAGTCTCGTCTGGTGAGCCTCTCAGGTGAAGCCTGCACTTAAGTGACTGCTGGTTTAATTTAAGACTGTGTGCTACGAATACATTCAAATAAGTAACAGGAGGAAAAGGGGGCAAAGTATTCTGACATCCGGATATCTTAAAAATATGAAACATAAATGCACTTTGAAATGTTAGCTTTCTGAACACTGAACAGCTAATAAGCTTGTTAGATAATGTTAATACAATATGTTTTTGCTTGATATCGCTGTGTTTTGTGAGACTTTTTGGATTTATTTTTATTTTTTTTCCTTTTTTTAAATTTTAAACTGCTGACACTAAGTAACACAGTCATTCCAGCAGTCGTTTCTACTATTGTAGAAAATAAAAAGCAACGCTATTTCTGTTACGGGAAGTGTTATAGTACAGAGGAGGCTAGGCTAGGTTAGTGATGGGTGAAGAGAGAGGCTCTGCCCAAGGTCAGCAATAATGCCCGAACCATCAGACTTAACTGACAGCGGGACTAACACTAGGATCAAGTAGAGATTCTTGTGCAGCAGGACGCTGGTACCATTATCCTCCTAAGTATTTCTAGACCTTGAGCACTCCCTGCTGGCTAACATTAGGATTATCAGAGTGCAATTTTTTTCCTTTTCTTCTTTTAGACCATACCTGACTAGTTGCAATATTTTAGCTGTAGTTGGTTTGGTCGAGGATACCTGAGGACTAGCTGGTAAGGAGTACTTGTGCTGAGCTGTCTTTCCCCACATCTGCGTCGGGGCTCTGACTGACTGTGCTGTTGTCTGAGTTTACACCGCCACTCGAGTCGGTGCTTCTGTCTGTGGAGGACGAAAAGGTAGCTAGTGGTACCGTGGGCATACTTGGGGTGACCTGTGATCCAGAGCTGCTGTTGCCATGGAAACCAGGGTTGATGGACGTGCAAGAAGGAGAGACAGGGGAGAAGAGGGAGGAGCAGAAAAGTTTAACTGGGCAGAAGGCCGAGCCCCTGGGAATGAAGTTCACCTTGTTTTTGTCAGGGCACGAAAACAGAGGGAAGCCCTTTGACTTGCCAGACCTGAAGAGAACAGAAGTGGTACTCAGTTACTTGACTTGATATCTTTTTATAAGACTGTATCTGATTAACTGCTAGTTACTGATCCTACACAGCCATGTTGCTCTCATCCCTACCACCCACAATGCAGATAGGCTTGTTGTCTTTCTTGTTTTAATTCAAGAAAGCATAAAAATAATGTAACTGAATTTAAAACAAATACAGTTTAATTGTGTAGCAGTAACTGCCAGATATAAGGCTATGAGGGTATGTCTAAAAACAAACCCAAGAGGAAGACAAATAAATACTCACACCAGCTCATCAAAGACTTTGACCTTCTCGCAGCCTTCTGGAGGTTCCCGTTTGAACATGTAGCTGTTGTTAGGTTTGGGCGACGTGGCAAACTTGGGGAGAGGAGAACTGCACAAATTGTCTGAAAATGCAAGAAAAAAATGCAACACGTTTTGTGCTTTTTCTTTTTGGAAAATGATAATGAGACAAATGCATGAAATGTACATTATACATGTTGGCTGTAAATTTTGAGGAGCTGCCGGAAAAAGCGCAGTAGTGTGTCCTCAGCACAATGCGTTAGTGGAATCATAGGGTTTCTTTATTTGTGATTTTTGTGAACACCAAAAGAGGATGAACTTAGTAAGCTTAAAATGGAGTTCTTTGGAAACAGGCTCTAGAGGGGCAGATTAGAAACAAACAAGACTGATAAAGCACATCTTTCTTTTTCCAATGTTGTTTTCCTGCCTATCCCAAAAAACAAACAAACAAACAAACAACAAAAAAAACCATAAAACAAAACTCTGATTTTTACATTTTGTTGCCGTCATTAAGAAGTCATTTTAGAGGTGTGTAAATGCTTAGTAAGGGCTCCTCCTTAGCAGTATCAAGAAACTTGAACCAGACTTCAGACCTTGTTAAGTAAACTGTGCCTGTTTCCCCATCTCTGATTTTAAAAAAAGAAAAGAAAAGAAAAGAAAAACACCTCGCACCACATGCATGACAGTGACATCACTAAAGGGTTGTTTTGCTGACAGGCTGGTTCACCCACAGTCTCTAAAGGTGAGATACTGCAGGTCCTTCCTGCTGCAGGCAGACTAAACAATTAACTCTCTGCTCTCAGTAGAGTCTCTCAGAAGATTAAACACCAACATTGGCATCGTCACTCTTGTGCAATATTATGTACAATCCATATATACACACACACAAACACACACACACACACACACACACCTTCCTTCTTTGGCTTATCAAATTTAGGCCTGCTGAGGGCTGGAGCCTATCCCAGCTGTCTAGGCAAAAGGTGCCATAACATGGCCTTCAACCCAGCCCTGCTCCTTTGTATAAGCCCAGCAAAATGACCTGGATCAGGCTAGTCATGTGCATAACGTTGACCAAACTATCAGAAACAGACTCCATGAGGGTGGCATAGAGTCTAGATATCCTTTACTCAGCATATTCATCAGATTTCACACATTTGCCTCAAACCACAAAGGTTTATATAAGCTTTGAATATTGCAAACATGCTACATCTGTTCACTAGTGAAGACACACCTTTGTCAATTTCCTCTGCATAACAGGGGCTCCCATCAGGTGAGTGCAGGTGATCAGAGCTGCAGGGACGGAGCGATGGGCTGGATTCACCACTCGAAGGAGCCTGTGTGTCTGTGTCACGTGTGTCCCCGCTGCTGCTGTAACGATGTGGAGGGAAGGGGGCACGGCGGCCATCTACCACATCCATTGTCTGCGAGGTCAGAATGCATAAGAGGTGGTGAGAAGCCAAGCGGTTACACACATGAATCCTAATATGAAGACAAACTCATAGCCTCAATCGTTTCCCCAACAACCTCAAAACCATATGGAAACTGCTGAAGCCACCCAATGCACCCACCTGCTAACTCCCTGAATGAAATAATTCTAGGTGAAAAGCACCAGCTAAAATGCCCTGAATCTAAAATTGGCTACAACTTAAAAAGGCCTCTGGTGTATTTGTCTGGGTGTTTAAAGGGCAATTGGAGAAGCAAACACCACACCAGATGGTAGTGCTTGACAGCAGATGAACAGTGTGATGTGCAGAGCGTTCTGCTTTGGCACAGCTGATTCAAAAGGGAGACCAGGAACAAAAAAAAATGCTCTGTGCTCAGCAGGCTGTAAATCTGTAGTGTGTGTGTGTGAGACCTTCTAAGAGTAGAGCTTTACAGACCTGCCAAAGTTTACTAGCCTGCACCAGACGAGATTTAAGGCCTCCTTTCCTATGAGCGATTTATTTCAGAGTGAGTGAGAATGTGTGTGTCTGGCTGTATGGTGCTGAAGTGACTTTACAAGCCTGTGCACGTGTAATGAATTTTAAGCATAGCCTAAAAGTTGTTTAAATCACAGGTATACAATAGTCGTGCATACAAAGTCTGCCTTTGCATTTGGTGCATTCCTTACATGGTCAACGTTTATTTATCTGGTTTAAGATTAAATTCTAGAGCTCATCTTTGCAATTATGACTTAAAACATGTTAAAATTGTATCTAAATATTGTGTTTACACAGTGACTGCTTGTTATATGTAATCGAGCAGGGTTTGCATGATGCATAAAAAATGTACTCTATGCAAATTAATTTATTATAATGTAAACACAAAGGTTATTTTATGTTAAACAGTAACACCGAATATAAACTACATGAACAACACTGACTCACAATGACCCTTGTAAAAGTGTGATGCAAGTGTATAGGAGTTGGAGTTTACAGGGCTGGTGTGACGCAGGAGTCTGAGCACAGCTTATGTTTGATCATGAGCTGTTAAAACATCTCATGATCAACATCTCACACGTACATGCTGGTAAAGTCACCTGCACTCACTGATTAAAAGACATCTCAATTACTGTAGGACAAACAAACAGTTTTCAGTTGTGAGCCGTTTCTGTGATGATAAAGATAAGTTCTTTATACCACAATAGTATTTACTTGGCATGTTCATGGTGATTAATTTACTTGTTGCTTAAACTGGAGAGAAAAAAAACAATCTGAGAACTCTCTAAAACAGATAAAAATGAGCTCAATTAAATGCTGTACATATAAATATTGCATGTGTATTAAGAGCCATGTGAATCTGTTAATCACTTTTGTATCCTTAATGTCTCTGAAATATAGGGCACTAGACAACGTACACACCTGCTGTCAGATTGAGTTATGGAGTCTGAATTAAATTTTTTAATAATTGAGCTGTTTTAATAAAAACTGCGCTGTGCTTTTTATTATTTTCATGTAAAATGACGCCACAGAAGTGAACTTCGAGGTGACAGCTGATGTCAAATCTCTAATACAGTTTAGCTGACTTCTTTACACGACTACAAATCTCACCGAATGTTATATCAGAAGCAGAGCGAGTAGTTGGCATGGGGCCTTTTATTGTGAAAATTAACTAGATTCCTGTCCCCTCCAAATCGTCTCTGTGCAGCTTGATGCAGCTTCCATAAAAACTAAATCTAGCACTATATTATCTCTGTGGAGCAAAGGGACACTTCTGGGACATTTCTAAAATACTATGGTGCGTCTGATGAAACTGCAAGCATTGTCCTGTGAGGGTGCAATAAGTGCCAGCACCCACATCAGAGCTGGAACCCAAAGCAGCCACACCAAGTGTATTTCCAGGGTTACCCACATAGACTTCGCTTTAGATATAATAAAGGCCACCGCAGTACACGAGTGCAATCGTCTCACTGGTAAACAATACCATCAGTTTGAAAGTTCACTTGCAATTGAACCACTAGACTCAACCCTTCCCGTCTTGTGTCTCCCCATCTGCAGGTAGACCAGGCTGCTGTGATGTGATGACTATCAATATCATTAAGCTGACAATATTTTCACGGACCAGCCATTAAGGTGTCGCAGATAAATACAACAAAATAAAACTGGACAAAACTGTGGTATTTTGTAAATATAATAATAATAATAATAATAATAATAATAATAATAATAATAATAATAATAATAATAATAATAAACACAAATTCACAGTGTAATTGTGTAACTTTATTAGCAGCGTCCTCCTGAAATGCGCCAACAACATTGAGAGTAACGTCCTCCTCTCTGCCCCTTAATACTCTCTGGGCGCTATGGTAACGCGTAAATATTTCTTTCAGAATAAGACACACAAATACAACACGGGAAAAGACCCAGGGAAACCAAGTTAACGATAAAAACCCTGAAAACCATAAATTTCACACCCGAGCCTCAACTCTTGCAGCCCGGTACCGGTCCAGTAGAGCTGTAGAGCAAAACAAGGACTACAGTCAGCAGCTGCGTTCCAGTATGGTTAGGTTAGAGTCTATGCGTGGGATGATGGAAAGACAGGAGATTACACTGCTTAGTCATTTATAAGTCAAGAAGTTTACAATTTAAATATGTGCAAAGAAGCACCTTATAAACACAGCCCAGCCCACTTTTTAGCCCACTGGAATGCTTCATTTTAAAGTCTGTATGGCATTAATCTGACATTTTATCCAGCTGGTGAATGATAAGATTTCACAGCATCTGCAGGTATGCAGTTCAACAAGCGCTCCAAATCATGTTGAAACATAGCTTGACCCATCGCAGGTATGGGCACACACCCTACCTGTATCCCCTGCTCCAAGTCCTCTCTGATAAACACATTTTCTAGCTCATGGTTGATGCCCTCCACACTGCTCGGCACTCTGCATATGAGGGATTTTATCACAGGCATTGTGGTCGAAGTTGAAGTTGCCTTATACTGAAATGAGAAAAAAAAAAAAAAAGACAAAAAAGGAGAAAACGTGAACATTATGTACATGTCAAAAAAAAGAAGAAGAAAAAAAAGCTTTGTATACTAAAACACTTCACTTGTCACATATCAAACTGAATTTGTCTTGGCGTTGTGGGTGTAGACATTCAGTTTGTAGTTTACATTTAAACATATCATGGTTTATGGAAATGTTCCTACAGCAGTTGCAATGCTGAGCATCTGTTAATGAATGAACTGCAGCCAGTGGAGAAAGGGACATGCCCAGACACAGCTCTCCTCTGCTGTCTCCCTTTTACTTTTGATACAACTGGTCACAGAGGAGATTCATTAACTAGGCCTCCTCAGTAAGAGTCAGAGCAACATTGATCATAAAGGTATCATTAAGATGAAACATTGCCTTCACAAAGTCTAAATCTTTCTCAAATCATTTTAATCAATACCTACTCCCTAAAACAGTTCGCCTGCACCCAAAATTCTAACTTCATAATGGTCATTTTATACATTACTTTAAGTTGACATACAACCAAGTTAATCATTTAATCCTGTTAACCGACTAATGTAGAAAACAACCTTGCTCTTTTTCCTATCTTTGACAGTTGAAATTCAGGTTGGTCTGCCTCATTTGTGTGTTTTTTTCCCTCAGCTGCTAAGCTGCCTTATCATATCGCTGCTGTCAGCCTAAAATCTTGCACCACATGTGTGGGGTTAGTTAATGTTTTCACCTGAAAACAACAACCCACATAGTCAAAGCATGAGTACTGACAAGCGTAGCTCACCTGTGGCTGGCATGCAGTGCCATGCTGTGCCTGCTGTGGGAGCTGCAGCGAGCTTTGCTCCCTGTCTTTGCTCTGCCGGTTGACCTGTTTGCCACGCTGCAGCTGTAGCCTCAGTTTAGCAATCTGCTGGAAAAAAAAGCACAAGCACTTCAGTGAACGACAGCTCACAATGGGAGCCGTGAAGGCATGCGAATACATGAGTTAACCATTCCCATGAGTGAACTGAATGAGGTCAGGAGGTGAAAAGCACATTTCCTCTGATGTACTTCACTGTCAGCAGAGAGATAATACTGTGATTAATTTAAGTTATTCCGCAACTGTGAGAACACAATCTTTGCCAAATTACAGGAAAACCATCTTTGACTCCAACTGATTTCAAGATGCCTGGGAGGAGTTATATTCACTGAAATATATGCAGTGTACAGCCATAACAAGTAGAGATGTCAGTGATTAGGTGACTACTCAAAGGTTTCTTCTAACACAGGCTTTAGACATTTCTCAGTAAGACGAATTCAAAACAAAGTGGTGTAGACACTGAAGTCACGGGACTGTGGTATAGTTCTTTTTCCCCCTAATATTAGCGTTTTAATTCTGGTGTTTACACTTACACGATTGTGTTTACACTTCAAGATCATAAAAGTGGCACAGTTTGTGAAGATTACCTTGCTTACTTTTGATTTGTCTGTGACAATCTCAAAAACTATGAAAAAAAACCTTGATCTTCAATCCCAAAGGGAACCATTCATGGTCCTAACTTTTGGGCTGGGCTCCAAAGAACTCAGGTGCTATACAGCCTGAACTGCTGATACTACCACTGCTAACATTAGCCACACTCAGCAAACTGATCTGGCATTGTGTGTGCGCAACGTTACACCACAACACTTTAACAATACCATTTAGTTGTCAAAGAATGTGATTAACAGTTTAAATGTCTCTTCAATATACAGAAAATATTTGAACTGTGGTTTTATAACTGCTCTTTAACAGACAGACAATATTTGCACAGACATTGTTTACTCTTGTCCATTAAAGCGTGCTTAATTTTACTATTTTCTAACTTCAGTGGATTTAGTCTGATGTTTTTTCTCGTGTTTAGTCAACCATTAAATTAGTTGGGCATATTCCTGCCAGCCAAGTCAGTCTTCATGAGTTGTACGGTTGCAGATCAGTATACTGCATAACACCAGGCATGCAAGTCTGATAATGAGACAAATTTAGTCAATGGGTGTTTCTACATCTGGTCCAGTATCAGCCTAAAAACAGAATACCCATTGTGAGATGCAGTTGTGCTATGCAGACAAAGGTGTGGTCTTCAGTGCTGATCTTGTAATCCTGGCAACACAGTCAACAAAGAGACTTGCTCTTCTCATAGATGTCCTCCCACATATGTAATCGCAGAGGTTCGAGCACTGGAAAGCAGTTCACTACATTCACTTAGTGACTGTAGCACATGATAATGACAAGTCCAGACGATCCTGATGTAATCTCAGTGGATGTGAAAGAGGGTTTTCCTGGCTGTACTATCCCATTGACTGTACAGGCCAAGGCAAAGGGATTGTTTGTAAAAAGACGAGCACTAAACTTATCTTGCGCTCTGGTTTCACTCTGAAGAAACAACAAAATCTGCAAAGATGCATCAGATTTCAGAATTTGCCATCAGATAGAAATGCTGTAAGCTCATAGCAGAGAAACAGATTTTATCAAACTCTTGTGGCACTTATAAAAGTTTCTTTAACACCTGTTAAGAGTGCAATAGTGCAACACGAACACCACTTGTTGACAGTAAATAACAGTCAAATTAGAAGTGTGAACATTCAGACTTCTGAAATAAACCAGTCTTGTTCTTGTTAGATCACATGCTATGAAGAAAAAAGTAAAGCCTGTTATTTAACAGGACATCTCAGTACTGACCAATGAACCACAGTAGTAGTGTGGTGTGGAATTACAAAACACATGTCTGAGCTTTATGAAAGTTGGAATGACACCAACCTTAACCTTTCAAACTGTGGATAACGTCTTCGGTCAAGATTGTTAAAAAAAAAAAAAAAAAAAAAACCCAACACATCTGTGTGCCATTAATATTTTGGAACTACTTTTGGACTGGAAACAGAAACTATGAGTGTCCATTATGCTCATATTTTCTGTTATGCTCAACAGAAAATATGTTCTGCTCAATATAACATCTTCAGTGCCTCAGCTACCCCGACTTAGGTTGTACATACCCAAAAAGAAACTATATGGGTGTTTCACCCTTGAGAGGAGCTCCTGCACCATCTCTCAAAAACAAGAGGCCATAATGAGATGCAAAGGACACAGCTGAGTGAGGAACAGGGGGAGAAAGAGGATAAATTTAGACTGTGGTCTGAAGAGCTGGAGACCTTATAATGCCGTGTGGTCGCTTGGTTGGCCACCATGCCTGGCAGACAGAAAGGAGTGGAAACCAACCTTAAGGAGGATAATATTTAGTCTGACCACAGACCCTGACAAATAAAACACACTTTAAAATGATATGAACCTCAAAAACATTCTTTCTTCTTGCTGAGTTAATGTATTCAGCTAGCCTGGGTGGATAGGACATTTTGAATTAAGGTTAAAATGGACCCATTACGCTCATTTCCAGCTTCATATTCTTATTTTTGGACTCTAGAGTAGCTTTGCGTGATTCACATTTTAAGCTAGTGGTCATTTATCTTATGCTAGGTCTTGGTGCAGCCCCTGGGATGATCCACTATCTGAAACAAACAATTTAAAGTTTCCTTCACCCTCCTTTTAAGAAAACTCTTCTGATTGGTTGTCCCTTGCAAACACAATCTCAACAATCTGAACAGATAAAATAGTGGATGCTCATAACAAACACTTGAGAACCTGACAGTAAGAAAGAAAAACACAACAGGCAAAACTACCTCTTTGAGATGGTCTGCGCTGCCCCAGGAGGCTGACCGCTGGTGAGGACTTCCCTGTTCTGCTCCATCATCGATCCAGAGACCCGGAGTCTGAAACATAGATATATACATGCTGACACAAACTCAAACGTTACATAACTCATCATTTCCTCAAAACATAAATACATTTGCTAGTGATATGCATTTCAAATGTACCGTAACCTCCTGATAGCATGCCTTATATTACACAGGCACGGAAAGTCCAATGTTGTGCGCAGCTGTACTGCAAAAGAGCATGGGTATGTGCAGAGGGTATCCATCCATACAAAAAAAGTTTTATTTAAGACAAAAATGTGCTTCTTCTCAATAATCTCAATTTTCTAATTTGAAACACCTTCGACACAGGTTTGATGTGTAAGCATTTCCAGGCACTGGCTTTAACTACAAGATTGTTTATATATGTGTTAAGGTCAACAGATCCATTTTTTTCCAGTTATCCAATTCCAGGTCATGGAACGTCTGGCATAGTCTCCAGACCTCCCAACACCCTGAATAGGAGAATAGGAAGATGCAGGTTTAACGCCAAATGGATTGAGCAGAGGCTAAAGAGTGGGCTGGCTAGCAAGGCAAGGCCTTGTTCTTAAATCAACATCTTCAGGGTTTCAAACAATGTTCTATAACTGCTTAAGTACTGAATATTTTTGTATTTATATGCATCTAATAAATTCTTGATATAACGACCTGCAGACCATCTGATTATGTGTCAGTGCATGAAATATGCAGCTGAATTGTTAGATTAACCAAACAATAGATTGTTATTTATATTACTTAAATGTACATTAAACTGCTACAAATGATATATGTGCACAAAGACATTCACATATACAGAATACATACTTTCACCAAACTGCACTTATATATATGCACACACACAAGATTCAAATGCTCATGCAGGAGAGGTAAGGAAATACGAGCTCACACGAAGAGCTCTCTTAAAACCTCAAACACAATGATTAGGTAATAAATCCCCTCATTGTGGAGTCACTCAGGATATGTGCAACAACAAAATAAATAAATAAATGAATAAATAACTTTTAAAAAAGTCAAATGTTTAGATAAGCAGTTGAGAAAGATGCTTGCTAAAAGCAGTAATGATTGCCATGTGCTTAAAATTAAAGTTGAAAATCTGGAATCAATGAAAGTCAGCAAAACAGTCATGAGATATCATCCCTGAGGAAACTGTTATATTCAAAAGGCAAAACTAAAGCCATAGCATGTTTGACTGCTTCCATTACTAAGTTGACTTAAGGTAAATACTCTAAATCAGTGGCAGGGGACAAAATTCACTTTATTACTTGCAGACTACAGCAACACAGAATACAAGATGCTTAATTCTAGTCCAAAAACCAGAAACCTACCAAAGACAACGTTGTCGGCAACAAAAGCATTTACACGGTTTCCACATACTCACATTTAGTTGTGAAAAAGTTTCTTGGCTCATGTAAAATACAGATTTGCTACAGCTGTGCTGTACAATGCCCGGCCTATACCAGATCAATGAGTCTACAGAGAAGTTTTGTATCATCAGTAAACAATTTTTTTTTTGTAAACGTATACAAAACATTCCCTACAGGAGAGCACACAAGCATTTCTGTGTCATTGAACAAGTCTTTCAGATATGTTTAGCGGAAACAAGAAAACAGTTAAGTTATGCAAATTAATGCAAAAACAGAAACAGACTGAGGATGTTTTATATGGCTGTTTGAAACCACATACTTCCCCCTGATTATGCATATCAACACAGCCTCTGGTCCTCAAACAGCTGATGTTTTATCGACAGCACAGTGGTACGAAGCAACTTAAATGTCAGTGTCTTCACACTGCCTTATGTTTGACCCCACATAAACAGAAAACCCTCTATGGCTTTTCCAACTAACGCACAAGCCTTGCCCTATGATATGGAATATCACACTGTGAATAATGAGGAACACCCGTGAAGTCGTTTGCGCTGGCTCGCTGGTGCCGGTTGCCTGAGAAAAGGACAGCGGATTAAATGAGCACTTGTGCTCTCATAAAAGGGACCACTGTGCTTGGCAGATGTGTAGCTAGCCTTTAGCATTAACATTTTGTGCATGGGCTATGGAATCGCTTGTGCCGTTTGATGCCTCTGCCAAACACTGAGGGACTTGATGCTGCAGCGTAATCTGTTCATGCAGAATGCAGATTGGTTAGAAAGGGCACAGAGACTGTGTGGCGCTTTGGACTCAAGGAAAAACTAAGTTCTCACAGATGTTATGTGACGTCAAGGAGGACCTGTAGCTTATGAAATCCGCAATGCTTTTATTGGCACTTCAAGGTATAGTCTCATGGGAATGATAATTAGTTTGCATTTTTCATTAGTTATACTTATTCATTAGTTATAATGCACAGTTTGGTGTTAATTTTTATTACTTCAGTTATGGTCATTTAAACAGTATCAAAGGAAAACATGCTGGCAGGCTGAAAAACTGAATGCCCTTGTCAGGACAGGGAGATATTTCATGTTCCTTAATCTTCTTGAGGCTTAAATCACCTTCATTCTGATTTGTGTTGAACAGGGGTGGCAACACAGTGCTGCAACCACAGCAACCTTCAGTACAGGAAAAACAGCTTGCAGTAAAAATGATGACACTGAGGTGAGAAGTTGGCCTGAAGCTAGAGCCCTCATTGTTGAGCAAATGTTTAAATGTTGGCTAACAAACAAATGTAAGCGAGTTCACAAGTTCAACACTGTTTTCAACATAAGAGGCCTTCACAATGATTATGATTATTATTTTTTTGTTAATCATAAAGAAAGCTTATTACCGGTCAGTGGGCTAAAAGATGACACAGTGAGGTCACAATATCATCATTGTTTGACATCTTAATTTGCAATTTAACTTCCCCAGGGAAATCATAAGATATGGCAGTTACAAAAACCACAGGCTGCCTCTCTTTATTGACTCTGTTCCTCTCAAACAATGTGTTAACAAGAATACCCACCTTTATTTACCTCAGAGAGCCTTTTATCGTTTCAGCTCCGACTTCCAAGCCTGAGCTGTGTGCCAGGTGTGGTGCCTGATAATGTAATGCTCTACAGATAAAACCCAACTGTTACTGCAGCCTGCAGCTCGCTTCCTATTGTGAATCCCACCCAAAGGGTTACACGCAGGCAACATCCTCAAGAATCCAGCTCTGTTCCAAAGCAGGAAATAATGACTGGGCTTCAATAGAATCACGGTGGAATTTGTGCTGTTTTGTTTAGATTACATGCCGAGACATGCGAGCAAAGTGCCGCTGCTATAATTTGGTACATTTTAGAGATGCAGAGACCATGTTCTCTGACTGGGCGAGTTGACTTCATGAGTCAGTAAATCAAAATCACTACAAGAGACATCAGTTTACATTAAACGTCTAGGAGGCAAACACGGAAAAAAGTTACTGATTAAAATGTGGCATGAGATAACATCCAATAAAGCACTCTAGCACATGTTTCTGTCGAAAAGCCTTTGTACACCAAGGCAGAAGTTGGATGCATGTTAACATTAAGCCACCTCAAAGCACGAGAAACAGCATTTCTTTTAACGGTCCTTTGAGGCTTGCTCCCAAAGTGAGCCAATCCCATTAGGGAGTGAGATTTCAAGCAAAAATACCATTTAATTTTCACCAGTTTCTACAGAACTGTAATTCAATGCTAGCTTTAACTGGTGGAGTCTGTGGTGGAACTTGTTTTCTTCTACAGAGAGCTTCAACAGCTTTTGTATTTGGCTTTGGTCATTTTCTAATTACAGAGTAGAAACTGTGCGACTAAGGTTTAACAAAACAACAACCAGTCACAAAAAGTAAATTCATCGACACTCGTTCTGGCAGAGAGCGCATCGGGTGGTAGCAGCGCATTATAGCCTGTTACTGGTAAACACAAGGGAAAGTATTTTTTTCTGTCAAAATGTATAACTGAATGATTAATCGACTATTTGAAGATAATGCACATTCCTAATAATCAGACCGTTAAAAACTCTCTACAAAACAAATAGTTTTGCCGCTATGGGTAGTTTTGTTTTTCATAACTTCAGGATGCTTCCTCCCGTATTTATTGTGTTGGTATGTTTTTCAGTTTTGATTAATTAAATTGTAGTTTTATTAGTCTGTTACTTATCACTAAATAGAAGATGTATGTGTGTGTGTTGCACCTTCACACTTTATGGATGCTGATTGCTAACCAAGTTTGTTAGCCTTAGTTTATAACTTAGCATCCACGCTCCACCCAAATATGGTTACATCAAAAAACAAAATGGCAGATGCAAAACGCCAGCGGGTGACATCACAATGGCTACGTCCATGTCTACCATGTACATGTGAAGTCTCAGCCAAAGAAAGAAGCTAAAATTCATATGAAGCTGTTAAAGATGTCCTCTGGGGTGATTCACAGGGATATGAAAATACCACAACAGCTTGTGTTGTACATTTTCAATTTCACATAATGCTAATGAGTCTTTTCCTGTCACGTAGGCCCAGAATGTGCACACATATCAGCGGTCAGCTGGTCATCGGCTCCTGCACTGTGTGCAAAGTGCAACTTTTAATAGAAGACATGAGGCAACACAAAGTGATCAGTTTTGTCTTTATGCTAGTTCATTGAGGTTGCCTTGGTGTGTCAGGATCCTAATCTTCATACAGACATTCTCTGTGTTCTGTAACCACAGGGCCTAGAGCGCGCAGCCCTGTCCCGGAACAGTGATTAGCATATGTATGGGCCCTCTGCTCCTAAACTCCCACACAAAAGGCAGGCGGGCCGTGTAGCCACGAGGGCCAGGTGGTAAGCAGTGGGATTTCTCCTCGCTTCGGTCATAGCCTGGGGGACAGGTGCAAACAACTTCACCTCCATGCAGGGCTGAATTACAGCTCAAAGGAGAGGCTGACTTGAACTTGTGCAATGCACAACAAAAGAGTCTGTGGATCCTTTGTGTGCTGCTTGCTTCTGTTGTTGTCTCATAAAAAGAGCTGGGGCCAGGCACAACTTGTTAACAGGAAGTGGTCTATGACTATCCTTCGGGGATGGTTGTGCATTTAAGAATTTGAAAACATCTAAAATGTTTTCCATTTTTTCCACAGCTTCTAAAGACATAAATCTTAAATTGGATTTTTATTTTAGCCTACTTCAATCAGATTTTTACAGGTAAATATGGTTAAGACCAAGGCAAACATCACAGAGTGCTTAAAAACCCCCACTAAGTCTAAAAGATGGGTCCATTTATTAACATTAGTCAAGATCCAATCACTATCAAATCGACTTTCCATTCTTGCCCAGTCTGTCCAGAATGCACAGGAACCCTGTAATTAGAGATGTTTACTTTGCACACAGCCGGCTCAAGAAACTTCGTAGGACCCACTCACCACTTCCTCAGCCTACACACAAAGAAATGCAAGGAGAATGAGGGGTTAAAGGGATGAAGCCCATGTAAATGAGCCTCGGCGGTCTTCATTCAGACACATGAAAGGCTTCTGTTAGCACAGAGGAGAGCAGCCCTTGTCATGATCATACATATTCAATATTCTTTCATAACAGAAACCCTCCCCCTACAAAAAAAGGCTCTTTGAGTGAAACTACATTTAACACTGAGTCACATGGCAAGATTAGTAGCTGATTATGTGTGGGCAGTTATCCAGGAATACTGTGGTCAGATTCAATGTGGAATCCATACATATGCCTTATGAAGTGTTATAATGCATTAAAATGTTGTGCTTTCGGGGAATTTCAGACTATTCAGACAACTCTGTTAGGCCTACACTGGCAGCCGACTCCAGACTTCAACCACCAGATTAATATAACAAAAGTATTTCGCCAGCACCAAGCACTATGACAGAAACTATGAAAGAAACCAAAAAATAGTTTTGGTACTCATGCCTGCAATTATTTGCTGGGAAAAATCATTAATTTGAAAAGCCCTCCTGGTCTCATGGTTGACAAAGTGGCCTTAAAATAAGATTATAATATTTTATGTCTTTATTTTCCAGTCAACTGTAAAAATAACTTTAAATGGCCATAAACCACACTCATTTAGACAGATATTATTGGGGCAAGTAATCATTGTGCATCTCCACTTAAATGCAGTATTTTGACTGAACTTTTCCAAACATTAAAGACTCTTTCACCACCTAATATTGCATGTGCACGCAAAATGTAACGCTGCAGAGGCTTAATACTGAGTTATGATGCATCAGTTAAAAAACTTCAGCTACTGATTTCCTTCTTATGTTGACTTCTTCTCTGCCTATAGTGATTTTTTTCCTCCATTGTATCCCCTATGGCTTGGAAGATGACTGCAAAGAGTCCAAAATTCCAGTGTAAATGGGATTGTGACGTAATCACAGTTGTTACAACAAATGCAGTGACCACATACAAAGCTGTCTTTGACATCCAACAACAGAAAAAGAGCTTCCTGAGCCTGAGCTTCAAACTCACAAGAATAACTTGTACATATGTCAAAATCTTTTGAAAAGTTGCCCATGTTTCATTTGAATAGCTACAACTGTAACAGCATATACAACAGAACATTAGAAAATGATGCAAATATTTCCTAAATCAAATAATGATTTATCGCAGAATTGATTTCCAAAGTTCAGGGAGTTACTTTGGGCACCTCCTTGTTTCCAGAGAAAACCGTGCAATACATTTTTAAAAGAAAAATGTCCAGAGAGACATCAACTACAACACCCAGAGTTAATTTTGGCAGAAGCTCTCCAATCACTAGGCTTAAAGGTTGATTAAATGCACGCCAGCATTGCGTAAAGGTTAAAGATTAGTGTTGAAAAGAGTTAGGTTGAGTCAACCCCTGCAGGCCTACAGTCAAGGTAGGATTTTCTGAACACCGTGTACCTGTGTGGCTTTGTCTTTCATGCAGGAAGGGTAGGGTCCATGGGAGTCCCGAGGCCACTGGCCAGTGAGGTATGGCCCTGTGATGGCGTCCAAGGAAGAAGCCCGTCGAATGGCACTCGAATTCCTCACCTGTAATTTGGATCTTTCTGCTGTAAAGTTAGAAAGAACAAAGAAACAGAATTAGGCACACACGCTGGCATCAGTGCAATACTGCCAAACACCCTGAGGCATCTTTTGACTCTTCCTTGCTGAGTGTGTTAATAAGTTTCCACTGAAATGATAACATTTTAGTGTAACAAATCACTTACTGCACAAATGCAACCAGGAACATGAAGCCATATTTTGAATGACAAACCAAACCCAGTAGTTACATTTTTATCTAGAAATAAAGGAACATGTAAATCGATGTCAGTTATAATCAAAACATACTGCTTTGATTATAAAAAAGCAAAATCAAAACAACAAGCAATGTAATAAAACATGGCTTCAACTAACCAAATGAGTTTGTGTACCAATATCTTCTAGTTTTGAAAGTATGGACAGTGTGATGTGTTACAGCAGAGCAAAGAGCAGGCTTGCGACCTGAGGCAAATGTAAATGGCTGAGCAGCAGTATCTGACATTATGAGAATAATCTGCTATGAGCTGGAGCAGTTAAGCACACGCCACCCACATAAGAACTCATAAACAACCACAATGCACATCAATACTGCCTGCATCCACTCTGCATTCCTGCAGTGCCACACAGTTAAAAACAAAAAAAACATGTAAAGATATTAGCTCGAGTGTGCTTAGAGACTGCGTTACATTTATTAGCCTCAATTATACTTGTAGTAATTTCTAAAAAAGCAAGTGTACGTTCTTTCATTCCCATATCAAAGGCAGAGTAAAGGAACAGAACGATGAGCAGGAAATATGCTTGTTTACTTTATTCCTTGCCTGAGCAGGCTAGGGCAAGGGCCTTTCCAACAGACACACAGACTAAACTATCTCCATGAGGCACCTCTCTCCTACTAGAACTACACAGCCGTTCATTGTTGCTCTTTGTTCGCAGAATACACAGGCCTACACACCCAAAGGTATTGCCTAAGTAAGCTTACTGGGCTACAGTAAAAATTCCCTGAAGCATTCTAGACAAAGGAAGCAGGCTAAATTTCTATCAATATTGATATAGTCCAAGCCAGTGCTCTCAAAACTGGGATTGTAGTTATTTTCCATCATCTCCCCACTTGCCAGACTAGAATAATCTCCCGATGAGAAAAAAGAAACAGTATGAAAGAAGCCAAGACATCAAAGCAGTCTATCTGCTGATTCTTTCATGGGTAAAGTAAGTGTATGTCAAATTAAAGAAATATTTTCAGGTTGAATTTTAATAAGAACTTCCCTTCGCAGTTCAGACAGCAAGCTGTGATGAAGTCTTTGCATTTCCAGGATGGTGAATTGTTAGCTGTAAGGCAAATGTAATAACAAACACGTAGTTCTCTTTTGCAAAGTATAGGAGAACTGTTCGCCCCAGATTTGCACAGGGATGCGCGAGACTGGTTGAAGAGAAAATTTGGTTAATTTAGTATGATCTACAATTCTACTCCTTTAGCGTGACAATTGGCAGGTTTTCTAGGTCATATGATAGCAAATTGAAAGTGTTTGGGTTTTAGACAACTCAAGACCTTCTCAGGCAAGTGCATTTTAAGAATAAATCAGTAAGTTTTCCTATTGGTACCAGGCTTAAAAAGAGACAGACTCGGTTTCTTAGACATGGTTTAAGCCTAGTCCTAGTTTAGAAACCCTTGTAATGGGACACTTAGGCTTAATCCAAGTTAATATGGCAAATCTACTGAAAGTGCCAACATGTATCAAAAGTGAAAATACAATGACTTTACCATGGTGTTAATTTTTAAACTGACATCAATTAAGTCAAAGTATTTAGTTCAGTTTGAAAAGCAAAATGCGCGCCGAGTTTTCCTTTTTAGATAATTTTTTAATCATTTTGAGGCACCAGCTAAAATCTTATTCTCAACTTGCACGTTGATAACAAGGATAATGGATAACCTTGTACTGGACATAAGGACATAAGCATAGGGGGGGGATTTTTATTTGTTTTGAGTTTTTTTTTTTTTTTTAAGACATAAGATACAACCAGTTAATTAGTTAATGCAGTGCTGCTCAATTATGGCAAAAATAATCCCAAATACTTGGCAAATATAAAGTATCTATATGCTGCAATAGCAGCACCTTTATGTAACACAATTATAAGTAGATGAGAGAAAAAAAAATACACATTTAGCTAACAAATGTGTCTTTCACACAGAATATTTATTTTAAATGAACAGTAGAATTGATTTACCTGCCTGATTAAAGCAAACTGCTTTATGTTAAAAATAAATAAATAAATAAATAAAAAATAAATATAAAGCACCCTGGTGGAGAGTAAATCTGAGATTTCAGGGCGCAACAAAAAGTAAAGCGTAGGGTGCTGGAAGGCAAGACGACAGCGTCAATATTCACACGATACCAGAGATTTAGTTTCAATCATAATGAGGGGGAAAAAAAGCAAATAAAAATAATCACTTAACTGCACAGCCCTAAAATTTGAGATACGGTAAATATCATTTGTTTGTATTCTTTAACACTTGAAGATTTTGAATGGTCAGAGTTAAAGTTTTTAGTTTATTATATACACTTGTGTATTTAAAATGCAGCAGCATGGAGATCTACAGTACATTTATCATGTTCAGCTTCACACATTTTCACTTAGGAGTAAAAAAAAAATTTTTTTTTAAAGTGATTTGATTTTATATCTTGATATATCCACTGAAGTGAAAAAAAAAATTTGCGATAAAATTATTTTCCCCATATCACCCAGTCCTAATTCAACGTCCTGTTCCAAAAACATCACGGCTGTGATGATTTCATGTTCTGATTGTACTGCAGAAGCAAAAATTGTATAATTGTGTGCTAAAAATTCTCAAAGTGATGTGACATTTAAGACACATTGATCGGATGGCGGGGCAATCCTGAAATAATAATAATAAAAAAAACAAAACAAAATAAAACAAAACAACCCGCTGGATCAGGTGACAACGTTTCAGTCCAGCTAGCAGGGAAACTAATATATAATGGAGGACATTAAAAGCAAAGTGGCAGCAGTTTGGATGTTTTTTGTTTGTTTGTTTTTCTGGGGGGGTTTTGTTTTTTTTATTAATCTCGCCACACCAGCATGATAGTTTGGCTAAAAGGGCATTGGCCCAGTGTATTATTTTTGGAGAAGCCTAGTTACATTTATGATAACAGAACGTGTTGCTGTCTGGTCCATATCTGGTACTTATGTGTGAAGTTATGCACAAAAAAAAGAAATTAGCATGACTATATATGACCGCAGTATGCAGTAGGTGCTTATTTAAATGAAACTTCTGCAAATACAAATTTGGTGAATAACACCAACACATTTTTTTTTTTCACAATTTTTCTAAATAAAGTAAATTTATATTGTTAAATATATGCATCACATTGTACTTTACAAAGCTAGAAAATATTTAACACAATATTTAAGATGAACCTTATGTTATCCTACATAAAAGAATGTTTCTCACTGTAAGGAAGAGAGGGGAACCAGAGGTTATTAATTTAACACCAGTATCTGATCATTACAAAAGCCAAGGTATCTATATCCTAACTTAAAAAGGGGGCGGGTCAGACAATTTTGAAATTTAGCATTTGAGCATGCACTGCCATTTCACACAAAATAAATGAATAGATGATAAAATTAATTGTGATTGACATCCGAGTTTGTAACTGTGTGTCTTTGCAGGCTGAGAAATTGCTTGTTAGCACAAAAAAACAGTAAAATAAATTCGTATACATTAATATAATATAAACATTATTCACATCCGAGTCCAGTGGGTATCTTTTACAACAAGCTAGTATGAACAGGTTTGAATGCATCTCAGTGAATGAGGAACGTATGTGCTAACAAATCCCCCATTTATGTGTGTGGACTTAAGAATGAGCAACCTTTAGATCAAAGTTGAGGGTAAACTTCCAGGTGCTTCAAAATGTCACGTGCATAGAGATGAAAGTACAGGAAACACTGCAGTTGTGCTACAGTCCACTGATTCAGACCACATTCATTTTCACATTTGGTCCTACTCTGCAGTTTGAATAGCTGACAATGAAGCAGGGCCATTTCAGCACAGCTGGCACTTTGACTTTCATTGTGGGGACAGTGTGGTAAAAGATGATGTCATGTTGGTGAACCTAAAAGGTCATAAGGTGAAATATAATACTCTTAACTCTGTCCACCATCATCAGGCTAAGATCTAAATCATGTGAACCAAAGTCCATCACCACACCCGTGGCACTGTAAGCCACTTTGGACGGAGTTTTCCACCAAATGGCAAGCATTATGTCTATGAGTGGGTTCAAAGTACTACAGTGTATGAGAAATTATACACTGCACAGACTATTGCTGTAGTCAAATCACACTGGGCTGCAGCAATGAAAGATAAAGTGAACAATTTTTGCTCATATTGAGGGCTTTTCCTGGCTTAAAAGGGACCTTTGCATGGGGATGACTGTACGTGAAAGCCTGACTGGTCTGCAAAGCAAAAAGTCTGTTACCCAACTTAGCAGAAGTCTATGCATTCTGCACTTGGACATTGGATAAACAAAAAAACGTATTTTAGGTTTGAGTAAACTACCAAAAAGCGTGTTAAAATTTTGTATACATGCAAAAATTTTGATATATTAACAAAACAACAACAACAAAATAACAGCACAGTTAGGGATGGGTATTGATAAGATTTTCACGATTCCGATTCCATTTTCGATTCTGTTTAACGATTCGATTCTTTATCGATTCTCTTATCGATTCTTTTTAAAAAAGGAGAACACTAAGGTCGATTAGCTTAGAACTTTGTTTTATATCTTCTCTTTGAACAAGATAGAAAATTAGGAGTAACATGGCCTTACAAACCCAACAGTGAGATCTTAAGAGATCCACAGCCTACGGCTCTTCAATGGGGTGTCACGGGGTCCCCGGGAAAAATAATAAAATAAATATTCTTCTGTAGCAATAACAAAGTATAACATAAATTATTCTGTAGCAATTACACAAGAATATCCAGTAATGTCCCTGCCTACAATTAAACACATTCACTTACCGAAAATCGGGGGCATCTGCTGTGGCAAATGGGTGCAAGCCTTTTACCACAAACTTAGTCACTGCTCGGTGACATTCGTCTATCCTGGCCTGAAAGGAGACGCTAACGGTAGACTGCAGCGAGAACTGCCAGCATCTGAGCCAGCCAGACTCTGTCTGTCTCTCTCATCATGGTCACCTAAATGCAGCGCACAGTAATGGCAGGTTTTGTAATAAGGCAGATCGCGCTAACATAATATGCACTGTTAGTTGATTATTTACCTGCCGCATTAACGGTAGAGGACGTGCGAACGCTACCGCTGCTGCTGGGTTGAGATTCACGAGTCCGGAGCGGAATTAAAAACACGACATTCATTTAAGGTCATCGCGTGTTTTGTGAGCAAATGCTTTTGCATATTCGTAGTGTTTCCTCCCTTAAATGAAATATCTACTTTGCAAGTATTGCAAGTTGCCCTGTTGTCATCCGTTCTCGTAAAGTATGACCAAACTTTTGAGCGTTTGAGCCGCCATGTTTCCTGCTAGTGCTCCGCAACGTGGTGACGTCATTCGGGGCGACTGGAATCGATAAGGGAATCGTTTGCAAAAATGGCAAACAATTCCAAGGAATTGAAACAGTGGGAACCGGTTCTCAACAAGAACCGGTTTTCGATACCCATCCCTAAGCACAGTAGATATTGTGTTTGTAAATCGTGTTTTGCAGGCAAAGGTAAGCTTGTGTCAGAACGTGACAGTTCTGCAGTAGAATCTCTTTATTAACCTCGTGGAAAACTCAATTTAGTGCCACATGGCATCCACATTTACCCTAAGTATTCCTAACCAATAAATGCACTGTACTGGAAAACACCTGCAAACATTACCCCCCTTTAAAGAAGTACTTTCTGAAATGTGAAACTATAAGCAAAAGTGAAAGTCAAACTTAACCCAATCTCTTAAAATATTTATTTTTTAATTAAAGTTCCATTTTCAAAAACAGATGACTGGGATGTCTTATTGAGTCTACTGTGATTAGAATTTGCTGATCAGTGGAAATAAATATCACCTTCACATGGACAGTATTTTACACTTTTTTTTTTCCAAGAAAAAAAAAATCATCTCTAGGCCTAGAAACACTTTCTATACATTTTATATAGTAAGGCTGGCATTACCACAAAAATAATAATGATGCACTTTATTTCATAAAAACAAAACAAACAAAAACAAAAAACTGGAGTTCAAACCCATTCAGAGGGCAAACTGGACTCACTGGTGGACAGGGTCTGGCCTAGGCTGCATGCCCGACACCATGTTTTTACACTGTAGATCAAGAATTTCTATTGATATTTTATGTAACAGGGCTAAGAACTGGCTTATGATAAAGGACAAGGATATAAAGTGCAGCTTTAGAAGACGTGAGCTGTGAAAAAGAAATCAGACTATAAACTGCCAAAGCTTCAACACACCGACTCTGTCTTGTATAAGCAAGCAGTCAGGGAACAAAATCTAGACTTTCAAGATCACTGCAGACTACATGTAATGATTGTAGACAATCTCGCAATCTTGCTGTTTTAAATGGGGGGGGGGGGGGGGGGGGGGTAATCACAATAATGCGAACAACATTTATTAACCCTTGGCCCATACTTTTCACGGACAACACTAATAACTGTATTTTTCAAATTAAATTACACCACTGACCAGCATGCCGGGTAATGCTAGCTAACAATCTGCTGGGAGGGAATCTGTTGTTGGTTTGGGGATCCGTGAACACAGATGGACGCTGAAGAAACGACAGCAACAAGACTAATTTTGCGTCATTTCTGGCCATGCTGCCTCTGTGCCAGATTTGCCCTGGAGGTGAGGTTTAGGTTGCCCCACCCACCCACAATTACAGTGAACCAGGTAGGACAAAGACAAGAGTACTCAAGGCTGACAGTCGTTTTGCATGACGACAATACAATTTGTGTCACCAAAAATTGTAATTTGTCCAAATAGATTTTATCATGAAGCTGAACTTCTTAGTGCGTATATGGGAAAGTTCAGCTAGATGTTAATTGTGACATGACCCATTAATCTGTGAATTTCTCTAGTTCATGTTGAGTGTTTTCACCTTTGTTATCCTGGTGTTTAGAAACCTGGTGAAAATAGTCAGGGGGTGTATATGACTGTGACACTACTCGCACAAAGCCTCGTCAACACAAGTTGTTATCCAGTGAGGACATCCTGGATAATCCTCTGACACTTAACCAAAATTTGCTAAAAAAAATACTTAATGCTTGATTCATTGTGATCTGAAACAGGTGGCTGAGCCCATAAACTCATCAGGAAAGTATTTACTGGGGTCAGGAAGGAGAGCAGTTTTTCCATAGACATTTATAGAAGCGCAAGTCTATTTGGAACCACAGTTACTGCCCCCTGGAGGTCGTTAAAAGAATGCAGATATATCTATGGTCAGTGTAAAATACTGCATTGGTGAAGCATTTCTAACGTAACAGGGAAATTCTGCATACTTGTCACTAATGAGGTAGGTCACACAACTTCAACATTAATGCACAATTCCGCTAGAGCTACTTCACAAGGAATGTGCTACTGTGCTCAGAGCTCATAGCCCTTTTTACTCTTCAAGTGTAACTCATCAGATCCTTCTCTAGGCAGAACATTAGACCACAGAGAAGCGGCTATATCAGAGCCAAAATTTGTTTTACACATTTTTTAAAAAATAAGTACACCAGTAATTGGGGTTAAAAGAAAAAAGCTGCATATGGGACCTGACAATCAGCCAATGCCCAGAAGAAACTTTGCCTGACACAAAAAATGATTTGACTCATGAATAATGGGCTGATTAACTTCATTCATTTCAATCTGTCTGCTTGACAGTTTACAATCATAAATGCCTGTGTTTTACTTACTTTTGTAAGTGAAATAAAAGTGACAGGCATCTTTGTGTCATATCTTTATTTTAATGATCAATAACTTATTCTGGCAATCTTATCGGTTACTTGTTTCAGTTGTTTTTTCACCTTTAAATTTATCTATATGCGACATTTTTCACTTCCGGGAACCATGAGACCACTTGCTGATGTGGCCCATAGTACTTGTCATCTGACGCCTCTCAGGCGTGTTTGTACTGTGGGGTCACATCCATGAACGAGGGTCAAGCCTCCATCATCATCACCACTGACATGGGACACTAGTCTGGGTTAGAGGTTGACTCTCTCAGAGGACCGAGGTATGCATGGCATGCCAACAGAGCAGGGGATCAACACCAACTCAGGTGAAATTCACCATGCTTGGTAAAGCTGCCCACTCAGTTGTTATTGAAGAGACTTAGTTTCCTGCCTTGCATGCTACACTAGTCAAGGCTGGAGGTCATCTCATTCAAAGAACTGAGGAATGTGAAGCATGTCACAAACATTAAATTCCACACACTACTCCATAATAACGATCGTGCTGCATTGAGAAAAGAGGGCACCCATTATGTTAAAGGTAAGAGGGAAAATCTATTAGAATTTGACAAATGGAAGTAACACTGCCCCAGCTGCTGAGGCAGGAGTAGTCACTTAGGTTAACCAAAGCAGAATGAGCCTGTTTTGCCTCAATATACAGGAAAAGCAGGCCTTTCTTATCACAAAGTGTTTCAAACACTAGCTTGACAGAGCGTGGTTAGGAGTGTGTTTTCTACAAAAACACGGGGGCTACAGAAAAAGTAGTATTCTTTCAGCAAAAAAGAAAAAGTGCACTGCTGGCCTGTGAAAGCATACTGCTACAGAAAACCGGCCACAGGGTCAATATTTGGCAGGAGAAGCAGCCACTTAAATAAGGTTTAGTCAGTGAAGCACTGGGAGCTGCCTAAACTCTCATATGCTCCTTCACTATATCTCCATATCTCTTCCAAAGATCAGCTGGGCATGACATGAAACAACATAAGGCCAGGCTCTGCTATCCATGTGCAAGGCAGCATGGTGAGGTTTAGCATATGTTCAGAGTACATGCATCTATGTATGGAGTGAGTCAGTCTAAGCAACACCTGACCATTTCTCTCGCGTGGCTTCTCCTGGGAGTGACGTGGCCGCTGTTATAACTAAAATCAGGTCTTTCTGCCAATTCTCTCCTTTCAAAAGAGCAAATAAAATAAAGGTGCCAGTATTTCACTCCAGCCTCTTTGTGACTGCATAACTGCACTTAAAGATAGGCTTAATAGTTAATGCATAAACCTCCTTCAAAGCAAGTGCCAGCCTGACTCCAGACTTACTTGTTACCCACCCCCAAAAATAATATGTGATCACATTCTGGCACATTTAATGGCATGACTATACACCACACAGTGACAACATAAGTTAGGCTATCAAGACAAGTCATCCTGAATCAAACGCACGTGGTGAGTATTTGTTGACCCAGCACAGGCAAAGTTGCTGAAAATCTTGTTTTTACCTCTGGAAACTGGAGAGTCTGGGGGGCAGGACGACTCCTTATTTTCGGGGGACAGTCTTTGCTTAGTATTTGCACTTCCTGAACTGAGTGTCGGACTGGAGGGGGGGCTGGAGCCCCGGCTGTGGCTCGTGGCTCCTCCGCACAGGGTCTGTGGCCGCGTGGGACTGCTCTGACCCGCACGAAGGAGCTGGTAGGGCACAGTGGCACGGATGGGGTGCAAACGGCAGCTGTTGTTGTTGAAGGAGCCGGGGGAGCCCGCATTGCTGCGTCTGACCCTCGGCTGCTGAAGCGAGTTGCTGGGGGCTGACATCCTCACAAAGTGACTGTAATTCTTATCGCAGTGAAAAAAAAAAAAAACACGTACTGCCAAAGTTGCTGTTTTTCTGCAGAAGGAGATGGTGGTGGGGAGAATGGGATGGGGTAGGGGGCGGTAAGATACACATTAGCTTGTTAGCAAAAAACAAAACAAAAAAACAAAAACGTTAGCTTCCTTTAAAAAAATCAGCTCATTCGTTCGAAGAAAAAAATAGGTCAAAGACGTATTATTACGGGATAAACTTACCTGTTAGATACTAACAAATGCCGTCGTAAGCTGCAAACACAACATGGGCAACTTTAAAAGTTGTTTTCTAATACTTCTCATTACGTTTAATTCGTGTTTTCCAGCTCTCTCTGCGTCTTCCCCATCCTGTCCACTCACTCTAAATGACAGTTCTTTCTACCAGACTACTGGCTGCTGCCTGTGGGCGGAACACAACGCTCGTTTCCGAGCGTATGATTGGACACTGGGGGTGTACAGTAACGACGCTGATTGGTCCAAATTTATCTATGGGCTACATTCTCAACCAATTATATCTGTAAATATTTTATCGGTACATTTTTTTTTAAATTACATAAAGAGCCTATAGCTCCAAAATAAATATTAAAACTTTGAACTAATAAAAACTTGTAAAATGAGTTCATGACATTATTCATTATTTTGTCAGATTCAGATGTAATTTGATGTAATTTCACACTGAGGTGAATGGCTTTTACTGCAGGCACCCTCTGCACCTCTTTACAGGCAGTGAAAACTTAGTCATCAATTTCAGCTCCACAGGAAATTTGGACCACCTCATACCACAAAGTCTACATTTATTAGCTGTTGTCCATATATGACTAACTGAGCTCCTTATTTTATTGTATTTAGATTGTTTTGCAATCGAGATTTTTTTTGTTCTACTTTCTATTTAACTGGCAATATGGTAAGAAATTTCGATACATTTTGTCACATTGTAGTGCTTTATTGAGCTACTTCACATCATTTAGTTTGTCACACGATGTGTTTAATGTTTTTTGCATTAATAAAGTAAAACCCAACCAGTTTATCCCAGCCTCATTTAGTGCACTGTCCACTAATCCAGAACCACCTTGCTTTGAGGAAACAGTGCTAAACACTGCAGCACCATACCTGTTAACCTCATTTATCAAGCGGTTTCCCTTTTGCAGAGGACTGGAAAGTTTATATCTTTTGATTTTAAAAAATATATATATTTATACAATCAACTCTGAGCGGCCTTGACCTTGTTTCACCTACTTTCCTGATTTCCTTGTCTCTGTTAATGATACTGTGCATAAGTGACTTGAGAGCTTGCTTATGTGACTTGACTCAGGTCAAATTCCTTTTATGCTTAAAGATATTTGGCAAATGAATGTGTGTGGTGAGACAGTTGGTCATCTGTTCCTTTTCCAATGGCAGAATCTCACTCTTATACTTCAGGCCAGCTACAGATGACAAAACATCTTTATTCCACAACAACTGGCCAAACTACATTTGTGTTATGTTTAGAAACATAAAAGTAAAAGGTCCAGAAAAGCAGCCAACTTGGAGTGGAATTATTTGTGTGCAAGCTCTTGTTTAGAAAATCAGGATGCTCAAAATCTATTGTTTTTTCTTTCTTTCTCACCATCTTCCTGAATGGACAGATTCTGTGGGAGTTCCCATGGGAGAATAATGAGTGACTCAATGAACAGAAAGAGTGAGCACGTGACAGAAAACCCACGCTAACTGCGTCTATGAAACATAATAATGTAAAAATAAGCCATATAAGGTTATGGAAAAACACCCCCATTCAGCAGTGCTCTAATTTGTCAGTCAGAATTTATTTCAAAGGGAAAACACAAGAAACAGTGAAAGGATGAAATTCCAGCCAATCTGTTTTTCGGGATGCTACACGACTTGCCAATTTGTCAGCTCCACTCCAAAACAGTTCACAAAAGGGCACGCAGACTTATAAACCTCCCACACCGAGAAAAAGATCCTGGTGAAAGCAGCATACAGTAGCTCCTGTGCCCCCCTCCCATCACCATCACCACCTCCTCCTCCTCCTTACTCCATGACTAAGTGATTTAGCCAGCTCTAGTGCAGACCGCCTCTCACTTACAATGCCTCCTTGGGTTAGTGACTGTGCGGGGAGGGTGGCAGAGAAAGAGAGAAAGCCCATTTACAATGTGGTTTACACACGGCCGCTCCCCCCACCACAGACAGCGCCCATCCTTGGATTGATGTGTGGTATGCATAGTTTTTGGGTGCAATTTGGACACCAGAGGGAGAGAGAAAGAAAGAGAGGGCAAGTGTGTGTGCACAGGGTGCAGGAGGGGGTGTGCAAGGCTCGGGCTGTCTGTTCGCTCGCCCTCTCTTTGAGTCAATAGTGTTCCGGCAGCTGAGGTTCTTTATGAGGGGAACAATCTGGAGGGTCTTGTCAGAGTGCCGAGCAGCTGCTGTTTTCTGGGGCGCTTCTTTCATAGACCACAGGCCTGGAGTGGGCTGGTGAATAAAGACGCACCCTCCCCACACTCGCCTCCTCACCCATCACCACCCCTACTTTCTCCAATTCCTCATCCTCCCCTAACCACCCCACCCGCACTGCCCCTGCCCTCCACAATGCCAGATGAAGAGTGGCACAGAGGAACATGAAGAGAGCAAGAAGACTGTTATTGTGTGCTAAACTCCCCACCGTCACCCGGGGTACCGTCCTTCACCCCGAACAATGCTTTGATGAGGTATGTGAATATCCTTTGTAACACAGACGTTATACAGTACAGCGTATTAAAACAAGAGCCAACAAATGTAGCTCAGACATATTGGCACCTGTGATTACATCTTTACATTCTGATGTGTGAGTGGAAAACTTTTTTTTGTAAGAGATCATTATAAATCACAAGATTCCTGATTCAGGCTAAACTGGAAGAGGCTGAATGCAACAGAGCCTCTTCTGTTTGATTTTCATTAGCAGAACATCGAGTGTGCATTCGCTCCCTTTCGGTCATTGATTCAATTAGTCAGATCAGTCACACACACTGCCTCCCTTCTTAATACAGGGCTCAGTTACAATGTTACATTCACTAGACTATATAACTTAACATCATTTCATTCTATTCAATTCAAGCAGCCTCTTTAGAAAAGGACATCGCTGCCACCGTCGCCCCATTGTTGGCTGGCGATTGCAGAGGTGAACCTGCTGGTGTTTGGCCTCAGTTCCTGACAGGCATCTCCTGTTTAGCTGCTGTCTGAAGGCACAAGATTCCCTGTAGTGTCCAGCTGCATGCATTTACACGTACACGCTGACACTGGGCACTCTGTGTGGTCTCTGTAACACACATATGAAGGTCGGTTAAAACAAAACATGCAGGTAAGTGTACAAAAGCTAGGAGTTTGCACAGTTCTCTCAGCTCAGAGAAAATAGAAGAGCACAGCACGTCTGTACTTTCAGCTTTCTGGATTTTTGATAATGAAACTGTGGTTTGGAGTATGTGGAACAAATTCCTGTAGTTTTACTTTTAAATGTAATTTTACATAAAGCAGTGAAAACACTCAAACTGGTATTACATTTGTGGTAGGAGATAACAGCAGGCAACTTTTTGAGGAAAACTAGAAAAAGCAGTGAAACATTATGCATTAGGCATGAAAATGAGAACAGGTTATGGTGCAGGAGGCATAAATAGACAAAGGACCAGAAGAAGAACATATTAGGTGTATGAGGTACACATTTACCCTTACAGTTAAGTAACAGCTAAAAAAAAAATTAAGTTCAGAACAAAAACTTTGCTTTTCATAATAATCACTGCACTGCAGACACTCAGCCTACAGGTTCCAACATGGTAGTGCTACGCCAGAGCTAATTTCAATGACCAGTAACTTTTGTCCTAGTCTTCGTCAATGACCATTTTCTTCTGACAAAAAAACAAAAAAAACAAACAAAAACAAGGCGACAACTAAAAATTAATTTTTAAAAAACTAATGCACGAGGGAGCAGGCTCAAAAACATGTGGTAATGTAAGCTGCTCTTGCTCGTGTTTGCGCTGTTGTTCGTCCTCCAGGTTAGCTCCCCTGGCAGAGAAGACAGAAATCACAATATGCACAGAATTGGTTTCACTCAAATACAAAAACTGAGTTAAAAACAATGAAAAACTAACAAAACTGTTGTTTGTGCTTCTGTATGTTAGCTTTGTTTTCGTTGCTTCGTTTGGGTTTTTTTTTGCTTCTTCCTCTTCGTGGTGAAATCTGTCGTTGTTCCCTTTCTTGTTAAAGCCAACGTTTTAACCACACAGCATTCTACATATTCATAGCGTCTGAGCAGCTTCTGCGTTCAGTAAATTCCAGCAATCTTTCTCACCACACAGCCGAAGAGCTATACAAAGGGAACAAAGACTAAAATAAAATTTGGTTTCCAGTGTAATGTGAGATTTATTTTTAAATTATGTTGCTCACACCGAGTATCTATCAGAGCCGTTAAAAAGTGAATTGCTTAGCTCAGGAGTTAGTAGGTTCAGGCATCAGACTGACTTTCTGGAACAGCCATCCCCTTCAGATCATCTGCCTCAATAACTGCATTTAAATCTCGACTGAAGCCAAATTTATTCTAATTTTGGTCTACGTCTAAGTTATTAACTGTGTCTTTTGTTGATTCTTTGTCTGCCCCCTTGTAATCTGTAATACCATTTTCTAAGTTGTTCTTAGGATGACTTCCTTTTTTTGTTTTTAAATCGCTTGCTGTGCACTACCTTGGTCAATGCCTGTGTTGTAAATTTGTTACATAAATAAATTGACCCGACTTGCTTAAATGCTGCATATCTTTCAGCATTCATTTGATTTTTCTACTTCATTTTTTTCTATGATTGATTTTGTAAAAGTACACCATATGACACAATGCAAAACTTTTTAGCAAACTTTAAGAGTGACTGTTCCGAGGTTATTTATTGTTTATGTTAAAGATATAAACACATGAACTTCAGCAGCAGATGCGGCTGAAGATTTTCTGAGCACATGCATCCCTCCTACCTGAACCAGCTGAGCATGTGGCCAGCATGGCCACCATGTCGACAGTTGTGACACCAGGTAAACCAGTTATTAAACTGAGCCAGTTTGTTCTCCCTTGTCAGGTCCACTTTCTCATCTGATTTACCAGTTCCTGCAAAAAAACAAAAAAGAAATAAAATATCAGTAAAGTTTTAATCTATGAATGTTATCCTATTATGAGCAATAAGGAGAAAAGGCTTGACACTAAATGTCCAGGTGCTACCTGTGCTTAAATGCAGATCAAAGTCCACACATTAACCCAGGTAAATGCTCAGTTAAGTGTTACAGCCACTTAAGCTGCTCCAAGATGTGTGCCTGTTACTGGAAATATCAGCTGAGCATCTGTCCACATAGTCCAGTTTACCTTGGCAATTGGAAACAGGTGTGCCCATGTTCATGAGGCAGAGGGCACAGCGTGGCAGCGGTTTCCTGCAGCCAGGGCAACTTGTGACTTTTGACTTGGTGGGTGAGCCGCTGACACCATATTGGCTGAAGCCGCGGCCTTGGTGAGGTATTGTGGAGCAGCTGTAGGAGATGGACTTCCCACAGAAGTTGCAGCTCACAAACACCTGCCAAAGAACAAACACAAAGGTCGGCTGATAAGACCCGGTGAACATGAAGGTAAAACCAACAGCCGCATGCAGACCAGCTGTCTGGATTTTATTTTTAAGGAAGAGTGAGATAAGTACTTGATAATACAGCAATAATTCCAACAGGCGTAAGTGTGATTATTGGAATTTCAGCAATGCAATGAAGCACTGCCAAGATTTAGCTTACACATAATCACATGTTAAAAAACCCTTTAATCCCAGAATCTATTGAAAAAAACATTAATTACTTAAAAAAAAAAAAAATCAACCAATGTGGAGTATGCATAGTATCAGGAACAGATTTCTCCAATACAAAAGGAGAAACAGCACAGATATACTGACTATACCACCAGGTTTTATGACAAGAAACTGAGAGGAGAGCTGTGGGTGTTATGAGCTTGGTACAAACTCTACTTGTAGTGTAATAAACAGCACAACCGTCCTACTTTCATATAAGGGTAGTTATACGTAATACAGTAACAAACAAGAACAAACACAGAAACAAGACAGACTGCTTTGAGTGTGCAGGTGCTGGATCACGCCAGAGCCTGGAATATGCCATTTTATGATAGGACACTTTAACACTGTTTTACTGAGAGAATAAAAACACATGTATCAAATTTCACCTCTAACGTGTTTTAACTAAACTAAACTAAACAATAACAACAACTGTACGGTGATGAAATATGTCAATACTGGTACTAATATCAAATTTATAAAAACTGGCATTTCATTGGTTGACAATAGCTTAACCCACTTCTTCTTTTAAATCTTCCAGAAACAAAGCAATGCGATTGAGTCGATTCTTTGGGATGACACTATAGTGCCAAAAAAATGACTGTAACCATCCTCCAATCCGGGGATGTACAACTTGTCCTGTCCCTCCATGGTTGAAGTCTGTAAAATCCAAACAGCAAAATGCAGAAGTGACAGAATCAGCTGTTCCTACAATGGCTGTGGTTGCTCTAAAATCAAGTACTAGTTCTATCTTAAAATGTACAAAAAAGCCAGGAAAGCCTGGTTTTTACAAATAGTTTTACCTTAACAACAACTGTAAAGTGGGTGTTTTACTAGTCTGTTAGCACGAATTTCAAGACTTCAAAATACACAAGTCCAAAACCACGAAACACGTCAATGTGGCTACTTCCATCATTCATATACAGTCTATGTTAAACTGTTATCATTTTCAGATAATATAATGTCACCACAGAATCAGTCAATAACTTGATTTTGTGATGAACCACTATACCACATTCTTTCCCTTCACACCTCAATGCACAGTTGGAGATGGCACTCCCTCTCTGGTTCTTGCAGTTTTTAGCATATTTCAAACCTATGCATTGAGCGGTTGGAATCTGAGATGTGGGTGAAGTTACACTATATCAATTTCAGCACTAAGATCACCTGGGCTAGTGGTTTGGAGCTGGGGTCCAGCTTGCCTCTGTGGATATCAAACTCAGCTCGTTTGTGCCAGAATCTCCAGGCGTCCAGCAGGTTGCGGTAGTTTTCAATCCAGCACTGGACTCGAGGGTCTTTAAGCACTTCGCCCGGAGAACCCTGTTGAGAGAGATTATTTAGGCTTGTAAGACATTTCAACTTCAGCGGGGGTTCTGCTTGGGAACGCAGCCATGCCCTTTCTTCTCATTTCTAGTAGTTAAATACAGAGGTGCGTAACATATGTATGTGAGGTACGGCATTTCTGTAGCTGTAGGCAGCTTTTGTCTTTTCACAAGCAGGTTAGAACAGGAAAATAAAATGAAGCAAACCCAGAGAGCTGTTTTACAGCATGAAAGGTTACAGACCTGTTCAGCCACTTTGATGTCTCTAGTGTTACTGTACCAGAAACAAGTGCACAGCAGCAAGCAGCTCCATCGAGGCTGTTACTTGTATTGTTACAGTAGGTGTTAGCTGTGAACTTTCACAAACAAAGAGGCAGGTTTTAGCATGTGCACTGATCTTTCAAAGGGTACAGGAAAGAGAAAGGAGCTGTCAGACAGACAGCTCATTTCTCTTTATTTGATGCACTCTAGTGTTGGTTTAATTATGGGAGTTGTTCACAACAGCCAGAATGAGAAAATTAGAATGAGGGCAGCATAGTTTTTAGACACAGTGGCAGCTTTCACATATGCACTGCAGGGACAGGGTTGCACTGGAGAATGCAAAAGTCCGATCATATCAGACTATCTGATGTGTGGTTATATTTCAGGGCATTCACCACTGCCTCCTTTGTGCTCCTCAGCTTCCATAACTAAACCACATGTAGTACTTATGACACATGTAGTACTTATGCAAAAACATACTATTCTGGATGTTTTTCATATTAGTGTTTCTCAAACAATAAACTCTGTGAGAGCAAACCATCCAAGTATGATGCAAGAAATCAACACCATCTATCATTAATTTACTAAACATGCTCGTATTTTGAAAGTTCAGTCACTGCCAACCATCTTGCTCTGAAATATCCTCCTTCCAGCTGGTGGGCCACTCTGACCAGGCCAGCAGGTGGAGAGCTGGTTGACATACACCGATATAAAGCTAACTTGACAGCAGAACAGAATAAGAACTAACATCGCCAAATGCAGTCCAAAAAGGTGGAACTGAATTTTTTGACACAAAATAGTTGAAAATTAAAATATGCAAAATGCAAAGTAGAAACTTCTAAACTGTGAGAATAAATTTCCATGCAACAATCAGAGCATAAATCTGATTGTGCCAAACACTGTTTGCTCAGTCTGACATACTTGTGTGTACTGGTTTATTTTGCTTTGTGTATCTGTGTGTGTATTATTTGTCTGGCTGACAGAGCTACTCTCCATCTTGACAAGGAAACTCATACAATAGAGGCTCATTCTCAAATCTCATGTGCCCTCTCCATTCTAAGCAGGTTTGGTGTGAACGAGTGTAAAAATAAGCAGTTCTGTGTAATTTGTCTCTGTACCTTCAGCATGCAGAAGCTGGCAGTCTGGACATCACCAGTTCGGTCCACATAGCTCTCCATAAGATCCACGCCATCTTTAGTTAGTCCGGTGAGCAGAATGCCCTCCAGGTTGCCCGCCTCCTTCATCTCAAGGGTTAGTCTGTCAATGTATCGTGGCAGCTGCAGCAGAGATCCAAAGTTAGCAAACAGTGATATATTCAGACTATATCTGCCGCTGAAAGCTTCACTCTGCAGTTACCTGTGCATCGTTGAGAAACATACAGGCAAAGGCCACTCGGTCTCTCACAGCCACGCTGCTCTCATACTGAAACACAAACAAAGAATCATATCTTCCCTTTTAATATCTGTCTCTCTGTCACTATTTGGAGGGAGTGAAGCTTCAGTATAGTGGATACTTTTTACATTAAAGAGTCAAAGTCTTCCTACTGAAACTGGCACATAAAACTGTGTTTGTGACCCTGTTCTGACCCACAGTGCTGCGAGAAACAAATCATCTGTGACAAATAATCAATTCTCAAAGCAAAGATGGCAAGAAACAAAGTCAAAGTGACTGCATAAATCCTCTTATCACTTTCTGCCAGGAAAAGGTCTACAGACATAAATAACAGTGAGAGGAGCCAGAGGCCAGAATCTGAGCAGCTGCAGGAGGAAAAAAGCAGAAACCAACACTGTGTTCTGGGCACAGACTCCTTTTTCATAGCGGTGTTTTATGACGGAAACGTAAAACATATCTTTTCCTGTGCACCTGAGGATTTTCCCACTAAACACCACTGGAGTATTACCCGAGTATTCATCACTGCGTTAAGAATGCCTGACCGCTTTTATGAAGTGGGAACAAAAGGGCCACTGTTAAGAAAAGTGTGCTTAGAAAAAAAAAAAGAAGTGTTTTTTTTTTTTCTAGCGTTCAAATGTTCGTGATATTAAAGAGATCCAATACCAGCACGCCATCGTAGGCTCCAGGCTCACTGGTGAGAAAGGCAAACATGATGCAGAGGTAGGGGTTCTTCAGCTGCAGCCTCAGAGAGCTGCACATCTCTCTCCACAGGGACGACTTTTCGTCAGTGTAGCCTGACAGAGCCATGGCAACCACATTCAGGTTCAGGTCACCTGTGAGTAATATGAAGTGAAAGAAGCAGATTTATTTACAGTCTGTAGTCTTCACTGTAAGAGCAGCACATCTGAAAAAGAGGATGAAGCTATTTTCACGAATGAATTCAGATTAATGTTGGAAAAAACACGTCAGAATATTTTCCACAGTTGTCCTTTCACACATGTAGCACCCAGCAGGAAGTAATCTGCTTCGGACACATCCTCACTACTGGAAATGTTCGGCTCAGTTTAGGGGTAGAGCTTGCAGAGAGCAGAACACTTGACACCCACTCATTGGACACAAATGTACAAAACATTGGGAAGCTGGCAGGTTAAGTCCATTTAAACTCTGCTCTTACTGCAGTGGGCATTTTAGTTGTCATATACATCTACATGAGGTAATATGTAAAAATGCTCACGGCTGCAGTGCATGTGTGAAAAAGGTTATGGCAGCTGTTCAAGGTGATGTTTTATTGCTTGGAGGGGTGAAAAAAGTGTCCTACTTTTCTTTTCTTTTTTTTAAGGTTAACCTATCCAAAACCAGCTCCATATCCCTTTTGTCATACTGTGGGCTTTATTTCAAATTTAAACTGCAATTTCTTGCTAAAGAAAAGAACTTTTAATGACTTTGCCTCCCAACGTAAGACCTATCATAAACCCTAAGAGAAATCTCTATACAACACAGTTTTTATTATCTCTAGATATATGACCGGGTGAGGCTCGGAAAATACCTAACTGAACTACTCTGGTATAACAAAATGTTGGTTTAAGGTTGTACATTGGAATCAATACATTGTAAGTTAGAGCTGCAACGTTGAAAGTCCTGAGATGGCTCTGTTGACACATCTTATCTAATGAATCACCCTGTCAGTCTTACTCAGGAAACACTCATTAGTGCACACAACAGAAAAGCGTTTGACCTACATTGGTGTAATTTTTTTTCCTCAGTTAAGGCGTGTGTAAACAGCAGCCTTCTCTCTCCATTTTCATTAAACTTGTGCAAAAAGTGTAAAAAACATGTGTTTCCTGCTGTTACATTAATGAAATTCCCCTTTTTTCAAAGACTTCATTTCATTTTTCAAGAGTTTGTTTGATGTAGAACACAATTTTCATCAATAACTGCTTGTTCAAATTAAACAAGCCAACATGGAAGTAATAGAAAAGCTGTGATTAGGATTTTATCATTGTTTTCTTACATTTTAAAAACCAAACAATTACATATATTTGATACATGTACAGTTATGGTTATGTAGTCTAAAGTATCTCCCCTTATTAAATTACTTTCTCTCGCCTTCCTCTCATCCCTAAAAGCTCTCACCTTTCTCTGCCATGGCGCCCTTGTTGAGGATCTGGATTGCCCGGCGGATGTCCAGGTTGAACAGAGCGACAGCAGCCGCCCGCTCCCACTCGTGTTCCTGTTCCAGTGATCGCAGGAAGTTCTCCACATCTGTGTCAGTCCCCCTGCTGATCCAGCCACAGAGCCGCAGGGCAAGGCAGCGCTCCTCGCTGTGGTACCGCGGCACATCTGTCTGCCGGTCCGAGCCACTCCAACACCTGCGGCTTTCGGTTGTCCCTTTGAGACCACAAACACAGAAAGTCAGTTTTTCAGTGTATGAAATTTCAAATAAACACAGTTACTGTGAAGTGTCCTGTGGCACAGACAATCAGTTGGTTATTTGTTTTACCTGAGGTTGTCTTGACAATGTTCTTAATCCCAGAATAAACCACAGACTGTACGGTCCCCTGAAGTTTTAGCTCCATATCCTCCGCACACTGTTTCATATGTGATACTTGCATAGGAATTGTAACAGTGTGCAGTCCATGCAACATAATACAGGCACATAACAAGGCAACTAAAACATTAATCATTTTAAACTTGAACAAGGACAAAAATAAATAATGTGTTAATATTTTTACTGTGGTTATAAATCGTTTTCATTCATTCATTTTTTTTCTTAGTTATTCAAGCCTTGCCTGGAGTGACATTATGTCCCACCAGGGGGCGCTGCCCCACATTTTAATCTGTCACCATCTCAGGATGTTCAGAAGCATTCAATGTATTTAACCTCCTAGGACCTGGCGTCCACATATGTGGACATCACATTTTGGGTTATTTAGACCAAAATGCTCAATTTTGCTCTACAAGGGCCTGATATCCACCAGGACATTATACTGCTACTGTTCTATCAAAATTTTAAACGAATATCCTCATATGTGGCTCTCATTTTTCTTAGAAACAAAAATTAGGTAAAAAATAAAATTAAATCTGGTAATTCTTTGTTTTTACATTCATCAGGTCCAAATCAGCCCAAATATCAAAGAGAAATTAAAAATGCATGCCGTGGAAGAGTTCGGGTCTTAGGAGGTTAAAGGCAACCAAAAATGATTCAAAACTTAATTAATCAGTGAATCAACATTAAGGACTCAATTTGGAAGTAATTTTACAATCCTTTTTGACTTTCTTGCCAAATGTTCGATAAGAAGATTGAAAGCTCTCGAAAGGTGTTATTATGCCCATTATAGGCTTCATATGATAACCTTTTTAAACGTTGAATTCTTTACTCAACTAATTTAAAAGGTTACATTTTGAAGTAATAATAATAATATAAATATCTACTCTATAAAGTCTTTAGAGGAGAAACCTTCAGATGAGGAGAACCATCATCGGAGCAATGAAGCACTTCACTGCTGCTTTGTAAAGTAATAAAAATAACCTGCCCTGCATACAGTTTCAACAGGTGGCTGACTGTTTTTCTCTGCCATTAAACAGATTATCAATAAGCCATCGTGCAGATATTTCCATCATTTCAACACCTGAAAGGATATAGAACAGATCATGCCATAAAGACTTAAGTTGGGGATCCTTCCCACCCGCCAGCAAATGGTTCCTCCACACCTGGACGGTATCATGTCCGTACCTGGACTGAGCCCTTTCCCTCATTTTAGTAGCAATGTCTTTCTCGATCATACTCTCCACTCCCTCAGCTGAATCCTCAACACACTCGTACAAGTGTCTACCACACGCCCACATGAGAGAAGTGGTGGAGCTCCATGCCAGTGAGATACGTTCAAACACCGTGAAGTCAGTCATGACACGGTTGGTTGCTGACACCACCACCATGCGGTTCTGGGAGGACGGGTGCCAGGCAAAGCTGCCAATCTGACTTTCACAGGGCTGCACACTGCGCTCAATGATGGTGGGCTCCGTCTCATCACCTATGGGCGTGGGAGTGTGCTGCATGTCGTACAGGCGGATAATGTTGCTGTCACGTGTCAGCGTGGCCAGTAGGCCAGTACGGGTTGGACACCATGCCACCTGAGAACAAAATGCAGAATTTTATCAGTTATAATAAGAAGACTTCTACTGAATAAGCATGCCCTGACTGGTCTAACATAAACATTTAAAATAACAATTTGACCTTTTTAAATGCATCTTAATCTTGTTTTTGATATCATTTATTCCCTCTTTTTTCATTTAAATGAAACAGGACTTGGTGATAAAGAATAAGTAAAGAGTTTAAAATTATTTGAGCATTTCATCACTCTGTCTTTGAACATTTAGGCCAGGGGTGTCCAATCCAGGCCTCGAGGGCCAGTGTCCTGTAGGTTTTAGATGTGTCCTTGATCCAACACAGCTGGTTCAAATGGCTAAATTACCTCCTCAACATGTCTTGAAGCTCTCCAGAGGCCTGGTAATGAACTAATCATTTGACTCAGGTGTCTTGACCAGGGTGATATCTAAAACCTGCAGGACACCGGGGCTTGAGGCCTGGAGTTAGACACATCTGATTGAGGCAATCTAAAATTGAAAGGTTACAAACAAGCTGACATCTTATTTTCTAATAGAACCAGTGGTTCTGAGAATGTGGGACATTGAGCAACTGCAGGAGAGGCATGGAATGACCAGAGGTTATTCCCTGAAAAATCAATCTGTGCCTCCCACCTGACCCTGCCAGAATCAGCTGACTTGTTTTTTGGTACAATAATTTTAGTATATGTAATGCAGCCACACAGAATAGTAAGAAAATATTTTGCCAAGTTACAAACAAAAAAATTTCCAGCATTTTTGACCCTCATAACTTCATATGAAAATGAGATAACTACATGAAAATTTCTGAGATAAAAAACACACAGTTTGTTTGTTTTTAACTGCAATTGAATCAACTTTGAACCCACTCATTGTCATGGTTTTAGTTCCTTGAGTAAGTATTTTCAAATTCCGGGTTGTAAAATATGATCATGTCACAACATTTTTTGACACAGAAGGAGTCACAGCCAGATGAGAAGCCATATGT
Organism: Pelmatolapia mariae; assembly: GCF_036321145.2. Taxonomy (NCBI): domain Eukaryota; kingdom Metazoa; phylum Chordata; class Actinopteri; order Cichliformes; family Cichlidae; genus Pelmatolapia; species Pelmatolapia mariae. The sequence goes on from NC_086236.1 coordinate 69,409,951, forward strand.
CATATGCTATCACTTGTTTTTAAACCAGCCACTTGTCATGCTGACCTTTATTTCACTGAAACTGAACTTACAAACTTTTTCGATGTTAATAAATGACAGAAATTTGAAATGAGGAATGCAGAAGGCTGAACATTTACATGACCAATACCCAAAGCTAGTATATTGGTGCATCCTTATTACTGTGGCCTTTAGTTAGTTTTCTAACAAACACCATCCTACCTTTGTGAGTGGCTTGGGCTGCTCAGTCAGTGTGAGCACAGGCTTCTCAAATTTCCTCAGATCCCAAATGGCCACCTGCCCCTCAAAGAAAGAGGCCACGCGGTCATGGAAGTGCGGGTCAACTGTCACACCTTGGATGGCTTTCGTGTTTACAAACGTTTTCTGACTCGTGTTTCTCAGGTCAAATATTGCCAGGTTCCTGTGCATGCCTGCCAGCAACAGCTTTGGGTCACGGAGCAGCCAGCAAAGCGAGAGGCAAGCATCATTCTGGCCTAACTCATACAATGGCTTGGTCACCACTGTGCTAGAGTCCAAATCGACAGATGAAAGGCGAATCTTTTCAGCTGCTACACTGGTCTCTGGGGACAACTTACTGCTGATGTCCCATATGAGGACAGAGAAATCTGCCCTGTGCTTGTCTAACCCAGCAGCCAACAAGTTGCTGTCCACGGGGTTCCAAGCTAAAGTGTTGCACTGGCGGGCGTGTTTGGGCACAAACTCTTTCCCCACCAGCTCTTTGCATGCAGAGTTGTGGCTCTGGCCCAAGCTGGTAAGCACAACTCTGCCGTTGGCTTGGCCAACGGCAAGTAAACACTCCGGCTCGTGCTTGGGGTACCAGGCCACACATTTCATATAAGGGGTGTCAGAGTTGATGGCCAGTAATGTAGCAGCAGTTTCCTCGGAGAGTGGGAGAGTCCCAGCCTTGACTTCTGCGCTGCCCACAGGTCCGATCCGGTACAGTCCCAGTTCGGAGTCGCAGATGACGTAGCGGTCCGGGTGGTGAGGGGACCACAGGATGTCGGGCTTGGAACCGCTCATGATTCAGAAGCTAGTAGGTTTTCAGGGAAGTTTAACCTCTCCAGCCTGGAAATACGGCAGATTATCACACAAATGAGCACATGAACAAAGGTCAGAGACTGCGCAGAAATATTACACATCTCCGAGTGCAGTGGTCGCAAGGTGGACAACAGACAGCTCTGAGAAATCTTTTTAACAAGTAATGATACACTGAACCAAACCGTCAATATAACCCGAGCTCTGTGTGGAAGTGTAGCACAGTTGGTTTGAATTTAACGCCCGGCATGTTAAAAAGCTGCCGTGGGCAGTTATAGTACTACTTTTAAGTTTGTTGACATGCTAGCTAAACTAAGCTAATGCTAACAAGTAAAGGGAGAGCAAGCGCGTGACCGTTTCGCTCGCGCCTGTTTAACCAGCAGTCGAAAACATCTGTTTGAGCATTTCGAGAAGAGGTTTTACTTACATAAACACAACAAAGACGACTTATAGGAATGCACGAGATACAGCTTGAAATACACATGTCGACCAGGGGCAATCTGGAGCCAAAGCGGATGTTGTGTGTTACACCAAAACAGGTCCGTGTTATTAGCAACGTCAGCTACTTCATGTTCCACTAAAGATGCGGTTTACCAGCAGAGGGTGCTAAGTGAATAGAAAAAAGAGAAAAGAAGTCAACGAAATCAGGCAGTTTTATATAAGAAATTAGGCTATTTCAGATCATCACTATTTAAGTTAATTCATTTATTAAATATATTTAAGCAATAAGAGTTGAGTTGTCGGACTGACGATGTTATTGAAATGCGGTCGATTTCTGCGCTGTACAAGAGTATCATACGATCACAATTCATCTGCTTTTCACATTAGTGGGGGAGAGTGGAAAAGGCAAGAGAAGAAATTCATTTGGGATTTTTTTGCACAACCAACTATTTTCCTTAGTAACCAACCCATGATAGCCAGAAAACTGACAAGTTTGTTAAGAAAAACACAATGCCGAGAAAAAATACTTTAAAATTATTTCATCCCTGCAAACTAATGTAGTCTGCTTTATTTTATGTTGACAGTGGTTTTTAGATGCATTATTTATGGGTTGGAGTGATGACTATTGCAAATGCTTTTTATCTCTAAAATCTAAATGACTCGATGCGCACAAAAGACTTTCACGGGATCCCTTCTGTCAGGCATGAAGCGCTGCACTGGACTAAAATGTTGGAGCGGCACCAGGGAGGGCCCCCGGCTACAAACACTCTCACACACACAGCACATCAGCTCATGCGATGGTCCTCAGTTTATCTCAGTCTGGTTTATAGGCACCCCGGGTTCCGCGGAGAAATGCCTCTCAAAGAGCTGACTGGACTACAAACACTGGCTGCAGCTAAATGAGATTCGAGGTAATAAAATATGTATATATATATATCTTTGCTTTGTTTGTCACAGTTTGAAGGGCAACTTCAGTTTTTTTTGCGCTGCAGTCTAGGTATGTTGCTGTGACCTTTTCTCAATCACCTGGCAGAGGTTTAACTTTATATGAAGATATTGTTTAGATTCTGCAGCATTTGTAACTTATTAACAGAAACATATTTGCACAGATTATTCTGGTTTTACACACATTTATATATTTTTGGCACTGTAATATAGTAAGTATTTGAGAAAGTGCATTATCAGTAGGAGGAACGGTGTCATCTAAGCAAATTAATACCATTAGAATTGCTGCCATTTCTGAGAGAGAGAGAGATAAGATAAAACTTTATTAATCCCTCAGGTGGGTTCCACTGGGAAATTCGGTTCGGGAAACGGCAGTTGCAGAACACAGCTCCCTTTTTTGGGATCTGCAAATGGGTGTGGTTAGCAGTGTCCATGATAGTAAAAGGAATCCTATTAAAAATGAAGCAACTCTTTGTGCTTTGCATACACTGCTTTCCCCCCTAACATTCTCCTCTTTTCTCTGTTAGGATGTTGCTGAAGGGAAACCTGAGCAGAGGAGTCGGGGTCTGCCTTCTGCTGCTGGCTCTCCTACACAAGGCCACGGGCCAGAGGAGAAAGACAGGGCACAGGAACAACTACAGGCTGCAAGATGAGGGAAGAAATGGTAATTTTTAGATGAGGTCTCCACATGCTGGTGGAGAAAGTCACTATGTTGCACTGAGGGAACAAGGGATGAGGGATGGTGAAATCAGGCCAGTGAAATGGTTGAGTCATCAAATTTTAAGTAAAAAAAAAACTACATGAGAAGTTCTTAAGTCATCCACCCACAATGCCTTCCTTTAAGTGTCTTTTTTTAAATGTAAAAAAATGGATGGATTATACATGTGGGAATTTGATTTCATTTAGTACAAAAACAAACACCACTAACTCTGATCCCATTGCAGCTGAAGTGAGGAACTGCAACTAAAGTAACTGTAAGTTCTAAGGTTGGAAGTTGACAATTTGGGGTCTTTCACTTGGTCCTTGAGCCTTTACTGGACAGTTTTAGTAATGTAGAACTACTCAAAACTGTTGCTTTAATTTTCCACAAGCTGCACTTACACTGACTTGCCACAACATTAAGTATCTGTATTTATTATTTACTGTGTAGCTTCCCTTCATGCTGCCAAAACGGCTCAGGACACAAGACCTTTATAGGTCTCCTGCGGCATCTGGTATTAGGAATTTGGGAGTTTTCCCCCCGAATCAGGTTTATTCCAGAATATTTCATGAATTCATGATCACACGTGAATCCACAGCTGTTTGAAGTGTTGCTTGAGACATTAGAGCACTTTTGACAGTGTAATGGATACATACCGACTGCTGGCAGAAGGGACTGAATTTGTGGACAGAAGTTAGAAAGGTGTCAGAGTGCCAATCCTGAAATTAGTCCTGTTTCTAATACTTCTAGCTTGATGACAGTTTTTGTGATCTCCTTCTCAAGTAGGTCTGACATGTTCACTGGAAGTGGCGTTCATCCTGGACAGCTCTGAGAGCGCAACCATATCACTGTTCGAGAAACAGAAGACCTTCGTGTTGAGCTTCAGCACCCGGCTCGCCATGCTGCAGGTACCCAGCTGGACGATGAAGGTGCGGATGGCTGCGCTGCAGTACAGCAGCACTGTGTCCATAGAGCACAGATTCTCAGCCTGGAAAGACCTGGACTATTTTCACGGTCAAGTCAGCACCATGAACTACATCGGTCACGGCACCTATACCACCTACGCCATCACCAACGCCTCACAGCTGCTGGTGCATGAGACCTCAAAGGAAAGCGTGAGGGTGGCGGTGCTAATGACAGATGGAGTCGATCATCCCCGTAACCCTGATGTGATTGCAGCTGCTGTGGAGGCCAAAGGTCATGGCATAAAGTTCTTTGCTGTTGGGCTATCAGATATTGCCCAGCAGAATAATGCCAAGCTCCGGGCCATCGCCAGCACACCTGCTCAGCAGTTTGTCCAAAGTATGCTCGACTCTCAGCTGGAAGAGAAGCTGCTCAAAGAGATGGTGAGTGTTGGCTTCAATTAAAATGAGCTCAGGCACAGAGGTGCCAGTACAGAGTCGAGAAACATCAGAGTGGTGAAATGCTTTTTTGGAAAAACGTCATGGAAAAGGGCTGGAACTGTGTAGTACCTATGAAGTTCTACTGACTATTCAAAGGTTTATCTATGCCACATCTTCATACAGTTAACTTAAATGTCTCTGGAAAGTTTGAATCCAGAACTGTCTTGCGATAAGGTGACAGCACTGAAAATGCCATGTCCAGACAAAAAGAATCAACTTTTTGGGATTTCCTTTCCTGGGTGATTGAGCATGCATCAAGACGGTACAGGAGAAAGTTTTCATAATATTATTATGTAATAAATAAATTTATATTTAAAAAATCAATTGTCCACATTAAACTTTATAGTAAAATCTCAAAGTCCAAGACTAAACCAATCATTTCACCTAATTTACCTCAATTCTTTTACCACTCACAGAAAAAGTTTATGAATTTTCATTAAGGCCTATTTCTGTTCTTGGCTGTGCCATTGGCCTCAGCAAAGTAGAGTGTTAACAAGCGCTACAGTGTAGCTAACAATCTATTTTAATTGACTGGGTGAATAAATTGCTTAGTAAATAGAGCAGAGGATGCGCTAAACACAAGGTGAGCATTTCTACCCTAAAAGGTCATAAGTCAAAGTATCTTAGAACCATCAGGCAAACTGCTTGCATGGTAGCTTTATGGCATTGGGTGGATGACAGAAAAATATTATAAAGGCATAACAAATAAAACTTTATAACCTCTTATCAAAGAGTCGCCCAGGTGTAGGGTATTTCTAAATACCCCTGTGGTGACCCCTAAAGAAGAAGTTTAAACACAACAAGCCCTAAATGAGTCACTTCTTCCCTGGTTGGTGTTAAAAGAGGTAAAAGTTTAGCTTTGACAGATTAAAGGTTTATGTGCAAACAGAAGAAATTAACCTTTGCTTTGATGTATGTTTTAATGCTACATTACTCGATTTCTCTTTTTTGAAAGAGTTTAACAATCTTGAAAATCAGAGTTTGTCTTAAAAACCTTAACTGTAATAAAAAAAAATGAAACCAGAATGTGACTGCTGTCACTGTAACACAAAGGTGTACTACTGATACCTATAATTCAGCAGCTCCTTCTAATAGAATATGACATAGGTATCTGACATCCCGCATGCTCTCCTAAAATTATTGACATCAGACGCCGTGTCTGGAACTGGGCTACAGAGATCATCCTCTGTTTAGTCTTGTTCATGCTCATGCTGTCCTCACAGCGAGTTCACGTCTTAAGTAACAGAGTTGTGTCTGCATGAGGGTGTTTTACTGGCTGCTTTGCATTTTCCACAGCACCCAGAAATGTCAAATATCTGCAGGAGGTCACGGCTAGTCTGAGAGACTGGCATGGCTTGTTCTGCTCTTCATTAATGTGCGATTTTATTCAATCACATTTAGCACTTCCAAAACAGAGACAGCTACATGACAGAGGACAGTACCCAGTTTTACCAAATGTAGAACTTATAGAGCTTATAGAGGTTACTTACCTGCTATGCTGAGTTGGCTCTCAGGCACCCAAGTGCCCCAAAAGCTAAGGTTGAGTTCACATAATTAGATTAATTATTATTTAAAAATTGTACCATGAAATGTTAACATTAACAATGACAGATTTTCAGTTTTCATCTTGTGCCCAAAGCCCAAAGTTGTCAAATTCTCATTGTTTGTTGTAGAGATGTCTTTTAGCATATTGCGTTTTTATATCTTTCTGTATGTGTTGTCACAGGGTAACCAAAAACCAGTTGGGGTTAGTTCACTGGAAATAATGATGTAAACACAGCTTTAGAGATGATTTTCAGGTTCTGTGCAGTACCAAGTGTCCTGCAGATAGTATTTCATGAAGAGTAAAACTACACACAAGTCTGAAAATCACTAATAATTTATTTGCATAGTTCATGGCAAACAGAAATATTTAGATCCTTTATCTAGATAGGATAAAAATATCCTGTTACAAGTTACAGACATGGGCAGCTGCTGACAACATAGACAAGCAATGCCGTTACATTTCTTCCAAGTACACTTGCTTCAGACAAGTCTGTGTGGTCACAAAAAAAAGAGAGAAAGAAACAGCCATGAAAGCATTCGCCAGAAGGCTTGGATTCACCTATGATGTCACTTGGAACCAGTCAGATCATAGTGGAAACTTTAACAGGTCTTAAGGTAAAGGGGAAAAGTACTGACTTTAAAATACTTTAAAGTGAAGGACACATCTGCTGCCAAGCAATTAGTACCATTCCTCAGTGGGACTCAGACTGTAGATAAAAGATGGACGTAACTGACATATTTTTTTATCTTCTGTGTTTTTTCCACAGGGTGCAGTTGCATATGAAGGGGTAAGACTTAAATGGAAGTCAACATCTCTTAAGTACGGCTAATGATTGCACTGACTTTATAATATTTATCTCGCTCTGATAGTGTCCAAAGGCCCAAGTATGTCTGTGTGAAAGAGGAGAGAGAGGTCCTCCAGGAAGTCCTGTGAGTTTTCAGAAACTAAACACTGAGGAGTTTCATAAGTGGAAAACACTATTAGCTTTACAGCTTAATCACTGCTTCATCTTAACACTTGTAATATTTCCAGGGTAGAAAAGGAGACCCAGGCTTCAGAGGGCCAGCTGGTCAAAAAGGAGCGAGGGTGAGTCGTGACACAAAGAAAGTCTTTCTAAAATATTTCAGTGTTTAATTAGTGGGCCTCTGTTTAAAGGGGGAGCCTGGGCTGAATGGCACACCTGGAAGTGATGGTCCACCGGTAAGAAAGTAGATTTGTCCCTTGTTTTTGCACAACTGCCAAACAGCATGCATGTTAAGAGATGAAACATCGGTTTTGAACCTGTTTGAATCGTTTGCAGGGCCGCACAGGTTACAAAGGCAACAAGGTGAGTGACTGTGACCTTTCAGCTGCTCTGTTCTCACTATTGAAACATGTCCTCAGAAAATATCTGCAGGGTCTAACGTTGTGTCGTGTGGTCTTGTAGGGGGACAGAGGAGACTGTGGCACTCCTGGGGAAAAGGGTGACACTGTATGGTCATTTTTTTCTGAGATGTTTCAGTAAACACCCCAGACTTTATCCATGTAGTGACATAGGTTTTATGTTGCAGGGCCCAGAGGGTCCTCCGGGCCCACAAGGACCAAAAGGAGCACAGGTAAGAGTGGCCACAAGTCTCAGTTCTGGTTTTGTTTTATACTGAAATGTGACAATTATGGGCCTTGGTTTAAATCCTACATTTTTGTGAGGCTTTCCTGACTTTTTGTCTACATTATTCACACACTTGTGAATCCATGAAATGAGAGGATAAAAAGATGTCCATGTAATTCATGGAAGGCGACCAAACCAACTGTTTATACAAGATGGAGTCACTGAGTTGTCATCCACTGTTTTGAGAATGGTATAATTCATCTTTAAAGACAACAGATTTTTAATGAATTTGGACTTTTTTCAATCACAAGCAATTTTCTATTTTTCAGTGTCAAAATTTAAGTTCCATTACTTTCAAAACTCATCGCTCAGACTCCTGAAAAGTCGACATCCGACAGTCGGTATTCTCTTCAATATGAAAAATGGAAGTGGAATTTGTCTTTTATTCGTCTTTGCACTAATGGAATGTGAATATTGGATTATGGGTAATCCTGACACCATTGGGGCTATCTAAAGCTGTGAATCCAGGCTTGCAGGATATTATTCTTTTGCAGGAACAGACTTTGTGTGATGGGATTAGTGCAGCGACCTGGCCGCACAGCAGCACTCTTCCTCCTCTGTGCTACTGGCACAGTGTCAGTATAACCTTGTTGTTTCATGAGCTAGGCATGAGAATCGAATGGCATGAAAGACATGAATGTCGATCCTAATCCTGTTGTATTTTTTATTCAGCGGCAGTGGGTTGGTCTTGACCTGCAGATCAGTCACACAGTGTGGGGGGCTTCCTTTTTGATTTATACATGACTGCTTTTTGTTTGATTCATTTGAGAAGTGAAATATAAGGTTATAGATTATGTAGGTTATAAATGAGTAAATGTGTATTTGTTTTGCAGGGAGCGCCAGGACCACCAGGGGAGGTGGGTCCTGAAGGCCCATCGGGTTCTAAAGTAAGTTTCTCAAGATGCAATGGATTTTCTGTCATTCCTGCTTGGTTGGACTAGCCTTTAAAACTGCAACAAAATCTCTTCACAGAGTTGATGTGCCACCCAAATGCAAATTGCAGGAACAAAAATATCTGAACAATAGATGAGATTTAATAGTTGATTTAAAGAGTCACAAAGAAAACGAGGCACCAGAGAGAAAAAACAAGAACCTGAGCACAAGAAACACTAACAGACATTTCAATAAAGATCTACATTGAACTACATATACACAGAGGGCAGATTTATTTGTGGTATGTTTTTAGTGCGATACAGCTGCTGAAGGAATACAATCAAAACACAAACTGCATCGCATCCTCGCTGAAATTTACATGTTTTCAGCTGGCGATTGAGAAAATGACTGAATGTTTTTATGCTTGGTCCTAATGCTGCTAAGTGTCTTTTACACTGCTGGAACTGCACCTCCTAAAACATAGATTAGAACACTGATCGCCTACAGGTGTAGACTATTTGTTCCCCAATCAATAGAATAAATTTCTCTTTGTTCTGGCAACAGCCCTTATTAGGCTACATAATTGTCAGCACCGAGCTCACTGAATAACCTTTAGTGTTTAAATGCATCAAATTTAAAGTTTCAGAGCTCTAATGTGCACCCAGCTGTAAAATAAATATATTAATTTGAGGTAATATGTAATGTATTTGATTGCTCTGTGTGCTGGTGATGATCACGAATTCATAAGATTCATGATTTTCTGCAGCATTACCCTTGTGTCTTTGCAGCACCAGTGATGCATTTCGCTGTTATATGTTTAATATTTTTAGTAGACTGTTTCACCCTTCCTTGGATAATGTGTCTGTTTGCAGTAGTTGGTTCTCAGTTGATCCATTTTACACCACAGATAAAATTAAATGACATGTGAAACAACCCATTTATGTGAGCATGCTTAGCGCTTAAAGCAGAAAGCCTGGGTGAACAAAGAAAACTGATAACCACTGTTGTGATGTTTCTGAGGTTTTAGGTTTTGTCAAGCCAGTTAACTTCAAGAAAGTCTGGCTACAGTGAACTTGCTTCATAGCGTGACCCTCAGGCTTTAGACAATTTAGGGAAATAAGAGGTTCCAGGGGAGAAATGACAAAAAAATAAGCCTAGGCTTCAAGCCCAAAGGCCCAACATCTCCCAACATCTCCGCTTTGGTCTCATCAGTCCAAAGAACATTGTTCCAGAAATTGTTTTTTAGATGCAGTTTTATTCTAAAATAATGCTCGTAATGCTGCTTTATATTGAGCAAAAGCAGTCTACAAGGTCCCCCAAAGCTCAAGAACTCACTTGTTGCTCATTCTCATTCTTTTTCCATACAAACTCTTAAATGATGTCCATATTCAGGTTTTACTGACAGGCATACGAGTCTTCTTCAGTTTAGGAAACTAAAAGTTATGTATCCCAAACGTTTAGATTATCATGTCAATAAAATCATGACTATTTGGTCAGACAAAAAAGAAAATGTTGCTATCTCTGACACACCATCATTCATATGCAGGACTATGCGGACACTTTCCCTGACAACATCTGCACGGTCACATATCAGCTTTGGCTCAAAAAAGCGAGGGACATAATACTGACCTTACAGTGTGTGCCAAAGCCTAATAAGATGGTGTTGCTTCCATCACCACAGAGCTGCTCCACTGCTTTTTAACAAAGATGTCTTTATGCCGATAAAATCACATGTGATTTATAGCATTTTTTTTTTTTAAATAGCCGACACTCTGAACGTCTGACTACAGTTTTTTAGTAAGCTATGTGATTGGATAAGTTTATCTGGTCGTTTTTTGCAAAAAGGTTTTGAATAGATCTGCATAAAGATGGCGTAAAAATGGACATTCTACCTTCACAAATACACACTATGAAACTGAAATAAGAAATATTGGGAGACATCATCTTGATGTTCTCAAGAAAATTTCCCAGATGTCTTTCTGGAGTTCATGCTCTGCTGTTATTTATTTTTTTGGCTGTGCTGTTTGAAGAGTATTCCTAAGTGGTGTATTTTTTCAACAGTGAGGTTGATTTACTGAGTCAGTGTCAGGGTGACAAGAGAAGTTTCATGTATTTTCTCATGTTCAGGGCCTTCAGCATTTATGTCAAACACTTTTACGTGTAATAAAAACAATAAAAATTTCCATAAGCATTATATACAGCACTTGTTGCTTGGACTAAAGTTTCCCAGTTAGACTGCTTTGTCAGTATCCTGGATTGGATGGTTCTCTCATATATATTTCTTCATCTTTATTTAGTTTTGAATTCTACCACAGCAGGACTTCAGTTGTTCATGAATAAACTATTTGTACTGTACAGCTGTGTATACAGCAAAGTTTCCCAGAAAGAATCCCTGAGATTGTTCTTTTATTGCTTTTTCCCTGTCTTATGCATTTTTGCAATGATGGATTCTCATACTGAACATAGCCAAAGTGCAGTGTATGTAAATGCTCAGTTTCCAACATTATTTTCCACTCTTGGCTTCGTGTGATGTTAGAGGGTGTCCAGTAGTAAAAATATGGAGTATAACAGGTCCCCATAAAGAATAAAACAATAGATTAGAATGATTTTATTGGATTAGAAGGACAGCTACATGCATCCTGGCACCATCCGTCATCTCGTCATTTTACATTGTTAACCTGTTTTCTGTGTTGTTTGCTGTATTATCACGTAACACGCAAACCTTTGAACTTGATTACTCTCAGGGAGACAGAGGACCTAGCGGTCAACCTGGACAACCAGGAGACATTGGTATCGGATTCCCAGGAGCCAAGGTGACACATTTATATTACAATTACTATAAAAATCATAATTCAAAGTGAAAATGTCAGTGAGGATGGAGAGAGATATTTCATTGCTGAAAGTCAAACAGCGGTGAGGTTTTGTTTCTGTGAGAAAGGAATTCAAATACCTATTAAATCATCTCAGTTGAACTGCTACTAACTGTAAGAAACTGAATAAAAAAGATCTTTTATTACTGAATTATGGGAAATTTTGTTTTTACTTTTTACTAATTACAGGGTGACAAGGGTAATCAGGGAAGACCAGGTCCAGCAGGTCCTCTGGGCATAGGTGAACCAGGACTCCCGGTAAGTATGAAGATTAGGATCTTTGGCATTAAGATCTCATATCTTATGAGTAACAGTATCGTAGTGAGCATTTATTTATAAACATACAGACAAGTGAGATAAAAGTTAGACAAAACTGACATAACTTAGTAAGCTGCTGAGCCGCTTTGTGCCACCAAAACAGCTTCAATGTGCCATTTATTCTACAAATGTCTAGAACTCTACTCTCTAGAACTCTCTAATATTTTTTTCCATATGATTTTTGATGTTATTGTGGGTTATTTTACTGTGATGTGCAGTCATTTAGGCATTTCTTTTAATTTGTTACCCTGTTAGCTAACCCAGACCACAATAATTAGAAGAAGAAGGTATTTTTATCCACCATAAGTGACATCGCAGCTCTGTTCTGGGACTTACCTAACCTTACATTTATGCACATGGAAGAGGTTAATGAATGCTTTATTAGCCTAGAGGGCAGCAGGAAGACTCACACAGCATGAATAGAGGAGCCAAAGTGAGATGGGTTGCAAAGCAGTTTGCATTTGGGAGGCTGAAGCAAATACAGTAAATACCATGTCCCATATGGGATCTGACTGTTTGTTACATCGGGGTTGTCAGCCGAACCTTCAGCTAAGCCTGATAACTCAGATAAATCTTGTGCAAGTCCTAGGCTTTTCCTTTTCTTTTTCTTTTTAAAATCACCCTTTTCTGTTTTAGGTCTGCAGCTACTAAAACCTTCACAAGTACAGACTTTTATTTAAAGTTCTGTTTGTTCCAGGGACCCCAAGGATCGCCTGGAACACAAGGAAATCCTGGACCTCCGGGAGAGGGTTTTCCAGGACCAAAGGTGGGAAAAGTCTTTGATTACATACAGTACTGTATAAAAGTCTCAACTCACCTTTTTCATATTTTGTTTCCAAGGAGCCAGACTTTTTAAAATAATTTTTAAAGTGGAATTGATCCATCATTTAATAACTATCTGGAAAGTTTCTTATTGACAGCAGCGTCTTTTCTCAGTATGAGAATGATCCCATGTATGCTTCCAGTGCAATAAAAACATATCTGAATAGAAAAGCACACAATGGAACGCCCGGAATCATGGATTGGCCTCCTCAGAGCCCAGACCTCAAAAGCAGTGTGGGATCATCTCTACAGAGCATGGAACAAAATACAGCCAGCATCCAAAGACGAGTTTAGGAAAAGAAACAGACTAATTTGTATTTTAAAAAATGTACAGATCAGTGTAAGTGGTAGGATTGAAAGATTGCTGTTCTTAATTCTATAATTTACATACAGCTATGTATAAATCAGATTTCTTATATTTTCTTTAGGGTGATCGAGGATATGAAGGTCCAAAGGGAAGTCGTGGGCCTCCTGGTATTGGGATCAAAGGTGACAAGGTATTTTAACTAAAATTTACTGTTGAATTCCTCATCGATGTCTCCATGTACAGATCTGAATCTTTAATCGTTGCATTTCTTCTATTCCTTTTTCTCAGGGCAATTTTGGGCCACCAGGAAATCAAGGTCCAGTTGGTGCTCCTGGTCCAGGACTTCAAGGAGAAAAGGTAAACATGTCAAACATGCGGCTCAGGGCCCAGAATGAGTCCATCAAAGGGTCTCATTTTGGCAGCTTGATGGCTTTTTTAAGTAAAAAATTGAAAAGTCATTAATTATTCCTGTTTGTCACTGCTCAGCTAATCCTAATCCTAATCCTAATCCAGGCACATTTTCACCTTCTTTCACGTCGTAACCTTTAAAGAGACTTTTTGTTTCAGCATATATTATTACATAATAATTTTACTCGTCTGACCTTGTTAATACACAGTAAAGCTAGACCGTTTGAGGCCCGCTGAATTACAATGAGTTTAACACCCCTCCATCAGAGGGAAGAGTCCAAAATGCCTTTTTCTTTTCCTTTGTGGTACATTACATCTCACATTACTACTGGTTTTATTTCTAATATCATTTCTTGGAGTTAAGTCTCCACCTGTGAGTATGAAGGTGTGAAATTTAAGCCTGGAAAATCCAAAAAACATTAGATTAACAATAACAAAGAATTCATGTCCTGACTAATGTTTCATTTAGAAATAAAAACTGAAACTGAAGGCAGACATGTTACACTGTCACTCTGACTTTTTCTCATCAAAAATAGATTTAGAAACATCCATCTTCTTCCACTCATCCAGTTCAGTGTTGCACGGGGACTGCAGCATATCCCAGCTGGCATAGGGGCCACTAAACAGACAACCATTCACATTCATGTCACACCTACGGATAATTTTACAATCTCCAATTGACGTAACCCCATCCATGTGTTTTGGGCCAACTCCACATAGAAAGGCCCTGCCTGGATGGTGGATTCAAACTGAGGACCTTCTTGCTGGCAAGAAGGCGCTAACCACCATGCTACAAAATCAAACACCCCCCCCCCAAGTTATTAGTCTCATACCTTCAACTTAGCTCTCTTTTTTTCCTTCAGGGAGATCAGGGTCCAGCTGGGCCTCCAGGACCCAAAGGAGCTCCAGGTGTTGGAATAGCAGGACCAAAGGTAAGACACACAATAACAGGCAAGGTTTTTTTTCCCTTTATCTCTACTAAATATTTACATCTTTTTTTGAATACCCAAATGACTATGTGACTATTACCTTCAGGGGGATCAGGGCCTCTCAGGTGAGCCAGGACTACCAGGTGAGCGAGGTGTTGGAGAACCAGGGCCCAAAGTAAGTCCTCTTTGCACTGCTGCACTACTCCTGCTGTTACTTCCTGTATTCAGAGTAATATTAAGAAAAACTGACCACAAATCCACATATAATACTTTATATGAATGTTTGGCCACACCTTTTGTGTTCTCAGTCCCATTGACACAAGTGTACAGGCACTTAGCTATGCAGCCTGTTTTTTACAAACATCTGAAAGAATGGGGTCTTTCTAAAGAGCTCAATGAAAATTTGAGTGTGGTGATGTAATAGGGTGCCACCATAGCAGCAATTTCTTCTAGATATTCCTCAATTAACTTTAAGTGGTATTACTGCAAAGTTAGAGCAATATTTTATGAACTGGAAGATGCATTTTATTTCATTTGGACAACTGTAGGTTAGCCACCAATCCTGCTTCCAGCCTTCATGCTAACCCAAGCTAACTGCCTCCTAGCCATAGCTTCTTAATTAAAGACGACATAACGCAGATATTCATCTTCTTAATGTAGCTGATTGTATTTGCATAGTTTCAACCCCTCTGGGGCTCTTCTGTGTCATTTTCCTGCTGTTTCAGGGTGACCCTGGAGCTGAGGGGTTATCAGGTATACCTGGTCAGCCAGGAGAAGATGGAATCCCAGGACCAAAGGTAATGAAGCCTGATGTCAGTCAGTTTTCTGTTTGTTAAATGTACTTTAAATACATTTTACCAGTCTGTCTGTCCACTGTGTCATTTACTGATCAGGGGGACCTTGGGTTACCGGGGCCCCGGGGAGCTGATGGGGCTCCTGGTAAAGGTGTCCCAGGAGAGAAGGTAACAGTATGTCTATGTTTCAGATCAGATCTCCATATTTTGTTCTAGAGGTTATAAGCACTTAGCCACAATCCGGAAGATTGTTTACAGGTTGTTTTGTGTTATTCTGACAGGGAGACAAAGGGGACCGGGGGTCCAGAGGCCAGCCAGGTGCAGTCGGTCCTGTGGGGCCAATGGGCCCAAAGGTATGTGTGTGTTTACCAGAAGCATTTTAGAAAAAAATGTCATAATAATTTTACACAGCAGTCAAAGTGATATTCCCAGAAATCTGGTTATGTTCATCTGGTCACTGGGAGAAGCATTTCACTCACACTGATGACGTTATTTGGAGTTGTTTTTGGATTACTGAGTGTACATCAAGTCAAAGTAATATTGTTGCTACATAAAATGTACACGCTTTAAATGTTGGTCCAAACTCAGAAAAAACAAAAACAGGCTTTAAGAAGCACCTTATTTCCAACATGGACATACCTGCAAACCAGAAGGTTAATTAGTGAACTAGTAAATTCTTAAATGAAAAAAACAAACAAAAACAAAACAGAAATCTGCTGCTATAGTTACACAAACAGCACATCCATCCCTCCTTCCAGCCATATATTTTGTTCAACTTCAGAGTGGTGGGGGTGCCTGGAACATGTACGAGGTACAGGTTTAATCTGGACGTGTTACCGGCCCATCCAGGGTGCAAGCAGCTGTGAGGAAAGAGAGAAAATATAAAAATGTATTAAAAAATTTACAAAATTTGAAATTGTTCTGTTAAAGTGTAGGACTGATACCACGGTATCCATCAGGTTCTAAAAAAAGGGCCATGATTAGATATTATCATGCATCCAGGGAATTATTTTTAAATGGCATTGTGTATAGTTATCTTTCTAATAAGTGCTTTCTCCTCCAGGGGCAACCAGGAATTATGGGGCTACCAGGTCCAGCTGGACTTACTGGCAGGGGTATAGCGGGGGCCAAGGTAAATCAAAGCTGCATAACTAAAGTTGGTGTGACTTTCAGTAATAGTAACAGCTTTACTTCTGGGTTTTGTCAGGGAGAACCAGGTCCACAAGGTCCACCCGGAGCTGCGGGAGACCCAGGAATTGGTTCACCTGGATCCAAGGTCAGTTCACTTCCGGTTTACTCTTCAGTTATCCTCCCCAGTAAAGTATGTGAGTACAATTAAGTTTTGGTTTGTAGGGTGACAGAGGGCCACAGGGCCCCCCTGGGCCACCTGGACTAAAAGGAGAAGGTTTCACTGGTCCCCCAGTGAGTATCAAACCAGATTACAGCCTCTTTTATCAGCACAAGACTCCAAGTAATCACACTCAGGTTTCAATGTCAATTGAAAAAAATATTCTTAGGGACTTCCCGGGCCTCCTGGCCTGATTGGAGAGACTGGACCAGATGGGATTGGTTTACCTGGAACAAAGGTAAGTAAAAATACTGGCTTTTTAAAAATTATTATTATGGAGTAGTTCTCTTCACCTCTTAGGAACATTTAAATAGATAATTTTATCAGATTTTGAAAAGGAATAAACAGTTCCCCTGTTTACTCTTCAAAGCACCTTGAGGCAACTGCTGTTGTGATTTGGTGCTATATAAATAAAGTTGAATTGAAGTGTTACATTTTATCTGACCTATTATCCAAAAGCTTCTGCTTTCTTGTTTTATAAAAAATACAAATAAAGACTTTTTCTGACTTTCCACTTGTTGCTGTGATGATTTTGGTTTTAAACAGTTTTATTTGTGCAATTAATAATTGTTTTAATTATTGCATTTTTTCCTTTTATTTTTGAAAATCTGTATGTTGTTTGCAAGAATGCAAGACTGCATGTCTGTCTGTATGCTGGAGCATGTACACTTATATGAAGCATTTTGTAACTGCGCGTTCTAAAAACTGATGCACAAAATCATTATTGCAAGTATCAGTAAATATTTAATAACTTACGTTCAGGGAGAAAGAGGCTTGCCTGGGCCTCCTGGACCTGCTGGGCCACCAGGAATCGGGTTACCTGGTCCAAAGGTAATCAGAAATGTAGAAAACAATGGATTTTGTTGTATTTTTGTTGTCTAAAGTAGATATAAAGTTTTCTTTTCCTGCAGGGTTCAGCTGGCCAAATAGGACCACCTGGTCCACAGGGGTTACCTGGAGAAGGGTTACAAGGACAAAAGGTACAGTTGTCACCTGTCACTCACATTTATTCACTTGCAGCTGAATTATTGAACGTTTCTATAAGTACATTTTAAGTAATAATGAGCAGTTTTCTAAAGATTCTGATTTAGGGAATTCATATTTGCTACACTCTGGTAACACAGTGATAAAAGAATTGCTGTTTCTCCAATGAGTCTAGCAAACTAAATAATGAGTTTTCTAACAGGTTTGGTTGGATTTTAGCTAAGACATATGAACCTACATTCCCTCCTTTTATGCTGTGGTCATTAGCAGCAAGAGAAGCACACTGGAGTTGTTTTGAATGAAGATCTGATAGGGTCAGTAAGTTTTTCAGTGGATCTATGCAGTTTTTTAGAGACAGCTATGGAAACAATTGTTGCCATAAATTTAGAAGTCATTATCTCACTAACATTAACCATAAAGGTCTGAAAGGTCACACAGGGATGAGTGACAACATAAACTCTGCTGAATGTTTACAGGGCGAGTCTGGATTTCAGGGGATGCCCGGCCCCAGAGGTCCTCCAGGACAAGGTCTGCAGGGTGATAAGGTACTGTGATGTTCGCAATGTGGGAAGTGAGGAATTATTATGTAAACTAAAGTCAGCACTCAAATAAAGGTGAAAGATAATTTATTCACTGTCATCACCTCAGACATACAGAAGCAACAATAAATGCAAAAGATATATGAATGATGGGACATCGTTTGCTATAATGGCTTTACTTTGTCATTTATACACTGAAAAAATTAGTGTTCTTTTCCTCCTGCAGGGGGACCGAGGGTTCAGAGGTGAGAAAGGCAATAAAGGAGACAGAGGGGAACCTGGAGAGCCGGGCGTCATCGGACCTCTGGTACTGATATATTTTTGCCAGACATAATACTAACTTTTATTTCCTTCTCTGAAGAAAGTCTTGATGAATTAAGAAGTCATTCTGTAACTGTAGGTTAACAGAACAATTTAAGTCAGAAAATGCTATAGTGTTTTCCTAAATAATGACTTGTTTTAAATGACAGGGCAAAACAGGACAGAAGGGGGAACCTGGACTTACAGTAAGTATGAGCACACTTAAAATAGCTCTAAACCAATTAAATCTCAGATTATTTTTTTATTAGACGCTGGTACGACCCACATGAGCTAATGGTTTGCTCATAATCGTCTAGACAGCCAACTGTATACTCTTATATAGGGACACTATTTAAGGTTTTTTAGCCTGCATGCTGTTGCTGCAGATCTGCAGACCACTTTGTAACCCATCTCCTGCCAGCTCATTTTATGCTGTATTTAACATAATGTCATGTCTGTTGTCATTGATGCATCGTCTGTGTCTTCAGAAATTATTAAGCTTTTCTCCGCATGCGGAGATTTAAATAACAGGTGGGTGTGGCTTCTGTGACTGAGTTGACCATTAAGGATATCTGCTCTTTCTCACATCATACATATCCAGGGTTTAGAAAAAAAGGACATGAAACTCAGAGTTAAAAACCTGAGCTTGAGACTCACAGAGATTATTTGTTTGTGTTGCCATATTTAACATCAGCATCCACAACAGTAACAGTGCATGTTAGATTTTATGGAAATGTATAATAGGGTCCCCAACTAATCCAATAACATATGTTAATAGATTAAAAAGACAAATAAAAAAATGTGTTGAACCACCTCTAAAATATTGTACTCTCTTTCACAGAGGGATGAAATCATCAAAATAGTAAAATCCATCTGCAGTAAGTCACAAAATTAAGTTTGTGAATCTTAGTTTTCCTTAAATCAGTCACTGAGGATTAGTTTCCTCTTTAGTCATTAAACTTTATTTGCTCCTCTGGTTGTGTTTTTGCTCCATGTCATCAGGTTGTGCAGTGACGTGCCGCCAGACACCCTTGGAGCTCGTCTTTGTGATCGACAGCTCAGAGAGCGTTGGCCCTGAAAACTTCAACGTGATCAAAGACTTTGTGAACGCCCTGATCGACCGCGCCTCGGTCAGCCGGGACATCACTCGTGTTGGCGTGGTCCTCTACAGCCACATAAACATGGTGGTGGTCAGCCTCAGACAGGAAGCCACCCGTGATGAAATCAAGTCTGCTGTGCATTCCATGACCTACCTGGGCGAGGGTACGTTCACAGGCAGTGCCATCCAACAGGCCAACCAGGTGTTCAAGGCAGCCCGGCCAGGTGTGAGGAAGGTGTCGATCATCATCACCGACGGACAGGCCGATAAGAGGGACTCGGTCAGTCTGGAGAGCGCCGTGACAGAAGCCCAGAGAAGCAACATTGAGATGTTTGTGATCGGAGTGGTGAACAAAAGCGATCCACTGTACAAGGAGTTCAAGAAGGAGCTCAACTTCATGGCCACTGACCCCGACAGTGATCACTTGTACCTGATCGATGAATTCACAACACTTGCAGGTGACTATTTTATGATCTGGCCTTGACACAGGCTTTATGATCTGATAGTTTTGTCTGATTGAAATGCAACAAAAATGCTAAGTAAAAAGCCTAGTATAATACAATAAAGTGGCTTTAGAAAGAACCATTTTACTTTAGCCAACTGAAAACCTGCAGCTGTGATGCTACTTGATTCTAACACAAGGAGAGCACAACTAACGCAGCAAACCAATAAGCAAGGCAAACCAATTCCCGTAAGAATAACTGTAATCAAGTCAAAATCAACCAAACTTAAAAAATATAAATAGTTTTCTTTCGTATTGGAGTTTGGATAAGTCATGCGTCTTATCCAGAGATTCATGAGTTTAATTTTCCAAACAATACTAACATGTTTTTGGCATCTGAAACTCTGCTTGTTAAGCGAGACTGAAAATTTATCATTATAAAGAAGTGAGGCGGGCACAGATGTCTCATTTTCCTGTTTTCTAGAATATCCTCAATCTGCACCTGAACCTGAAACTGGGGAACGTCTTGTATTCGTGTGCTTTGGTTCAGGAATACTCCCTCAGAAAAACTGCTGTGTTGTTAAATGCAGAGTAGAACTGTCCATTTGTCTTCTGGTGTTTGCAGCTCTGGAGAAAAAACTTTTGAGTCATATCTGTGAAAACGGAGAGAGACGCTTGTTCAGCTCCATCCCGAGCTCGGGGCTTCCTCCAGGAATCCCAGAAGTCTCCAGCAACGCTCGAGAACCGCCATACAGGACAGACACAGACACTCCCACTTTCACGGGAGACTTCAGGAGAGTCCAGAAAATGGTGAAAACGTGTTGGTTTTTGGTTTTTTAAACTTTGTTCTGTGCGCTCAGACTCTGTTGCAATATCGAAAGGACACTAAAATCATCTTCACAGTCTGGTGACTTTCTTTAGCGCCAACAGCAGGTCAGATTTTTCTTTATTCAGGTGAAATATCAAAACATTTACCAATTCAAAAACTCAACAAATGTTGCCATTTGTCTAAATATGCCAACATGCTCAAGCTGAAAGCACCACAGTGCTTAACACATTCCTCTTGGGGTCATCAATGAGTTAAGAATAACTGCTTAAAGACCCCAAGAATATTTTCTTCTGTTAATATTTATATCAAAATTAAAAACAAAACAAAATGTGGACCACATTCTTAAATAACTCAAATGGCTGGTGATTGTTTCCCTCAAAGTTAAAGACTCTTAGTAAAATGTATGTGAATCTCTGAGCTTTTGCGTTAATCTGTTGTCTTCAGCTGCTCTGAAGCTCTGCACCACTTCCCACAGATTTCACTCAGTGACTATGACTAGCTCAGGTGTCGCCTGGTGACCTCTGTACCTCTCTACAGTAAGATAAACTAAACAGATTAAATATTTTTCTGTGCCTGTTTCAGCCTGGCCCTCCTGGTTCACACCCTGACGGTGAGTCCACCTCTAGAAAGAGGCCGACGATGAACAGTAGGACCACCTTAGAAACTCAGAGGCTTCCGTTCTTCGACAGGGAGCCCTTCAGGCCGGTAACAGAGTTCCTCCCACAGTTTGATGTGAACAACCCCACACACGATGTGGTGATGACCGGAGCCATCGGGCCAGCTGGTCCTACTCTGAAGACTCCGCCTGAGGAGAAGATACCACCGGTACCAACTCCGCCCCTGCTGACCTCTGACACCTTCCTATCAGGTAACTGCTGACAGTCTGCAGCAGAGACTGTAAGATGGAGAAATAAAGGTGGCGCCTAAAATGATAGATAAAGCCTCTTCTGTGCATCTAAGTAGTAGCTAATGTATTTTTACAAATTCTAATCATTCAATCAAGTCAGCCTACATGTAAGGTTTGTTCCTGTTTTGATGAGAAGACTGATGTCTTTTGAGTTCAGTCTGTGACTTTATCTGATGCACTATTTCTTGGTTGGGAGATCTGACTTCCTGGAATCTCATCATCACTTCAAGGTTTCCTGGAACCAGTAAAGACTGCATGAAATCTCCTGGATCTCTTGGCAAGAAATCAAATAAGCGTTACTCATGTTAATCCAACAAACAAGCTTTCGGACATACAGTGAATATACAGTGGCTTGCAAAAGTATTCGGCCCCCTTGAACTTTTCTACATGTTGTCACATTACAGCCACAAACATGAATCAATTTTATTGGAATTCCACGTGAAAGACCAATACAAAGTGGTGTACACGTGAGAAGTGGAACGAAAATCATACATGATTCCAAACATGTTTTACAAATAAATAACTGCAAAGTGGGGTGTGCATAATTATTCAGCCCCCTTTGGTCTGAGTGCAGTCAGTTGCCCATAGACATTGCCTGATGAGTGCTAATGACTAAATAGAGTGCACCTGTGTGTAATCTAATGTCAGTACAAATACAGCTGCTCTGTGACGGCCTCAGAGGTTGTCTAAGAGAATATTGGGAGCAACAACACCATGAAGTCCAAAGAACACACCAGACAGGTCAGGGATAAAGTTATTGAGAAATTTAAAGCAGGGTTAGGCTACAAAAAGATTTCCCAAGCCTTGAACATCCCACGGAGCACTGTTCAAGCAATCATTCAGAAATGGAAGGAGTATGGCACAACTGCAAACCTACCAAGACAAGGCCGTCCACCTAAACTCACAGGCCGAACAAGGAGAGCGCTGATCAGAAATGCAGCCAAGAGGCCCATGGTGACTCTGGACGAGCTGCAGAGATCTACAGCTCAGGTGGGGGAATCTGTCCATAGGACAACTATTAGTCGTGCACTGCACAAAGTTGGCCTTTATGGAAGAGTGGCAAGAAGAAAGCCATTGTTAACAGAAAACCATAAGAAGTCCCGTTTGCAGTTTGCCACAAGCCATGTGGGGGACACAGCAAACATGTGGAAGAAGGTGCTCTGGTCAGATGAGACCAAAATGCAAAACGCTATGTGTGGCGGAAAACTAACACTGCACATCACTCTGAACACACCATCCCCACTGTCAAATATGGTGGTGGCAGCATCATGCTCTGGGGGTGCTTCTCTTCAGCAGGGACAGGAAAGCTGGTCAGAGTTGATGGGAAGATGGATGGAGCCAAATACAGGGCAATCTTGGAAGAAAACCTCTTGGAGTCTGCAAAAGACTTGAGACTGGGGCGGAGGTTCACCTTCCAGCAGGACAACCACCCTAAACATAAAGCCAGGGCAACAATGGAATGGTTTAAAACAAAACAAATCCATGTGTTAGAATGGCCCAGTCAAAGTCCAGATCTAAATCCAATCCAGAATCTGTGGCAAGATCTGAAAACTGCTGTTCACAAACACTGTCCATCTAATCTGACTGAGCTGGAGCTCTTTTGCAAAGAAGAATGGGCAAGGATTTCAGTCTGTATATGTGCAAAGCTGGTAGAGACATACCCTAAAAGACTGGCAGCTGTAATTGCAGCAAAAGGTGGTTCTACAAAGTATTGACTCAGGGGGCTGAATAATTACGCACACCCCACTTTGCAGTTATTTATTTGTAAAAAATGTTTGGAATCATGTATGATTTTCGTTCCACTTCTCACGTGTACACCACTTTGTATTGGTCTTTCATGTGGAATTCCAGCTGAGTATTTTTGCTCTTGACCTCTTGGTAATCGTTATCAGAGATCAAAAGCAAATGCTTACTGGGACTGAAGAACTGGTTAATTACAAGTACGGCCCACGCTAAAGCATGCCCCGCTTTGTCATCATTTCTAACCATTACAGGGATTTAATTTAAAATACTAATTATTTACAAAAATTAGCATCATTTTAATCCAATTGGAATTTACTGGGTAAACTATTAGATCGAGGCCTTAAGTCATCAGGAACTTGCAGATCAAGGGAAGGAAAAGAGTTTTTTCTATCTAGAAGAGCCGCCCCCTGCTGGAGATTACAAAGAATGCAGGTTTAGGAAAGTTGAGCATTCACTTTTCAAACCTAGAATATCCATCAGTGGCTGTGAGCAAGAACTGTCACACAATTTAAACATGCATTTGAAACTTTATAGGATTCATATCTTATTTTTGAAAGACATTTCTGTACAAACGCTGTAAACCCCTGCATTCTTCTTACTGCTCTGATGCTTCAGAGCAGTAAAATTGTAAAATTAGGCTTTTAGATTGCTTGAAAAAGGTTGCTGTTTCAAACAGCTGTCACTTTCAAAAATGTTGTGATAATATAGGGATAGGTATCACTCGGTCAACTGGATGATTTAGGCAGCCAAAACTTGACTGGAATCAACCATAATGCCCACTTTCAAACAGAACACTGAGGGATTCTCTCATAAACATGATCTCATGAATCTTGTAAGAATTTAACTGCCTTGTAGGGCAAGAAATATTGGTCAGTGTTGTCCAGCAGCTTTTATTTGGATTGGTGTAAACTTTGCTACGAACATTGATGGTCATCAGAGGATCAATCAAAGCAATCCTCTAATGTAATTCCTCTGTCTACACGATGAAAGTCACATTGTTGATCTCTTAGAAACTGTTAGGTCCCACATTTTGATTCTAGTGCCATTTTCAGTTTTTCTCCCAGATGTCCTTAGTTCTGCAGAGTGCTTAATATATTACAATACAGGAAACTTAAGTTTTTTAAACCATGTTTCAATGCTTTATTTTGCCCCTCTGTCCTTGTCCCATTAAATAAAAAAGAAAACATATTTACCACTAACTGAACACAGCAAAAGAATAAGAGTCCCCACAGGGCTGCTAGCACAGGTGTAGTCTCTGATAACACTTTTTTTTTGTGGTCTCTAGCCGAGCGCTGCACCCAGACCCTGGATCCAGGGCCGTGTCGGGAATATGTGGTGAAGTGGTACTACGATCCCACGGCGAATTCCTGTGCTCAGTTCTGGTTTGGAGGCTGCTTAGGGAATGACAACAAGTTTGATACTGAGAAGAGCTGCAAAGAAGCCTGTGTCAAGGCCTGACATGCACATGCCTGCAGTCACAAACACATGAAATGCTTAGAAAAGATTTTGATTCAAATTCATATGAGATTTACCAGAAAGTTCACTTCAGTAAGTGAGTACTCTTGTAGTTACTTTGACACGGATAGATAAGCAGCTAATGTTAGAAAGCATCATTAAATCAAACTGAGTTTTAGGTTTTAAATGTAGTGGACTACTTATTTGTGGTATTTGTCTTAAAACAAAGAAAAAGAGGAAAGAATTTTTATGTCACTTCAGAGCTCTTCTGTTAAAATACCACTAACTTCTTTAAGAACAAGAAAATGTAACTCTTTTTTTATAATGCAATGTTTTTTTAATGATACTTTTTATGTGTATGTTTATTTTTAATACTGTATAATGTCATTAAAAGATCAAAATAAAAGTGTACCTTTTAATCATGTGCATCCAAGGTAAGTACTCTTATTGAATGGCTCTTAGTTTAAGGTTTGTGCTGAATAGACACGATTTCCCCCCCTCTCCAAATACACACAAAAACAAAGAAATAATGCTTTACTGGTGTATTTTTAGATTAAATATTTAGTTTTAGATGTTAAACAAAGAGACTTAACTGCTGGGGAACTGGAACCTTTCTTAAAATCATCCCATTTTCATGGGATCAAACATAACTGATGACACAGGTGTGGGTATACCTCATAAATTAAACTCATCTCTGGGCGATTCTTTGTTTGAAATTTCCACTTGTAAGCTGAGGCCATGAATGCACAAGTAGTAAAGTAATCATAATGCAAGAATGCAAGTGATAAATTAAAAAAAGCGAGGAGTGGCCAAAGCAGCATGTGTTTCAGACTTCCTTCATGAAGTTTTAAAAATAATAAATTTAAATAAAATCTAATTACACTTGAGTCTTTTGTGACATTTGTTTAATTTTAAATCTATTGTGTGTAACATAGAGAACCAAGTATATTAAAACCGTCTTTACCTTCCAAACATTTGACCGTACCCACCCATTAAAAAGGGAATCATTAAGCTCTGAGCTGCAACAGCTAATTACTCTGCCGACAATTTCCCCAGATCTTGCTAAACAAGGTCCAAAAAAATAACAAAAACACCGACAAGAAGCAGATGTTCTGCTGCTGAAGTTGAGAGGATTCACCTCCCATAAGAAGCACAATTGGAAGATGACTCAGCGCGAGACACTTGCTTCAAGCCAAAGTTTCAAATTGGACATGATTACATGTAATTACGGAGGAGAGGCTGCTCTCAGAACAATGCATCTTCAGCTTGAGACAAAAAAAAAAAAAAATCATATGGAGTGCCCATTTAGCTGTAAGGCGTCTTCTTGTTGACTTTGGGGTAACGTCTCCAAAGAAATGTAAATGGCTGGTTTTGCTGGGCGAGCGTGGCAGGTATTATTTTGCATCACTGCTGCCGTCAGAACCGTATTGTGCTAAAGTTAATTAAATGGGAGACAAAGCAAAGGAATCAGTGAACAAAAGCGGTGGAAAAAATTAAAAAAACCCAGTTTAATCGTTAAACTGACTGTACATTCATTCAGATCGAAATTTACAGGAGAGTTTTTAAAAAGAGCGGGATCACTTGTAGAAGATGAGGGAAGAAGTCATGATGATGTATCCTGGCTGCTGGGCTGGGTTTGGATCCCGTCCGTTGAACAAGCCAAAGTAGACGACAGTGTTGGATTCAGACTTGCTCATGTTGAGCTGTCGGGACAGGAAGAGAGCCGCACAGTGTTAATAAAACCTGTCTAATGAAATGACGTGAGGTTCAGTCTCAGAGACTAGTCAGGATTTACACGATTAGATCAGGAGTCTTTGGGGTCAATAACTCACTCGAGAATAATAAAGTGCTCCTTTATTCTAATGGGTACAACTTCAAATCAAGTGCTTCTCATCAGCATGACTTCAATTTGAGGTTCTTATAAAACTACTGAAGAAGAGAAGCCCTTAGAGAAAGCACTGTGTAAGTGTGTAAGAGACGCAGTGATGAATTCCCACTGGCAGATTTCACATTGTGTCCTTCTTACAGCAAACTGATTGTACTTTTACTTTTTTCCTACTCTTGAGTCTGTATGATGTCATAAAGGGGATATCCCTTATATGTTCATCACAGGCCCCACCCATCTGGATTCAATTCTTCTGTCAACAAGTGGAAGCCAATCAGAAGACAGTCAGCTAAAAGGAATGAATACGAGAGCTAGAACGATTTCAGACAGAGGGACTGCATCAAGGCCAAGAATAAGACAAGGATTATTTTGAACTGTCAGTCATGCAAAGCTTCTCTATCAGAGGCCAGTAATATCAACATTGAGCTGGAAATGAGCATAACAGAATATTCAGCCTAGTGCAGCTGTGCATCCGTTTTGAAGACAGATTTCTCCAGCTTTTAGACAGTTTTGATTTCTCTTTGTTATTGTGGACACCACTAGAAAAAAGCTCATGACACAAGCGTGTAAGATCCATTATTGTCCATCTGTCCTTAAGAAACATGAAATTCTCAAACTTTTTTTAAGGCAACAGTTCTGTTGTGTTAAAAAGCTATAAAGCATGGCTCGATTGCCAGTAGAGTCTGCTTACTGTGGCTGAATAACATTTTAGGACGGTTTTGTTGTGGGTTTCATATTAAGAGGAGCTTTAATATCTGGCATTTCATAAATATTTAAGGGATGAAATGAGAAACTTAGTGGAGAAGAACCAACCTGTTTGGTGACGTCAACCCTCCAGGGATTCACCTGTAGTCCATCACACCAGCCTCCTCGGCCGTACAGCCATGTGCCGTGTTCGTTCGGTACAGCGCCCTCTTTGACGCGCATGGCACAGCCCAGAGCCGTTCCTAATGGTCCCAACATGACATTAAAAGCCTTTGATTTCCAATTTGCACCGACCAGTTTATTTTTAAGGCTTTAACAAGCACCTTGATAAACAATCCTCAGGTACATTTGTAGGTTAGCTCATCAGCAGAATATTTTTTAAAATTAAAAAGAAATGCAAAGTTTGAGGATTTCAAACTGATTTTTGTGGATAGAGTATCTATCTAGTATTTTTAATTTGGACGGCAGGACAAAATTAAACTTGTCCTGAGGACTCAGACCACTGTTAACTATAACATCTAAAATCTTTAGCAGTCGTGCAGAAAGCATCTTTTCCTCACCTGCAGAATCAAATACGTGGGTGTTGTTATAAGCAGCGTTGATCAGGAAATGGTGGGAGGTGACACAAAATTCTCCGCAGCCGTTCTCGTCGCTGCCGTGTCCTGTGATGACAGCGTACAGCTCCACCTGAAAACAGACATGCAGCCAATGTGATCCTCCACAGACAGCTGTAAACAACTAGCAAAGACTGTATGTAAAAGATGGATGTAGCCACCGTGACTTCAACCATAAGGACTCTGAAGATATATTATATTGAAGCCTTCAGCTGCGTTTTCACCATTGACTTCATGGCGTTTTTCTTGAATAACTGTTTAGCTCATAAATTAAGTTACCAGTAGGGTTATTTTCCCCATAGACTTCTATCCAGCCTGACCCCTGGTGGCCATTGCAAAGAATGCAGCTGGAAGTCACGTCCATCTTTTATAAACAGGCTCTGACATTTTGTGGTTAATATCATATCTGATACCTTTTTGGTGGACGCTGGGACAGTGAATTTGATTGGCTGGTACCTCTTGTTGTAATTTTTGTCAAAGGTTCCTCCATCGTACAGTGACATCACTTTAAAGGGACGAAAGCTCTCCACAAAGTTTCCTGTGACAGAGAAAAAAACAAACAAAAAAGTCTGACGCAACATCTTTCTCTAGATTTACAAATTATGGAGCTTTAATAATCCTGATTTTTTTTTTTAAATGGGTTTCTTTAATTGATTATTAATGATATATTTTGAATATGTTTTAGCATCCAAGTGGTTTAAACATACATTTTAAGATCATATCCTGGTTTGTTTGCATGAGAAAGATTTGCTCAGTAGTGCCGATTTGTGCTCAGCACACACACTCATGACATGTTTGTAAAATGTAACAAGCTTCCTGCTGCAGTTTGATTGCATCATCTGTGTTATTCACCTGTCTGATTGGTGCCACTGAACCTCAGATTGAGGGAAGCAATCCAAGGCATCGCCCAAGGCACCGTCTTCATAGTGAAGGTGCATTTATTGCTGTCCAGCAGGGGGATCAGAGGGGACACGTCGGTCAGCCAGCGCCCGATACCTCTGGTAAAATAAGACAAAAATCATATTGCACAAACTAAAACAACAGAACAGTAATTACACATTTTTTTAAAGTCATTTGTGCCTACATCACGACCAAATATCAGCCTTTTTAAGGCAGATTTATATATTTACTAAGTTTTTAAAATATTCATGTTCAAAGAAATGATGTCGTGAAGGAGAACATGGGTATGACAGAGGATGCTAATTATAAGGTGAGATGAGACAGAGAATCCGTCATGGAGGGAACAGCTGGAAGGAGAATTTGAGCATTCATCAGTACAGAGATTTATTCTGTTTACCGTTTACCTACCTGAGAATTTATGATATGCAATGATGCAGAATAAGGCAACTGTGTAGTAAATGACTTTCTACATGGAATAGATAACTACATTTTTTTGTGTAATGAGCACACTGGTGATTATTAAGAACGGTCATAGCTGTGCTATCAGTGCTTCCCACGAGCTTTGTACCTGCGGAAGGCAGTGATCCATCGACCCAGCTCCATGTTGCAGTACGGACTCGTGCGATCGCAGCAGACAAAAAGCTGCACAGTGTGATCCCACTGAGCGCATGACGAGTCTCTCTTGCCCGGACATGACAGCGACGCATCAAGCTCCAACGTGTCAAAGTCCAACAAGTCTGCGGACAAAGCACCTTTTTAAAAAAAATTTATTAATTAAAAAAAAAAAAAAATCATACATTTTCCATCTTTCTTATATGTCGAGAGTTGACCATTCACCTATTCCAGTAGGATGTTAAGTCACTCTGTGTATATAATTTTTGCAGTTAATGATGAATCTTGAGTCAAGATGCCAAAAACTGTTCTTTAAAAATAAAGAATTAAAATAAATAAAATAAAAAAATCATTTGAAACTCCAGAGTTGAGAAGCCCACAGAGAGGCTGCTCCCAGCCACTGCCACCAGAACAATGAAAAATGTTCATATTTGAAGTTAAGATGAATATCTAACATTGGATTGGGGTGTAAAAAGGTGTAAAGAGTCATGGATGGCCACAAAATGATCAGTTTTATTTTAACAATATCTCATATTTCTTTTCTGTCACATGAATCTGATTAAAGCGTAATGCTTTCACAGATAAAAATCAGTCTATTACAGCAGCATTATATGAACAACTTGTCTATCACAATTAACCTGATTAAGTAATTAACAGTTGTTTTGATAAACTTACCTATAGACAGGTCGACTGTGGCCACGGCTCCTTTGTCCCCTTGCATTTGGACTTTATCAAAGACAGAAACAACTTTCGCAGGATTCTGGAGTTTAGTCTGCAGATCAGCAAAGAAATCAAACCTGGAGACGAAGCCAAAGTAACTGATCAATGACAAAAAAACAAAACAAAACAAACAAAAAACAAAACAGTGCATCCATGGAGAGCTTGTACTGGTGACTACAAACTACATCAAATGCCATAACCAAAATATCTATTTGGAGGTTCATTAAGCATAAAATACAGCAGGTTTAAAAAAAACAAACAAACAAACAAAAAAACAACATAAAAATTTACTGCATATAAGTTTCATCCTTTAGGGATGTCACATGTCCTGTCTTTTGTGGGGGTGAGAAAGGCCATGGGCATGATTATTGATTTTAGGAAGTCTTCTTATAGCTCATCACCTACCATCACTACAGCTGCTGATACTGAGATTGTAGAGAGTTACAAGTATTTAGGGGTTGTTCTTGACCTCAAACTGTGTTTTGAGCCTCATGCTGATGCAAGTTCAGCAAAGACTGCTCTTCTTAAAGATAATTAGATCTTTTAATGTCTCATCTGAAATGTTCTCCTTGATTTACAGATTTACAGAAGCTTTATTGAATCTGTTATTTCTCTCTGTATTGCTGCTTGGTTTGGTAACATGACTCTGAAGAACAAGAATCGTTTTGGGACTTTTGGTAAAAACTGCCAGCAAAATCTCAGAGCATTGGCAAGACAGGCTTTTGGCCATGTATAACAAGCATGTGCTGAGGAAGGCTCATTTTATTGTCAATTGTTACAACCATCCACTGTACAGTGAGTTTGACTTGTTGCCCTCTGGCCATCGTTTCAGAGTACCTGCAAGGAAGACCAAAACAATTCAGGTTGCTTTTATCCCTACTGCAACCCGTTTACTTAATGGCATGTCTTGTGGCTTTTTATCATTGTTTTGTTTATTCTTATTGCTGCCTTTGCTGCTAAACTGATTTCCCCTTGTGGGACAATATAACCAATGTAACCAAAGCAGCCGACGTAAAGTGGCTGCATTCAACACAAGGAAGAAGAAAGCCACAAGACCAAATGTTCCATCTTGCAGTTCTAAAGAAATTGATCAAAACTTCAATTAGCATGTAGGTTTTTCATTCTGCATTTCTTACCTCTTATTGTTATTAGAACTAAAGACTAGAAACTTGAGACAGAAAAAAGGCATAAAATAAAATAAATTACTCAGTGGAACTTCTATTATAACCGTCTCTGAAGAAGGCCTGGTATTGATCATATGTATATTAATCTTAAAATCAAAGTGCTACTCATTTAAAACAAAAAAAGTTGGATTCAGATTCCAGCTGTGAAATCTAATAATCAGTTAAATTCCAGTTAAAACACTGGAATAAAGCTTCTAGCGTCCTCTTGTTACATTATAAACCGTAATCTTCCAGTT
Organism: Pelmatolapia mariae; assembly: GCF_036321145.2. Classification (NCBI taxonomy): domain Eukaryota; kingdom Metazoa; phylum Chordata; class Actinopteri; order Cichliformes; family Cichlidae; genus Pelmatolapia; species Pelmatolapia mariae. The sequence continues at coordinate 69,441,510 of NC_086236.1, forward strand.
TCAGTAACCTTCATGTACTTACCACTGGGCCTGCCAGTTAACAAAGCTGAACGTGGGGTAGAGGAGCCAGCCCATCTCAGCCAGCAACCCCTGTTTGTCAATGCCGATGAAGAAATTTGGGGACGGGGTGTTCTGGAAGGACACATTGACCAGCTTTCCAAACCTGAACAACAAATTGGAACATCAAAACAAAAATCATTACTGTGACCTTTTAGAAGAACAGTTAGTCCTTGTACATGAATGTGAAGCATCAACATCAGGAGGCTTTTAATCCTGCAGGTGAGCCGATATTACCGGAGCGTCTGAGCGACCGCAGGGTCCCGATGCACCATGGCAGCAGGGATGCTGAGCAGCGAGAAACACTCATCCCCGACACAGTTCATATCCTGGAGTGGATTTCCAGGGAGGGCATAGACAAGGACACCGGAGGCACTGGACTTGGCCATGCTCTGAACCTGAAGGAAAACAATTCAGAGAGGATGAAACTGTTACAGACCTCAACATTAATAATGAATATCTATGCTTATGTAATTAATCCATTCATAGTTTGGTCTATAAAAGAAAGGAAACGGGGAAGAATTTCTTTGAGGCTACAATGCTGAAAACTGCTGAACTTGACATTTATGGTAAAGGTTTGTGTCAAATAGATTTGAAAAAAAAAATTAATTAATTAATTAAACAAACAGAACATTTTTATTTTTCACCAGAAATGTCTGTGGTTTTAGCTTCCTGATTTCTCTGTGCTTAACTCCTTGGGGTCATATAACAAGGGGAAGAGTGATTTGACTCAGAACCATCAGCAGACTTCATAAAACCAACTGTCCACAGTGTCTATCCCACACTTTAATATATGCTGTGAAAAAGAAAAAAATCCCCATTGACTTCATAAGTTGAGCAATCTGCAGCACAGTGGCTCAGTGATCAGCACAGTTTCCTCACAGGTGCATGTCTTTTGGGGGAAAGTCTCCAATAAAGGTTTTAAAAAAATATCTAAATTTAAAACTTTAATAAATAATCTCAATAAAGACATATCTGCCTATGAATCTGTCGGCAAGGGGCAAAACTTTGGATATTGGAAGCTTTCTGGTTCCACTAGTGGTCCGAGTGCTATTGGCCAATCATGTTTGAGCAGGCTTTGACTGCATGTGGGTAAACAGACTGTGTAGACAGCAAATGAGGGATTGGATTTGCTGAAATGCAAACCCAAAACTATCAGTATAGTCTGACAATGATTTCATTTTTTTATCATGAAGTTTATATATTTTTTCCCCTCATTCAAACAGATCAGTGCACAGCTTTGAGATCCATCAGCTACACCGGAGACCAGGGAATGTTGGCCTCACCAGCCAAAAGTTCCCAAATTATTAAGAAATAAAAGTCAAATAAAAACCAAGAATTATTGGTTTCAGCCTCTCAGCATGAAGACTTCTGGTTTCTATTTTTGTTATAATCAATTACTGTTATATAAAAATCATAAACTGATCATCATTTAAGACAATAGAAAAAAATAAAACCTTTGTTTCAGAGCTTTTTATATGCAACTATGAAACAGTGGAAAAAACCTTGATTAGAAAATGCTCAAACTGCAGCCATAAAAATATACAATGCTCAAAAAAAACTTTTTGGAGAAGCTAGGGAGAATGTTATGCGGCTGTAACATCGTTCAGAATGACTGGTTTGATGGTGGTGGTTCAGTGATGGTCTGTGGAGGCAAATCCATGGAGGGACATATAAAGATCGACAGACTAGGCAACAGCACTCTGACTGTCATTAGGTATCAGGATGAAATCCTCAGCCTACACTGGTGCAGTGGGTCCTGGGTTCCTGCTGGTGGACAACGATGTCCAGCCTCATGTGGTGGGAATATGCAGGCAATTCCTGGAGAATGAAGGAATCAATACCATTGACTGGCGTCCACGCTCAAAGACATAAATCCAATAGATTCCCTCTGGGACATTATGTTCCGGTCCATCTGATGTCACCAGGTTATATCTCAGACTGTCTGGGAGCCCAGTGATGCCCTGGTCCAGATCTGTGAGATCCCTCAGGAACACCATCCCCGCTGGACATCCTCCATTGTTTCATTATTCTGTCATTGATTTTTGAGTTGTCTTTCAATTCTGTCCTCTGTAGGTTGATCATTTTTACTTCCATCAAATGATATGGCATACTTTCATCCCTAACACATTACCCAGCCCACATCTGTATAGATATCCAGCATGATTGTTTTTTCCATTGAGATCTGATGTGTTTATATGGTCAAGCTTTAAATGTCAAGAAAAAAAAGCCTTTAAAGTCCCCGGATCCTCCCAGTTCGATTTAATTTCACTGAACTTTAAGCACGTCACCACAGACGTCAACAAACTGGAAGCAAAAACATTCATTAAATTTGACATTAACAGACCTTCGTGAAGAAAGAACAGTTGCCTTCAGACACCCAGGCCACAGCACCCGCCACCGAGGGGGAGGTTTCACACCCATCTCCTGCGTCAATCACTGCATAGGACTTTGAGCCCCAGCGTGCCATGAGCCAGTCATATCTGGCATCTAGTCTTTTAATGATCACAGGCATCTTCCACTCTGCAGGGGGGGAGCCAAGGATTACAAATAAATGCTTGCTCTCAACATTCCTCTGCATTCTAAATATTAATAACTACTAATAAACAGACCTGAAATTAACCTTCTTCTCACTTCACTCCTCTAAAAATCAGGCAGGTCAAGAGAAAAATCAGTTGCAGAGTCTGATTTCATGCACTGTCTTACCCTCTGAGATGAAAGCAGCCTGGGAAAGACCACAGTTGTGTCCCATGCAGCTCCAGTAGTAAAGCACTCTGGGGATCCAGTTACCCAGAGCAAAGACGGGCACCGGAGAGAAGTGCAGCCTGGACAGAACCTCCTTTTTACTGCAGAAAAGTAAAAGAGGCAAGCGCACGGATGGTTATATTAACTCAGGAAGAACCATAAAACCTTATTTTCAGCTCCAAGTTTAAACTCTTGGACTTCAAAATAATCCATTTATCTCGTACAGTTCATCTGCCAACTGGAAAAAAAGCCATTTTAGTCAGATGCCTTCGGATTGGCTTCACTTCAAAAGCAGAAGATCAGAGCATCAGGTGGTTGCGGTTTCTGTGTCTTAGATCAGCGGTCCCCAAAGTGTCGCGGATAAATACAACAAAATAAAACCAGTACCGGTAGCGAAAAAAAGGAAAAAAAGAAGAAGATTTATTCATAACACACAGGAAAAGATCCAGGGAAACTGAGTTAACGATAAAAATGATAAACAAAATAACGATAAAAACCCTAAAAAACCCCATAAATTTCACACCCGAGCCTCAACTCTTGCAGCACGGTACCAAACGACTCACAGACAGGGATATCCCCGTGACATCATACAGAACCAAGAAAAACTGTCCAACACAAAGCATTTAGATGTGTCTGAAGCTTTTGATGGCCATATTTAATGTAAGCATCCACCATTTTAAGTGTACATATTTGAAAGGAAGTAAAATCCTTCATAGGTTAACTCTAAACAACCCAAGGAACCTACATTAGAAAATGGTTAATACAATAAATGTCACTCTGGAAGTGTATGACCTTTAGGATCTTGCTCATGTTAATAAAACATTGAGATTTAAATAAAAACATCATAACATCATGTTTTCCAATAGACTAAGGAGTTCTAGGTACTTTTTACTTCTGCTGCATTTCCCTTTTTTCCAGTGCAGTTTCCTGTATTTGGTACAGTATGTTGTCACTATTATTAAGATGGTTCCTGTTTCACATAACCGATTATTTTACAGCTTTGAGGATTAATGTTCCTGAAAACTGTAAAATAAAAGCCTCCTGTGCAAGTTTAAAAAAAGAAAAGAAAAAAAAAAAAAAAGTATACTCGGCTCATTTAATCTTCCAAGAAACTTTTTTTTACTTTTTAATGTCGAAACTGTTTCACAGCACAGATTCGAAATAAATGATGAAAGTGCTAAAATTATCCTGGTAAACTCCATCGGTGGAAATTTATATTTCATGAGCTTTTGGAAGGCACTTTGTGTTTCACGTTCAAATAGAAAAAGGTAAATTTCTAGTTATATAAACTGAAATTTTATAGTTTACAGACAAAATTAGCTTATGGAGGGGAATGCATTAGAGAGGAAACTAGTGGGTCTCAAAGCTTTATGGAATTTGAACCCGAGCAGAAAAGAAGTCACGTTTCACAAGTCTGCAGGTTTTTTGTAGTTTAAACTGTTTAATTTTACATCTGAAGCTCTCAAACTGTCTTTAAATAACACCAACAACTCCAACTCTGTGCAGTCATGTGAAAATACTAAGTACAGGTTCTACTATTCAAATGAACATGATCATCAGCAGGTATTAGCGCCCACTCAAAGTACAGACCTCAATCTGACTGAAATACTGTGGAGGGACCTTAAGAGAGCTGTGCATAATTTAATGCTCACAGGCCTCAGTGAACTGAAGAGGAGTGGGCCAACATTTACCCCCCAACAGGGACAGAGGCTGAAAGTCATACACAGAACCATTACTTCAAAGTTCCTACTGCTAAAGGTCGTTCTACGACTTATTCAATCATTGGGTGGACTTAGTGTTTCACAGTAGGTCTTTTGCCACTTCAAGCTGCTGAAGCCAAAGATTTAACCAACCTGCAAAAATATTAAAATTGAAAGAAATTCATCTCCAAGTGAACTTTCAAGCACTTTAAATGATTAATATTTGTCAGTCTTAATATGCACCACATTTGCTTTGTTGCTCCTGCTGATATTTGTGTTCTGTTGTGTTGTTTTATTACCTGATCCATCATCCTCTTCACTATCTGTGCAATGCCTTGCAAGTCATTTCTGTAGTGATGTTGTGATTGCATTTAAAAGTGGGTGTGCTGAAATATTTCCAGATGTGTACAGCTGTTCTTTTAAGCCTTTTTTCTGTTCCATTTTCACGTGAAGCTTTAGCGTCTAGTGGAGGCTGCATGTTCTGAATCCCTGTCCTGTTTAGAGTTTATATCTAACATTTGACAGAAAAGCGAAGTTTAGCCTTGTGCTTCAAAACTAGACTGTGTGTATGTAAAGTGAGCATAGGTAGCTCCACCACCCACAACAGAAGAATTTTGCATAAACAGCTTCAGGATATTAATTAATTTAATATAATTGTATTGACACTGAGTATGTTTTACTCAGTGCAGGTATGTATTGCCAAGTGCTATTAAACGTCTGTTTTCTATCACCACTGGAACCCAATTCGTCTGCCTTACAGCGAGGATGAGTCCTTCACGCTCACCTGTGGGCGGCGGCCCGCTGCACCTGCTCCCGCATCCAGAGAACATCATTGACCACAGAGTCGTCCAGGGACAGGAAGAGCACTTGTGTGCTGTTCGGAAGTTCCTCCACGAGACTTTTTAGCGAAGACTCTGAGCTCCAAAGGCACTCCAGAAACCCTGAGTTGTTGGTGAAGGCGTGGATCACCAGAGGTCCCCGCAAAGCGTCGGGCTGGAAGGAAAACTCCCCATCCAGAGTTGGTACTTTGAACGCGTCCGCCGGGTCACCGGGCTCTGGCCCGGCGGGAGGTTGCCGAGATCTCAAACTCACCGTGCTGTCACCTTCGGTCAGCAACACCTGGCGCCTCGGTCTCCCTCCTGTTTCAGCGATATGAGCTGCCACAACAATCAGGAACCACAACAGCGCAGACTTTGAACGCAACAAAGCCATGTTCCCGGTGTAAGCTAGTGCCCGTGAACTCACCACGAACAACCGAGGTCGGACATCACTTCGCCAAAAGTTAACTTAAACTTAAAGGGTCAGAGTCTGTTTTAGCTGTCCCCAGACGACCTGTGATTTCCTCCTTCCACCTAATCATGACATCCAAACATTTGAGCTGGAGGCGGGCCGAGCCGCTGTCTACGGCAGCCCTGCGGGGACACAGGTCTAGGAAAGCGCAAACGGTACTTTTAACGGAAAATGATCTGAAACAGAGAAATTGATTGGTCGTAAAAACAATTAAATCTGTCGTGATAAAACACTTATTTGAGGCGGAAAATGCGGAGACAATAGCTGAAAAACGACTAGCAGAAATATATTTTCAACATCTCGCGAGATTTGATGATGACCTGACCGATTTCAGAGAAATTTTTTAAGACCCCTGACCAATGTTCCCTCTAATTTTTCATGTGTCTGAGCGAACACACAAACTCCCTGAGCGGTCCCTTGGACCACTGTGAGCGACATCAGACGTGTGCACTGTGGTCACGCCAGCATCTAATCCATCCAAGTTACATGGTTTATTACAATAATCAAATTACAGCATTTACATTTATGTTAGACTACTTTTAATTAACTGCTTCACTTACAATGAAAATTTAAAAAATCTTGTTCATGACCTGTGTGGTATGTTAACACTATTGGAAGTAAAAAATAACTTGAACTCCAATTTTTTCAAACACAACTTTCTTTCTTTCTTTCTTTTCATAAAGCTCTGACTTGTATTATGAGTATGAGTCTGTGGTCTGGGAGAGAGTCTGTAACTCTCTGTCTGCCAAATACAGTATATAATGACCAATGTTGGGCAATTAATTATATAGTTACTTCTTCAAAAACTCAGTTTGGCAAACAACAAAGTTTTTTGCAGCTATTTTTTTTTAATGCAGCCAAGGCGTTTTTAAATAAACATTTCAAACTATTTACAGAACAATCAGCTGTTCTGCATCAAATCTGATGCCACACAAATTATTTGTGCCACTATAAAAAAAGTAATTTCTGTCCACTATGAGATAAAGGAGAACAACAGCCTGATACCTGCAGGCCTGCAGGAGATGTATCACTCCTGTAACACCTGTAACATTCAGCAGTCGCCTCATTGTTCTGACACACACAACAAAACTATTGACTACACTACACACTAACTACACAAGATTTGCGCTAAACGTCTCAAATCTCTCACATCTCAAAACACCGCCGTCACTCCTAAAATTTCATCCCCGTTTCTTAACAACTAGATGCCACGTTGCCATATCATTTTTTGATTGGTCGACATGGTACATTTTTCCACCAATAGGAAAGGGTGGGGTTTTTTTTGGTTTTGTTTTTGCACACAGGCGGAGAGCGCTTTCGAGCGTTTTCCTTATAAAATGCCGTTTTACCGTTTCTTCCCGCAGTAAATATAAACAACGATAGTATTCAGGAAGAAAACCAAACATTGCAGATATTTTTATCATAACTCTGGTTTTACGTGGCCTATCAACACAATTTAAAAACTGGTATAAAGTCCACACTTTTTCCGTCAATCGTTCCGTCTGTCCTGCTCACATCTCCAATGGTTGTACACGTTGTCATTAACGTGGCTTCACTCCACATCAGCCACGCCGCTTTGCTAGCTAAAACACCGGTGTTGGCACATATGGACGCTGTCATAGCCTGTCAACCACGTTGATTGGCTGCGTATATACGAATGTGAATCGCATCATTGGGACTGTGGGATAAGGTGGCATCGTTATAATCCCATACAGGAGCAGCCAGTCACTTACTGACTAACACTGCAAAACAAGTTTTAATTTTAATTTCAATTCAGGTTAGATTTTTTTTTTTGTGCGCAACGCAGATTTTCTGTGCGCAGAGACAGTGCCAGCAGTGCGCAATTGCGCACGTGCGCAGCTTAGAGGGAACATTGCCCCTGACATGTCTATGAACCATCCGAGGATAAAAAAGAATCCAACTTAAAGGGGAACCAGTGTAGCGTCTACACATAACAGACAAGTTAAAGAAGCAGTTTTAAAGTTTAGCATCAGGTACTTTGTTACTGCTGACCTGTTTCAAAAACACAGAAACTATTCCCATTGCGGGGCAAAAAAAAAAAAAAAAAAAAAAAAATCCACAGCAGGTGAACAGTGTATGTAAGTACTTAAGAACATGAATAAAAACATCAAGGAAAGACTTGATACTGGTCCTGAAAAACGCATCTGGTTCTTTAGTTGATCAATCTACTGTTGACTGAATCAGAATCAGATCTTTATTAGTTCCTAAAGAAATTATACTGAAGCCACTTTGGCAACATGTCTTGTTCACAACTGAACAATATCAGTCATGGATCCTCCGTCTTACCGACGCAGTGTGTTCATACCTCATTAGAATTGTAAAATACTGTGTTTTGGCTTTATGCACTTTATTTACATACACGTTTCCCCCTATTACCAGTTTTCTTTCCAAAATATGAAGAAATGAAGGACACTTTAAGACTTTTGCATAGTATTGTACACATTTACCCGTGTTTACCCCCCACCCAGTTGTGGTAGATAGCTGTTGCTCCCTGTGCCTGGTTCTGCCGAAGGGTTCATCCTGTTAAAAGGGACATTTTTTTCTTCCTACTGTTGCCAAGTGCTTGCTTATCGGGGGAATTTCCTTGTATTATTGTAGGGTCTTTACCTAACAATATAAAGCACCGTGCAGGTGACTGTTGTTATGAATGGGTGCTGTATAAATAAAACGTAATTAAACTGAATCGTATTATTTCATCTCAATAAAAGTATTTAAAAGATTATCCGACACAAGAGCCAATGCAAGAACTACAGTATGCCATTACAACATATGTTGGTTGCTATTATTAAGAAAACTATTCAGTTTTATCGATATAAAGTAAACAATGTAAAGTACAAGTATAATGTAGCTCTTTATATAACCGTATCTTATTCACATCAGGACATTTTCTTGCACATCTGCTAATAC